>NW_021703779.1:56245716-56690254 GCF_005190385.1 Monodon monoceros | reverse complement strand
GGGGGGGAGGGAGTGAGACGCAAGAGGGAAGAGATATGGAAACATATGTATATGTATAACTGAATCACTTTATTATAAAGCAGAAACTAACACACCATTGTAAAGCAATTATACTCCAATAAAGATGTTAAAATAATTAGAAAAATAAATAAAAAAGAAGACATTACATAGTTATTGCCTGTATTTCTCACATTTTTTTTTATACCTGTGACTCATTTATTTTGCAAGGAGGTTTGTGTCTCTTAATCTCATTGCCTATTGCTTTCCACACTCCACTCCCGTGCCCTCTGGCAACCCCCTGTTTGTAATGACTCTGTGTTTAGTTATGTTTTTTCATTTGTTTTGTTAGTTAGATTCCACATATAAGCAAAATCATAGAGTGTTTGTCTTTGTCTTATTTCACTTAACATCATACCCTCTAGGTCCATCCATGTTTTCACGAATGGCAAAATTTTTTTTTTATGGCTGAGGAATCGTCTATCATGTGTGTATATATATATATATATATACAACATCTTCTTTATCCATTAATCTATTTCTAGGCACTTAAGTTGCTTTCATATATTGGGTATTGTAAATAATGCTGCTATGAACATAGGGGTGCATATATATATTTTCTAACTAGTGTTTTCGTTTTCTTCTGACAAATACCCAGGAGTGGAATTGCTGGATCGTATGGAAGCACTATTCTTAAATTTTTGAGGAATGTCCATACTGTTTTCTGTATTTGCTGCACCAATGTACATTCCCACCAAAAGTGTACAAGGGTTCACTTTTCTCCACATCCTTACCAACACTTGTCATTTGTTGTCTTTTTGATAATAGCCATTCTGACAGGTGTGAGGCAATATTTCATTACAGTTTTGATTTGAATTTTCCTGATGTTTAGTGATGCTGAGCATCGTTTTATGTGCCTGTAGGCCATCTGTATGTCTTCTCCTTTATTTTTAAGTCTTTATTGAATTTTTTACAATATTACTTCTGTTTTATATTTTGTTTTTTCGTCCGCAAGGCATGTGGGATCATAGCTCCCCTGACCAGGGATCAAACCCCCACCCGCTGCATTGGAAGGCGAAATCTTAACCACTCGACTGACAGGGAAGTCACTGTATGTCTCCTTTAGAAAAATGTCTTTTCAGACCCCCAGCCCATTTTTTAATTGTATTGTTTGTTTTTTTGATGTTCAGTTTTATGAGCTTTATGTATATTTAGGATATTAACCATTTATTGGATATATTGTTTGCAAATATCTTTTCCCGTGAAAGCAGGTAGCTTTTCATTTCGTTGATAGTTTTCTTTGCTGTGCAAATCCTTTTTAGTTTGATGTAGTTCCATTTGGCTATTTTTGTTTTTGTCTCCCTTACCTGAGGAAACATATCCAAAAAGTATTACTAAGACCAATGTCAAAGAACTTACTATCTATGTCTTCTAGAAGTTGTATGGTTGCAGGTGTGACATTTAAGTTTTTAATCCATTTTGAATTTATTTTTGTGCGCATTGTGAGAGAGCACTCCAGTTCGATTCTGTTGAACTTAACTGTCCAGTTTTCCCTGCACCATTTATTGAAGAGGCTGTCTTATCCCCGTTGTATATTCTTGCCTCCTTTGTTGTAGATTAATTGCCCATATAATTGTGGTGTCATTTCTTGACTGTCTGTTCAATTCCGTTGATCTTACATAACTGGTGTTTTTTTTTTCCATTACCATATTTTCATTACTGTAGCTTGGCACAGGATAGTTTGAAATCAGGGAGCATTAAACCTTCAGTTTTGTTCTTCTTTCTTAAGACTGGCTTGGCTTTTTGGGGTAATTTGTGTTTCCATACAAATTTGCAAATAATTTGTTCTAATTCTGTGAAAAATGCCATTGATATTTTAATAGTGATTGCATTGACTCTGTAGAGTAGCTTAGGTAGTATGTTCTTTTTAACAATATTAATTCTTCCACTCCATGAACGCAGTATATCTTTCCATGTTTTAACTCCTTAGATTTATTCCTATGTATTTTTTTCTTTTTGATGCAATTTTAAATGGGATTGTTTTCTTAATTTATCTTTCTGATAGTTAGTTGTTAGTGTATAGAAATGCAATGGGTTTCTGTATATTAATTTTGTATCCTACAACTTCACCAAATTCATTGATGAGTTCTAATAGTTTTTTGGTGAAATTTTTATGATTTCTGTGTATAGTATCATGTCATTTGCAAACAATGACAGTTTTACTAATTTCTTTCTTTCCACTTTGGATTCCTTTTATTTCTTTTTCTGGTCTGTGGTGGCTAGGACTTCCAATACTGTGTTGAATAAAAGTGGCGAGTGTGAGCATTCTTGTCTTCTTCCTGATATATATAGTGTTGTCCTCCTGGTAGATGGGGCCAGTTCCCAAGGCAGCTGGCTGAGGGGCCCAAAGAGTCTCAGAGCTGGTGTTGCCCTGATGCTGTGTGGGCCTGTGTCCCAAGGCGACCTAGGGCTGATGATGCCTATTGGTGGGTTATCTGGGTCCTGACATCACAGGCTGTGTGTCTGGGGTGGTCCTGGGGCTGGTGTCTGCCTGCTGTTGTATGGGGCTGGGACCCAGGAGATTTCGGGACTGGTTACCCACTCACTGGTGGGCAGTGCTCAGTGTTGGGGACTTTGTCTGTATGGCATGGGTATCCTGGAGTTGGTATTTCTGCTCGCTGTTTGGTGGGGGCAGGTCTCAGGGGGTTCTGTCAATGGTGCCTTCCCACTGGTGGGTGAGACTGGCCCAGGTGCTAGTGCCAGCACACTGGTATGTGGGGCTGTGTCCTGGGCCCTCTGGTGGGCAGGGCTGGGTTCTAGAGTGTCTGTGAGCTCAGGGATTCTGTGGCAGCCAGCCTGCTGGTGGGTCAGGGCTGTTTTCCCACACTGCTAGTTGCTTGGTCTGAGCCATCTCAGTACTGGTGCCTAAAGGCTGATGGGCAGGTTTGTTTCCTGGTGCTAATAAGCTAGATGGAGGATTCCAAAATGGTGCTTGCCAATACCATTTTCCTTGTGGTAGAACAAGCTCCCTAACATGGTTGCCACCAGTGTATGTGTCCTCAGGATAAAGTCCAGTTGCCTCCTACCTTTCTGGGAGGCATTCTCAGATTAGAATGTGGGGCTGACCCAGGCTCCTTTCAAATTGTTGCTTCTGCCTGGGTTTCAGAGCATGTGAGATATTGTTTGCCCTTTAAGAGTGGAGTCTTTATTTCCCGTAGCCCTCTGGCTCTCCCAAAAGTAAACCCCACTGGCCTTCAAATCCAAACATTTTGAGGACTTGTTCTTCCAGTACAGGACCCCCAGGCTTGGGAACCCAGTCTGGGGCTTGGACTCCTGACTCCTTGGGGATAACCATACAACTTTAATGCAATTTTAATTATCTTCCTGTCTGTGGGTCACCAGGAGTATGGGTCTTGACTATACTGCATCTCTTCCCTCCACCCCTCCTACCAGTTTCATTGTGGTCGCTTCTTTATATCTTTAGTTGTAGAAAATTTAACTGCTAGTCTTCCAATCTTTCTCATCAATAGTTGCTCTGTGAATGGTTGTAATTTTGCTGTGCCCATACGAACAGGTGAGCTCAGGGTCTCTTACTTCACATTCTTGGCCATATCTTTGACAGCTATTGATTTTACATCTTTCTTCTTTTTTAATATATGCATTTACAACTTAAATTTCACTCTGAACCTGGCCTTTGTTGCATCCCATAAGTTTCTGTATGTTACATTTTCATTTTTATTTATCTCTAAGTATTTTCTAATTCCCCTTGTGATTCCGTTTTTGTCCCATTGATTGTTTAAGAGAGTGTTAATTTCCACATATTTGTGAATTTTACAGTTTTCCCTTCTGTTACTGATTTTGAGCTTCATTCCATTGTGGTTGTTTATTTAGACTTATTTTGTGTCCTGACATATTGTCTATCCTGGAAAATGTTCTGTGTATACTTGAGAAGGATGTGTTTTCTGCTGTTGCTATGTAGGGTGTTTTATATGTCTGTTAGATGTAGATGGTTTATAATGTTGTTCAAGTCTTCTGCTTCCTTATTGATCTTCTGTCTAGATGATTTATCCATTATTGAAAGTGGGTATTCAAATCTTCAGCTACTATTGTAGAATTGTGTATTTCTTCCTTAATTTCTGTCAATATTTGCTTTATACACTTGAGGGCTCTTTTCTTTGGTACATATTTCTTAGTACTTTTTATATATTCTTTATGAATGTCCATTTTATTAATATAAAATGTCCTTATTTGTCTCATAACACTTTTTGACTTAAAGTTTATTTTATCTGGCATTTTACCCAATAAAGTCACCTCACCTCTTTTTTGGTTTCTATTTGCATGGAGTATGTTTTTCCATTTGTTCACTTCCAACCTATTTGTGTCTTTGGAGCTGAAGTAGAGTCTCTGGTAGACAGCATATAGTGGATCATGTTTTTCAAGGTAATTCAGCCAATCCATACCTTTTGATTGGATATTGTAGTCAATTTACATTTAAAGTAATTAATGACATGTAAGGACTTACTTCTGTCATTTTGCTATTGTTTTCTTTGCATCTTATGTCTTTTGTTCCTTATTTCCTCATTACTATATTATTTTGTCTGTATTTGAATTTTGCCGTGAACCATTTTGATTCTCTTGTCATTCCCTTTTGTGTTTATACAGGCATATCTCAGAGATATTGCAGGTTCAGTTCCAGACCACCACAATAAAGTGAATATCACAATTAAATGAGTCACACAAATTTTTGGTGTTCCAGTTCATTTTAAAGTTATGTTTACACCATACTGTAGTCTATTATGTGTACAATAGCATTATGTCTAAAAAATTAATGTACACACTTTAAATTAAAAATACTTTATTACTAAAAAATGCTAATCGTCTTGAGCCTTCAGCAAGCCATAATTTTTTTTGCAATAATAGCATCAATGATCACTGACCACAGATCACTATAACAAATATAATATAGTGAAAAAGTTTGAAATACAGTGAGAATTACCAAAGTGTGACACAGAGACACTTAAGTGAGCAAATGCTGCTGGAAAAATGGCACTGATAGACTTGTTCAATGCAGGATTGCCACAAGCCTTCAATTTGTAAAAAAAAAAAAAAAATGCAATATCTGTGAAGAGCGATAAAGCCAAGTGCCATAAAATGAGGTATACTTGTATTTTAGATATCTTATTATTGTTACCATGGGGATTACCTTTAACATAGTAAATTTATAACAGTTGAGCTTGAATCTTTACCCACTTAACTTCAGTAGCATACAAATACTTTACCCCTTCTATTTGTATTTTTAAAAAATTACATTTTTTACATTTTGTGTCCAGTAACATAGATTTATAATTACTTTATGCATTTGTCTTTTAAGTAATATAGTAAATGAATAATTGGGGTTACAAAACAAAAACGCAATAATCCTGGCTTTTATATGCATTCATAGTTACTTTTACTGGATAACTTTATATTTTCATATGGCTTAGAATTATTGACTAGTGCCCTTCTATTTCAACTTGAATGGTTCCCTTTATTATTTCTTGTAAGGTAATTCTACTGATAATGAATTTTCTCAGCTTTTGTTTGATTGGGAATGTTTGAATTTTCCATAGTTTTCAAGGGGGATTTTTGCCATATATCGAATTCTTGGTTGACAGCTTTTTGTTTTGTTTTGTTGTCAGCACTTTAATATGTCATTCCTCTGTTTTCTAGCCTCCATGGTTTCTGATGAGAAATTGGCTGTTAATCTTATTGATGATTTTTTTTACATGACAAATTGCTTCCTTCCTGCTGCTTTCAAGAATGTCTCTCTGTTTTTGGCTTTTGAAAAAGTTTTTAAAGTGTGTCTCAGGGTATATATATTTGAATTTATCCTATTGGAGTTTGTTGAGATTCCTGGATGCATAGATTCATGTCTTTCATCAAATTTGGGAAGTTTTTTTGCCCTGAATTCCACATTAAGTGACACAGAAATGGATGCTTTCATTAGTCCTTCAGGTAGTCCCCAGACAGTTTAGAATAGACATACATAATTATTTGTGAATGAGGTCTGCTCTGCTCCTCCCCAAACCAGGGACCAGGGTCCAACAGTGGCAATGTGGTCTGCCATCTTCAAGATGGCCATCAAGCTAACTAGCTGCTGTGTGGACAATGTAGTAGGAGGGCTAAAGTGCTATCAGCTATCCTATTTAGGAAGCTACTGCAGTAATATAGGTGAAAGATGATGGCAGTCTTGGCTTGAGTGGTAGCAGTAGAGATGGTGATAATCATGTCTTTCTATCACTGTAGATGGGAAGTGAATCTATAATGCCTACAACAACTTAGTGATTTAGAAGTGTACCTGCTCAATCCCACCCGCTTTTCTTCAAAACTTTTAGTATGAAGCAACTATCCCTTGCTATACTGAAAAAAGTAACTATTGCTAGAATTTTTTTTTTTTTTGAGGTACGCAGGCCTCTCACTGCTGTGGCCTCTCCCGTTGCGGAGCATGGACTCCGGACGCACAGGCTCTGGGCGCGCAGGCTCAGCGGCCATGGCTCACGGGCCCAGCTGCCCCGCAGCATGTGGGATCCTCCCGGACCGAGGCACAAACCCGTGTCCCCTACATCTGCAGGCGGACCCTCAACCACTGCGCCACCAGGGAAGCCCCCTAGAATTTTTATATCATATAATCAAACTGCAATGTTGAGAGGTATAGGCACAAAATATTTTTAAAATTATTTCTCTATTTCCTTTTAAAGAAATTTCTGTTTTTTAATGAAGTTATATGTACTCACTATTTTTTTAAAAAGACATATAGTATACTAGAAAATATAAATCAGGAAAAAACCTTTTACCTGAAATCCTATTACCAAGAGCTAACCAGGTTGACATTTTGGTGAACCTCCATTTAGGCCTGCTGCCCTGACCCCCTTTCCTTCAGTGGCCACTCCTCAGTTGCCTTTGCTTGTTTCTACTATCTACCTGATAACTAAATGTTAACATAAAGTATATATGAATGCCCATACACACAAATGCTGGCATATGTGCATAATTATGTATAATTTTACATAAATAAGATCATATGCCATGCTGCTTTGTAAGTTTTTATTCTACTTACCAATCTCATGGACATGGGTGTATGTTAATAAATATAAATAACTTATAATTTTTAATTGCTCATGTTATTCTATTATATAAATAAATTGTAATTTAGAAACAAGCTGTTTTCAGGTTTTGTTTTATTTTTCTTATTAATAATGCAATAACAGACATCCTCATGATAAATTAAATTAGTGAAATAGATAAGACAGCAACTGCATTGGAAAATTTTACATGTGCCTCTCAGAAATCAATTGTAATAGAGAAAAATAAGCAACAATACCAAAGTCTTAATAATACAGTAATGTTGAGATATTGGATATACATAGAGGATAAAGAGAAGATATATATTCTTTTTGAGTATACAGGGAACATTTACAAAAATAGATTACGAATTAGGCTATAAAGGAATCCTCTGAAATTCCAAAGGATCAATATTATGTAAACTGTGTTCTCCAACCATGACAATAAAACTGAAAATTAATAATAAATATTAAAACATTCCATGTTTGGGAACTATAACATCATGTTTAAAATTCTTTAGTTAAAAAATACATTTGAGGATGGAATAATGAAGTCACTATACATCAACATTTATGGAACACACTTTGTTTATTCATTGAAATATATTGGTCATCAAAGACAGAAAACAAACGTGATGAGGATTTAATTCAAGAAATTGGAAAGAGCAGAGCATACACAATGTAACAAGACAGGCTCTTAACATATAAGAATTAAGGGTGGAAATTAAATAAATTAAAGAATAACTGTAACAACGATAAAAAATGGTAGAGAATATTAACAAAACCAAAACATGAAAGACTGAAAAGGTTAACCAGATAAACCACTGGTAGGACTGATGCAGGAAAGAGAAGATGCAAAGAAGCAAAATACAGAATATAGAATAAAATAAGTGTAAAGTTACAGACACAACAGAGATTTTTTTTAAAGACAAAAGAATTATAAACAGCTATATGCTAATACATTTGAAGAATTAAATTCCTAGAAAAAACAAAAGACCAAAAATGGCATAAGAAAAAAAGATACTCAGTAGACTAATACATTTTATTTTATTTTATATTTATTTTATTTTTATTTTATTTTACTTTTATTGGAGTATAGTTGCTTTACCCGGTTGTATCAGTTTCTGCTGTACAGCAAAGTGAGTCAGCAATACGTATACATAGATCCCCTTTTTTCAAATTTCCTTCCCATTTGGTCCATACCGAGTACAGTTCCCTGTGCTATACAGTAGGTTCACAATGGTTATCTATTTTATACATAGTAGTGTATATATGTCAATCCCAATTTCCCAATTCATCACACCTCCCCTATCCACCTTGGTATTGATACCTTTGTTCTCTACATCAGTGTCTCTAATTCTGCTTTGCAAATAAGATCATCTTTATTATTTATCTAGATTCCAGATATATGCATTAATATATGACATTTATTTTTCTATTTCTGACTTACCTCACTCTGTATGGTAGTCTCTAGGTCCATCCACATCTCCCACAATTTGGTTCCTTTTTATGGCTGAGTAATATTCCATTGTATATATGGACCACATCTTCTTTATCCATTCTTCTGTTGATGGATATTTAGGTTTCTTCCATGTCCTGGCTATTGTAAATAGTACTGCAATGAACATTGGGGTGCATGTGTCTTTTTGAATTATGGTTTATTCAGAGTATATGCCCAGTAGTAGGAGTACTTCGTCATAAGGTAGCTATATTTTTAGTTTTTTGAGGAACCTCCATACTGTTCTCCATACGGGCTGTTTCAATTTACATTCCCACCAACAGTGTAAGAGAGTTCCCTTTTCTGCACACCCTCTTCAGCATTTATTGTTTGTAGATTTTTTGATGATTGCCATTCTGAGTAGTGTGAGGTGATACTTCATTATAGTTTTGATTTGCATTTCTTTAATAATTAGTGATGTTGATCATCTTTTCATGTGTCTCTCGGCCATCTGTGTGTCTTCTTTGGAGAAATGTCTATTTAGGTCTTCTGCCCATTTTTTGATTGTGTTATTTGTTTTTTTGATATTTTGCTGCATAAGCTGCTTGCATATTTTGGAGATTAATCCCTTGTCAGACGCTTCATTTAGAAATATTTGCTCCCATTCTGTGGTTTGTCTTTTGGTCTTGTTTGTGGTTTCCTTTGCTGTGCAAAAGCTTTTAAGTTTCAGTAGATCCCAGTTATTTATTTTTGTTTTTATTTTCATTACTCTAGGAGGTCTGTCAAAATAGAACTTGATGTGATCTACATCAAAGAGTATTTTTCCTATGTTTTCCTCTAAGAGTTTTATAGTGTCTGGTCTTACATTATGGTCTTTAATCCATTTTGAGTTTAATTTTGTGTATGGTGTTAGGGAGTTGTTCTAATTTCATTCTTTTACATGTAGCTGTCTAGTTTTCCTAGCACCACTTATTGAAGTGACTGTCTTTTCTCCATTGTATATCCTTGCCTCCTTTGTCATAGATTAGGTGACCATAGGTATGTGAGTTTACCTCTGGGCTTTCTATCCTCTACCATTGATCTATATTTCTGTTTTTGTGCCAGTACCATACTGTCTTGATTACTGTAACTTTATCGTATAGTCTGAAGTCAGGGAGCCTGATTCCTCCAGCTGTGTTATTCTTTCTCATGATTGCTTTGGCTATTTAGGGTCTTTTGTGTTTCCATGAAAATCGTATTTTTTTCTAATTCTATGAAAAATGCAATTGGTAATTTGATAGGTATTGCATTGAATCTGTAGATTACTTTGGGTAGTATAGTCATTTTCACAATACTGATTCTTCCAACGAAGAACATGGTATATCTCTCCATCTTTCTGTGTTATCTTTAATCACTTTCATCAGTATTTTATAGTTTTCTGAGTACTGGTCTTTTCCTACTTAGGTAGGTTTATTCCCAGGTATTTTATTCCTTTAGTTGCTATGGTAAATGGGATTGTCTCCTTAGTTTCTCTTTCTGATCTTTTGTTGTTAGTATATAGGAATGCAAGAGATTTCTGTGCATTAAATTTGTACCCTTCAACTTTACCAAACTCATTGATTAGCTCGAGTAGTTTCTGGTGGCATCTTTTGGATTTTCTATGTATAGTATCATGTCATCTACAAACAGTGACAGTTTTACTTCCTTTCCAATTTGGATTCCTTTATTTCTTTTTCTTCTCTGATTGCCATGTCCAGGACTTCCAGAACTATGTTGAGTTACTAGTGGTGAGATTGGATATCCTTGTCTTGTTCATGATCTTAATGGAAATGGTTTCAGTTTTTCACCACTGAGAATGATGTTTGCTGTGGGTTTGTCATATATGGCCTTTATTATATTGATGTAGCTTCCCTCTATGCCCACTTTCTGGAGAGTCTTTATCATAAATGGATGTTGAATTTTGTCAAAAGCTTTTTCTGTATCTAGTGAGATTATTATATGTTTTTTATTCTTCAATTTGTTAATATGGTGTATCACATTGGTTGATTTGCATTTATTGAAGAATACTTGCATCCGTCTGGTACGTCCCACTTGATCATGGTGTATGATCCTTTTAATGTGTTGTGGGATTATGTTTGCTAGTATTTTGTTGAGGATTTTTGTGTCTATGATCGTGAGTGATATTGGTGTGTAATTTTTTGTGTGTGTGACATCTTTGGTTTTGGTATCAGGGTGATGGTGCCCTCATAGAACATGTTTGGGAATGTTCCTCCCTCTGCAAGTGTTTGGAACAGTTTGAGAAGGATAGGTGTTACTCTTCTCTTAATTGTTGATAAAATTTGTCTGTGAAGCCATCTGGTTCTGTACTTTTTTTTGTTGGAAGATTTGGTTTTTTGTTTTGGTTTGTCATGTGTGCCATTTATTTGAACATTCAGAGCAGCTCCTGCTTGTCTGTGAGTTGATGGAGGGGACACGGAAACACTGGGGTGTCTGTGTTTTCTGGCTCATTCATGACTTCATTTGACAATGCTGGTTGAATGCCCACCACCTCACAAGGCAGGCATGACACTGTGTGATAGGTGTGCCATCAGACTTGCTCACCGTTTGGTCCATGCGTCTAGCCATGACTTCCACCGTGGCAAGTGTTACCTGTCTTTGAGGACCTTCTCTCCTTCCAGAATATTTTGGGGGATTAATGCTCTGTAATCTTCTTCAGAGCATTCAGCCTTGCAGGTCTGTCTTCCTGGCTGTATGATCCCCATTGTGGGCCTGGAGCATGCCAGAGAGCAAGAGCAGCACGAGGAGCATGCTGCAGTGCACGGTCATCTTCCCCACTGTGCTGCGCCCTGGAGGCCACTCCCCGCTGCCACTCCTATTGTGCTGGTCTGATCACCGCCGCTGCTGCCACTCGAGCGGGCCCTGCACCTCCAGCCAGGCTGTGCTGCCGTGAATGCCGCCCATCTCTGGGAGTGAGGCCAAGTCTGGCCAGCAGCATGCTCCCTCAGGCTGGTGAGTCCACCAGTCTCGAAGCTGCCCACACCTTTCTGTTGGAAGATTTTTAATTACAGTTTCAATTTCATTTCTCATGATTGGTCTGTTTATATTTTCTGTTTCTTCATGGTTCAACCTTGGAAGGTTGTACATTTTTAAGAATTTGTCCATTTCTTCCAGGTTGTCTATTTTATTATCATATAGTTACATGTGGTTGTCTTTTATCATCCTTTGAATTTTTGTGTTGTCAGTTGTAACTTCTCCTTTTTCATTTTTAATTTTATTGATTTGAGTCCTCTCCCTTTTTTTCTTGATGTGTCTGGCTTAAGTTTTATCATTTTTTTTTGTCTTCTCAAAAACAGCTTTTAGTTTCATTGGTCTTTGCTGTTGTTTTCTTCATTTCTATTTCATTTATTTCTACTCTGATTTTTATGATTTCCTTCCTTCTACTAACTTTGGTTTTTGGGGGTTTTTTTTGTCCTTGTTTCTCTATTTGCTTTAGGTGTAAGGTTAGGTTGTTTGTTTGAGTTCTTTCTTGTTTCTTGAGGTAGGATAGTATTGCTAAAAACTTCCCTCTTAGAATGAATTTTGCTGCATTCCATAGGTTTTGGGTCATCGTGTTTTCATGCCGATTTCCACTTTATGGCTGTTAGCACTTGCCTTATGTATTGAGGTGCTCCTGTATTGTGTGCATAAATATTTATAATTATTATATCTTCTTCTTTGATTGATCCCTTGATCATTATGCAGTGTCCTTCCTTGTCTCTTGTAACATTCTTTATTTTAAAGTCTATTTTATCTGATATGAGTATTGCTCCTCCAGCTTTCTTTTGATTTCCATTTGCTTGGAACATCTTTTTTCTTCCCCTCACTTTCAGTGTGTATGTGTCCCTAGGTCTGATGTGGGTCTCTTGTAGACAGCATATATATGGGTCTTGTTTTTGTATCCATTTAGCCATTTTGTGTCTTTTGCTTGGAGCATTTGATCCAATTACATTCAAGGTAATTATCGATATGTGTGTTCGTATTGCCATTTTCTTAATTGTTTTGGGTTTGTTTTTGTGGGTCTTTTTCTTCTCTTGTGTTTCTCACCAAGAGAAATTCCTTTAGCATTTGTTGTAAAGCTTTTTTGGTGGTGCTGAATTCTCTTAGCTTTTGCTTGTCTGTAAAGCTTTTGCTTTCTCCTTCAAATCTGAATGACACCCTTGCTGGGTAGAGGAATCTTAGTTGTAGTTTTTGCCCTTTCATCACGTTAAATATATCCTGCCATTGCCTTATGGGCTGCAGAGTTTCTGCTGAAAAATCAGCTGATAACCTTATGGGGATTCCCTTGTATGTTATTTGTTGCTTTTCTCTTGCTGCTTTTAATTTTTTTTTTGTATTTAATTTTTGATAGTTTGATTAATATGTGTCTTTGTGTGTTTCTCCTTGGGTTTATCCTATGAGGGGCACTCTGCACTTCCTGGAGTTGTGTGGCTATTTTCTTTCCAATCTTAGGGAAGTTTTCAACTATAATCTCTTCAAATATTGGTTGGTGCCGATAGATTTGCTTAACACAGGGTTGCAACAAAACTTCAATTAGTAAAAAACATAATATCTGTGAAGCACAATAAAGCAAAGCGCAGTAAAACAAGGTATGCCCATAGTGGAGAATCCTCAATACTGAAGAATTGGCAGCAACGGAAACCTCTGGAGATTGGAGTAGGGGTAGGACTAAGGAAAAAAAAAGTGTAAATATTCCAATTTTCCTTAAAAATGGAACAGTGAAATGAAGCACAGAGGTAACAATCCCCATATATGCAACTTGAACTTTCATTTAGCTATCTAGCTCCCCACTCTTCAGTCATCATGGGAAGTCCCTCGCAGTCAAGCAAATTCCTGAACATGAAAGAAAGAGGCTAAAACAGATCCAAGGCAAGTAGAAGGCAATAGCGGGAGAGAAATACTTAAAATCTATATCTTTGCTCAAAATATATAACTTTATATGTCAGACAGAGAAAGACAAATATCATATGATACTGCTTATATGCAGAATCTAAAAAATAAAAATAAAAATGAACTTACGTACATAACAGAAACAGACTGACAGTTAGAAGATGAACTTGGGTTACCAAAGGTGAAAGGTAGAGTAGGATAAATTAGGAGTTTGGGATTGACATATACACAGTACTATATTTAAAATAGGTAATCAACAAGAACCTACTGTATAGCACAGGGAACTCTGCTCAATAATCTGCAACAACCTAAATAGGAAAATAATTTGGAAGAGAATAGATACATGTATATGTGTAACTGAATCACTTTGCTGTGCACTTGAAGCTAACTCAATGGGGAGCTTCAAGATGGCGGAAGAGTAAGACATGGAGATCACCTTCATCCCCACAGATACATCAGAAATACATCTATATGTGGAACAAATGCTACAAAACACCTACTGAACTCTGGCAGAAGAACTCAGACCTCCCAAAAGGCAAGAAACTCCCCACGTACCTGGGTAGGGCAAAAGAAAAAAGAGAAAACAGAGACAAAAGAACAGGGATGGGACCTGCACCAGTGGGAGGGAGCTGTGAAGGAGGAAATGTTACCACACACTAGGAAGCCCCTTCACTGGCAGAGACTGTAGGTGGTGGAGAGGGGAAGGTTCAGAGCCACGGAGGACAGCACAGCAACAGGGGTGCAGTGGGCAAAGTGGAGAGTTTCCTGCACATAGGATCAGTGCTGGCCAGGACTCATCAGGCCGAGAAGCTTGTCTGCTCACCTGTGAGGCGTGTGGGGCTGGGAGGTGATGCTCCGGCTTTGGAGCTCAGATCCCAGGGAGAGAACTGGGGTTGGCTGCGTGAACACAGCCTGAAGGGGGTTAGTGCACCACAGCTAGCTGGGAGTGTGTCTTGGAGAAGATCTGGAGCTGCCAAAGAGGCAAGGGACTTTTTCTTGCCTGTTTGTTTCACAGTGTATGAGGAGAGGGGATTAAGATTGCCGCCTAAACGAGCTCCAGAGACGGGAGCGAACTGTGGCTATCAGTGCAGACACCAGAGATAGGGGCATGAGATGCTAAGGCTGCTGCTGCAGCCACCAAGAAGCCTGTGTGCAAGCACAGGTCACTATCCACCCCTCCTCAACTGGGAGCCTGTGAGGCCCGCCACTACCAGGGTCCCGTCATCTAGGGACAACTTGCCATGGAGAACACACAGTGTGCTTCAGACTCGTGCAACATCACATCGGCCTTTGCCTCTGCAGGCTCGCCCCGCATTCTGTGCACATCCCTCCCACTGCCTGAGTGAGAAAGAGCCCCCTGATCAGCTGCTACCTTAACCCCCTCCTGTCTGAGCGAAGGACAGATGCCCTCAGATGACCTACTTGCAGAGGCGGGGTCAAATCCAAAGCTGAACCCCAGGAGCTGTGTGAACAAAGAAGAGAAAGGGAGATCTTTCCCAGCAGCCTCAGGAGCAGCAGATTAAATCTCCACAATCAACTTGATGTACCTGCATCTGTGGAATACCTGAATAGACAAAGAATTATCCCAAAATGAGGCACTGGACTTTGGGAGCAATGATATATATATATTTTTTTTTTTTCCCCTTTTTCTCTTTTTGTGAGTGAGTGTGTATGCTTCTGTCTGTGATTTTGTCTATATAACTTTGCTTTCTCCATTTGTCCTAGGGTTCTGCCTGTACGGTTTTTTTGTTTTGTTTTTGTTTTTTTTTTAGTATAGTTTTTAGGGCTTCTTAACATTCGTGGATTTGATTTTTGGTTTTGTTGCTCTCTTCTTTCTTTCTTTTTTTATTACTTAAATTTTTTTGTTTTTAATAATTATTTTTTATTTTAATAAGTTTATTTTCTTTTCCTTCCTCCCTTCCTTCCTTCCTTCGTTTGTTCCTTCCTTCCTTTCTTTCTTTTCTTTCTTCTCTCCCTTTTATTCTGAGCCATGTGGATGACAGGGTCTTGGTGCTCTGGCCAGGCATCAGACCTGTGCCTCTGAGGTGGCAGAGACGAGCTCAGGACTTTGGCCCACAAGGGACCTCCCAGCTCCACATAATATCAAACAGCAAAAATCTCCCAGAGCTCTCCATCTCAACACCAAGACACAGCTCTACTCAACGACCAGCAAGCTACAGTGCAGGAAACGCTATGCCAAACAATTAGCAAGAGAGGAACACAACCCCAGCCATTAGCAGAGAGCCTGCCTGAAATCACAGTAAAGTCAGAGACACCGAAAAACACCACCAGACACAGACCTGCCCACCAGAAAGACAAGATCTAGCCTCATCCACCAGAACACAGGCATTAGTCCCCTCCAACAGGAAGCCTAGGCAACACACTGAAGCAACATTAGCCACTGGGGCCAGACACCGAAAACAACGGAAACTACGATCCTGCAGCCTGTGAAAAGGAGACCCCAAACACAGTGAGTTAAGCAAAATGAGAAGAAAATGAAACAGCAGATGAAGGAGCAAGGTAAAATACCCACCAGACCAAACAGATGAAGAGGAAATAGGCAGTCTACCTGAAAAAGAATTCAGAGTAATGATAATAAAGGAGATCCAAAATCTTGGAAATAGAATGAAGAAAATACAAGAAACATTTAACAAGGACCTAGAAGAATTAAGAGCAAACAAACCATGATGAACAACACAAGAAATGGCATGAAACATTCTCTAGAGGGAATCAATAGCAGAATAACTGAGGTAGAAGAACAGATAAGTGACCTGGAAGATTAAGTAGTGGAAATAACTATTGCAGAGCAGAATAAAGAAAAAAGAATGAAAAGAAATGAGAATGGTCTCAAACACGTCTGGGACAACATTAAACACACCAGCATTTGAATTATAGGGGTCCCAGAAGAAGAAGTGAAAAAGAAAGGGTCTGAGAAAATATTTGAAGAGATTATAGTTGAAAACTTCCCCAATATGGGAAAGGATATATTCAATCAAGTCCAGGAAGTGCAGAGAGTCCCATACAGGAAATATTCAAGGGGAAACATGCGAAGACACATATTACTCAAACTATCAAAAATTAAATACAAAGAAAAAAAATTAAAAGCAGCAAGGTAATAAAAACAAATAACATACAAGGGAAACCCCATAATGTTAACAGCTGATGTTTCAGCAGAAACTTTGCAAGCCAGAAGTGAGTGGCAGGACATATTTAAAGTGATAAAAGGGAAAAACCTACAACCGAGATTACTCTACCAGGCAAGGATCTCATTCAGATTTGACGGGGAAATGAGAAGCTTTGCAGACAAGCAAAAGCTGAGAGAGTTCAGCACCACCAAACCAGCTTTACAACAAATGCTAAAGAACCTTCTCTAGGCAGGGAAAACAACAGAAGGAAAAGACCTACAATAACAAACCCTAAACAATTGAGAAAATGTGAACAGGAACATACATATTGATAATTACGTTAAATGTAAATGGATGAAATGCTCCAACTAAAAGACATAGACTGGCTGAATGGATAAAAAAACAAGACCCATATATATGCTGTCTACAAGAGACCCACTTCAGAGCCAGGGACACATACAGACTGAAAGTGAGGGGATGGAAAAAGATATTCCATGCAAATGGAAAGAAAAAGAAAGCTGGAGTAGCAATTCTTATATCAGACAAAGACGTTAAAACAAAGACTATGGGGCTTCCCTGGTGGTGCAGTGGTTGAGAGTCTGCCTGCTGATGCAGGGGACATGGGTTCATGCCCTGGTTCGGGAAGATCCCACGTGCCACAGAGCAGCTGGGCCTGTGAGCCATGGCTGCTGAGCCTGCGCATCTGGAGCCTGTGCTCCGCAGCAGGAGAGGCCACAACAGTGAGAGGCTCGTGTACAGCAAAAAAAAAAAAAAAAAAAAAAGACTATTACAAGAGACAAAGAAGGACAATACATAATGATCAAGGGATCAATCCACGAAGAAGATAAAAAAATTGTAATATTTTTTGCACCCAACATAGGAACACCTCAATGCATAAGGAAAATACTAACAGACATAAAATCCGAAATCAACAGGAACACAATAATAGCAGGGGACTTTAACACCCCACTTTCTCCAATGCACAGATCATCTGAAATGAAAATGAATAAGTAAACAGAAGCTTTAAATGATACATTAAACAAGATGGACCTAATTGATATTTGTAGGATATTCCATTTGATCCCAAAACAACAGAATACACTTTCTTCTCAAGTGCTCATGGAACATTCTCTAGGACAGATCGTATCTGAGGTCACAAATGAAGCCTTGGAAAATTTCAGAAAATTGAAATCGTATCAAGGACCTTTTCCAACCAGAATGCTATGAGACTAGAAATCAATTACAGGAAAAATTCTATAAAATACAAACACATGGAGGCTAAACAATAGACTACTTAATAGCTAAGAGATCACTGAAGAAATCAAAGAGGAAATCAAAAATACCTAGAAACAAATGACAATGAAAATATGACGACCCAAAAACCTAAGGGATGCAGCAAAAGCAGTTCTAAGAGGGAAGTTTATAGCAATAAAATCCTACCTTAAGCAACAAGAAACATCTCAAATAAAGAACCTAACCTTACACCTAAAGCAATTACAGAAATAAGAAAAAATCCCCCCAAAGTTAGCAGAAGGAAAGAAAGCATAAAAATCAGATTAGAAATAAGTGAAAAAGAAATGAAGGAAATAATAGCAAATATCAATAAAACTAAAAGCTAGTTCTTTGAGAAGATAAACGAAATTGATAAACCATTAGCCAAACTCATCAAGAAAAAAAGGGAGAAGACTGAAGTCAATAGAACTAGAAATGAAAAAGGAGAATTAACAGCTGACACTGCAGAAATACAAAGGATAATGAGTGATTAGTAGAAGCAACTATATGCAAAAAAAATGGGCAAATTGGAAGAAATGGACAAGTTCTTAGAAAAGCACAACCTCCTGACTGAACCAGGATGAAATAGAAAATATGAACAGACCAATCACAAGCACTGAAATTGAAACTGTGATTAAAAATCTTCCAAAAGACAAAAGCCCAGGACCAGATGGCTTCTCAGGCGAATTCCATCAAACGTTTAGAGAATAGCAAACACCCATCCTTCTGAATTTCTTCCAAAATACAGCATTGGGAGGAACACTCCCAAACTCGTTCTACAAGGCCACCATCACCCTAATACCAAAAGGAGGCAAAGATGTCACAAAGAAAGAATACTACAGGCCAATATCACTGATGAATACAGATGCAAAAATCCTCAACAAAATACTAACAGAGTCCAACAGCACATTAAAAGATCATAAAATATAATCAAGTGGGGTTTATCCCAGGAATGCAAGGTTTCTTCAATATACGCAAATCAATCAATGTGATACACCATATTAACAAATTCAAGGGGAAAATCTATATGATCATCCCAATAGATGCAGAGAAAGCTTTCGATGCATCTCAACACCCATTTATGATAAAAACCCTGCAGAAAGTAGGCATAGAGGGAACATTCCTCAAAATAATAAAGGCCATATACGACAAAGCCACAGCCAACATCATTGTCAGTGTTGAAAAACTGAAACCATTTCCATTATGATCAGGAAGAAGACAAGGCTGCCCACTCTCACCACTGTTATTCAATGTAGTTTTGGAAGTTTTAGCCAAAAGAATCAGAGAAGAAAAAGAAATAAAAGGAATCCAAATTGGAAAAGAAGTAAAGCTGTCACTGTTTGCAGATGACATGATACTATACATAGAGAATCCTAAAAGTGCTACCAGAAAACCACTAGAACTAATCAATGAATTTGGTTAAGTAGCAGGATATAAAATTAATGCACAGAAATCTCTTACAATCCTATACACCAATGATGAAAAATCTGAAAGTGAAATTAAGAAAACACTCCCATTTACCATTTCAACAAAAAGAATAAAATATCTAGGAATAAACCTACATAAGGAGACCAAAGACCTGTATGCAGAAAATTATAAGACACTGATGAAAGTTAGATGATACGAATAGATGGAGAGATATACCACTTTCTTGGATTGGAAGATCAAATTTGTGAAAATGACTCTACTACCCAAAGCAATCTCCAGTTTCATTGCGATCACCATCAAACAACCACTGGCATTTTTCACAGAACGAGAACAAAAATTTTCACAAATAGTATGGAAACACAAAAGACCCCGAATAGCCAAAGCAATCTTGAGAACGAAAAACAGAGCTTGAAGAATCAGGCTCCCTGACTTCAGACTATACTACAAAGCTACAGTAATCAAGACAGTATGGTACTGGCACAAGAACAGAAATATAGATCAATGGAACAGGATAGAAAGACGTAGATAAACCCATGCACCTATGGTCACCTTATCTTTGATAAAGGAGGCAAGAATATAGAGTGAAGAAAAGGCACCCTCTTCAATAAATGGTGCTGGGACAACTGAACAGCTACATGTAAAATAATGAAACTAGAACACTCCGTAACACCATACAGAAAAATAACCTCAAAATGGATTAAAGCCCTAAATATAAGGCCAGACTCTGTCAAACTCTTAGAGGAAAGCATAGGCAGAACCCTCTATGACATAAATCACAGCAAGATCCTTTTTGAACCACCTTCTAGAGACATGGAAGTAAAAACAAAAATAAAGAAATGGGACCTAGTGAAAGTTAAAAGCTTTCGCTCAGCAAAGGAAACCATAAAGACAAAAAAACAACCCTCAAATGGGAGAAAACATTTGCAAATGAATCAACAGAAAAGGATTATTATACAAAATATACAAACAGCTCATGCAGCTCAATATCATAAAAACAACCAACCCAATCCAAAAATGGGCAGAAGATTTAAATAGACATTTCTCCAAAGAAGATACACAGACTGCCAACAAACACATGAAAGAACGCTCAACATCACTAATCATTACAGAAATGTAAATCAAAACTACAATGAGGTATCACCTCACAACTGTGAGAATGGTCATCATCAAAAAATCTAGAAACAATTAATGCTGGAGAGGGTGTGGAGACAAGGGAACCCTCTTGCACTGTTGGTCGGAATGTAAATTGATACAGCCAATATGGAGAACAGTATGGAGGTTCCTTGAAAATTAAAAGTAGAACTACCATATGAGCCAGCAATCCCACTACTGGGCATATACCCTAAGAAAACCATAATTCAAGAAGAGTCATGTACCACAATGTTCACTGTAGCTCTTTTTACAATATCCAGGACATGAAAGCAACCTAAGTGTCCATCAACAGATGAGTGGATAAAGAAGTGGCGCATATATACAATGGAATATTACTCAGACATAAAAAAAATGAAACTGAGTTATTTGTAGTGAGATGGATGGACCTAGAGTCTGTCATACAGAGTGAAGTAAGTTAGAAAGAGATAAACAAATACTGTATGCTAACACATATATATGGAGTCTAAAAAAAATAAAAAGAGAAAATGGTCATGAAGAAGCAGGGCAGGACAGGAATAAAGATGAAGACCTACTAGAGCATAGACTTGAGGACACGAGGAGGGGGAGGGGTAAGCTGGGACAAAGAGAGTAGCATGGACATATATAGACTACCAAATGTAAAACCGACAGCTAGTGGGAAGCAGCCCCATAGCAGAGGGAGATGAGCTCGGTTCTTTGTGACCACCTAGTTGGGTGGGATAGGCAGTGTGGGAGAGAGGGAGATGGAAGAAGGAAGATTTATGTGGATATATTATATGTATAGCTGATTCACCCTCTTATAATGCAGAAATTAACACACCATTATAGAGCAATTATACTCCAATAAAGATGTTTAGAAAAAAAAGAAAAAAAAAGTAACATAACATTGTTAGTCAACTATATTTCAATGTAGAATAAATCAAATATATAAATTCAATATTTTAATATTTTCAAGTAGATGACTGCATCTTAATCAAGAACTTCATGTGTGTAACAGAGAATGAGTAAGAAAGTTTCAAAATTATAAAAAAATATGATAGCGAAGTTGAATAACTGAGTAGAAAGTTTGGAAGGCAAAGTTAAGAAAAAAATTTAAAGTAGGACAAAAAGTGGAAGGTATGGAGGATTAAGAAGAAAATAGAAAAGTAAAAGTCCTGTATTAGGAGGTCAAAATAAAAGGAAGTGTGTAAAGATAAAATAGTGGGGAGGAAGTTATACATGAAACAACTGAAAGGTTTTTCTCAGAACTGAAAGAGCTGAATCTGAGGATTGAAAGGGTCCTCCAAGTACCCACCAACATGGATGGAGCTAGACTTTACTTAAGGACATCTTCAGGAAATCTGACATCATCAAAATATCTGGAACAAAGACTCAATCCTGCCAATCTATCATCCTGTATTTAGCCAAAATACCAATCAAATAGGAGGATAAAGAAATTTTTGCATATTGAAGGTCTCAAAAACTGACATATGTACCCTTTTCTAGAAAGCTACAGGTGAATAGGTTCATCATAAAAAGTGAGCAATGAAAGAAAAATGAAAACAGGTAATACTGGGGGAAAAGTATACCAACATATTAGAGTTTCAAATGGAATACCCCAGGATGAATGTGGAAGGATGTTCCAAAATGACAACCAGGAACTATGAATAAAAGGCAAAAAATTTCAGGTTAGAGCTACCAGAAGGTTCCAGGTTGTATTGAAATTAAATGATATGAATGGACGTTTTGAGAGGAGATTTAGAGAACTGGAGTAGCGTTAGAGATTTAATTCTACGTGCATTGAAAATTACCAACCAAATAAAGCAAAACAGAAAAGATAATAGGCACCTTTACATTATATAAAAATTGTACAAGAAAGTAAGATTACTCATATTCTATTATATGTATCAGTTATAAGTTGTATTTAGATAGTCATAATAATGAATATAGATACTTAATATGAATCAAACCAAAATTATAATAAGAGTATATTGGAAATATGAGGAAGTGTGTTTGGGTAGGGGAGCAAAGGTGGTGGTGGTAGTAATGAGATGGTGAGAGGAAATGGAGCTAAATTCTTATCTTCTTTACTGATACATATGCTAATAGATAATGCATAAAACTTAAAAGTTAATAACAGCAATATAAACATTTATTTTGAGATACTAGAGATTTGGATGGAAATTCTAGAATAATTGGCTTAAAGAGATGAAAGTGGTTGCTTCTGGGAAAGAGGAAATAGGAGAAGGAGGACCGGGGATTGCTGCTTGTCTTAACTTACTACATGGAACTAGATGATTATTTGAATAGCAAAAGAGTTTTAAAAAATGTCTTAACCTTTAATGCTACTTATGTGGTTATGTGAGCATTATGTGTGTAATGATGCAATCAAATTGCCAGGCTCTGTTTCCTCTCTTCTGTCTGTGATTCTGTATAAATTTCTATTCAATATTAGAATTTAAGAATTAAACCTAGCATTCAGGGTTGATATGAATATTTCAATTAAATAACATATATTGAAGAGCATCACATACTGCTTGGAAAATGTGTCTTTTCAACATAGTAGTTCTTTCCCTTATTCATCAGTCCAGAACTGTCTTAATGCAGCATTTTGACCTGGGTATAGAAGTGATTCTTGATTAGAGCCTCTGTTACATTTGGCACTTGCAGTCAAATTGATCCTGAAATGAAAGTTCTTCTTTATTTAATTGAAGTATATTTGAATTACAATATTATATGTTACAGGTGTACAATATAGTTATTCACAATTTTTAAAGGTTATGCGTCATTTATAGTTATTATAAAAATTGGCTATATTTCCAGTGTTGTACAATATATCTGAGTAGCTTATCCATAATAGTTTGTACTTCTTAACCTAATACCCCTATATTACCCCTCCCACTCCCCTCTCCCCACTGCTAATAACTAGTTTGTTCTCTATATCTGTGAGTCTATTTCCTTTTTGTTATATTCACTACTTTGTTTTATTTTTTACATTCCATGTATAAGGAGTATCATACAGTATTTGTCGTTCTCTGTCTGAAGAGGGAATACTATATCTATTTGCAGATTATTTTACCTTGTATATAGGAAATCCTAAGGAATACACAGACATACACACACATGTGCACACACACACAGTTAGAACTAATAAAGGGGTACAACAAGGTTGCAGGATACAAGATCAGTATACAAAAGTACATTGAAATTCTATACACTATTAATGAATAACTTGAAAACTAAATTAAGAAAACAATTCCATTTACAGTAGTATCAAAAAGAGTAAAGTACTGAGGCATAAATTTAACAAAATAAGTCCAAGACTTGTATGCTAAAAAGTACGAAACATCATTGGAAGAAATTAAGGAGGACCTCAATAAATAGAAAGAAGTTCCATGTTTATGAATCAGAAGACAATATTGTTAAGATGGTAATACAAAATATTTATAGATTCAATGCAAATATCTAGTAAAATATCAGCTGACCGTTTTGTACAAATTGATATGGTGACCTTAAAATCCAAATAGAAAGAACCAAATGGAAAAAGAAATTTTGAAAAAATTCACAATTTTTAATTTTAAAACTTACCACAAACCTATAGTAATCAACACAGTGTGGTGCTGACATAAAGATACACTTATAGATCAATAGACTAGAACACAGAGTCCAGAAATAAACATATATGTTTACGGCTAATTGATATTTTAAGAGGTTGCCAAAACAATTGAATGGGAAAGAATGGTCTTTTGAACAAATGATGCTAAGTCTACTGGATATTCACATGCAAAAGAATGAAGATGGGGCCCTAGATCATACTGTGTTAAAAAAATTAAAACTGAAAATTGGATTAGAGCTTCAAGATGGTGGAAGAGTAAGATGCGGAGATCACCTTGCTCCCCACAGATATATCAGAAATACATCTACATGTGGAACTGCTCCTACAGAACACCTACTGAATGCTGGCAGAAGACCTCAGACCTCCCAAAAGGCAAGAAACTCCTCACATACCCGGGTAAGGCAAAAGAATAAAGAAAAAACAGAGACAAAGAATAGGGACGGGACCTGCACCAGTGGGAGGGAGCCGTGAAGGCGGAAAGGTTTCCACACACTAGGAAGGCTCTTCGCGGCCAGAGACTGCAGGTGGCGGAGGGGGGAGCTTCGGAGACACGGAGAAGAGCCAGCAATAGGGGTGCGGAGGGCAAAGTGGAGAATACCCACACAGAGGATCAGTGCCAGCCAGCACTCACCAGCCCGAGAGGCTTGTCTGCTCCCCTGCCAGGGTGGGTGGGGGCTGGGAGGTGAGGCTCGGGCTTCAGTTAGATCGCAGGGAGAGGACTGGGTTTGGCTGCATGAACACAGCCTGAAGGGGGCTAGTGCGCCACGGCTAGCTGGGAGGGAATCCGGGAAAAAGTATGGAGCTGCCGAAGAGGCAAGACACTTTTTCTTGTCTCTCTGTTTCCTGGTGTGCGAGGAGAGGGTATTAAGAGCGCTGCTTAAAAGAGTTCCAGAAGCGGGCGCGAGTCACGGCTATCAACGCGGACCCTAGAGACGGGCATGAGACGCTAAGGCTGCTGCTGAAGCCACCCAGAAGCCTGTGAGCAAAAGCCGGTCAAAATCCACCCTGCCCCTCCTGGGAGCCTGTGCAGCCTGCCACTGCCAGGGTCCTGTGATCCAGGGACAACTTTCCCAGGAGAACGCACCGGGCACCTCAGGCTGGGGCAACGTCATGCTGGCTTCTGCTGCTCCAGGCTTTCCCCACATCGGGACCCCTTCCTCCCCCCGGCTGGAGTGAGCCAGAGCCCCAGAATCAGCTGTTCCTTTAACCCCATCCTTTCTGAGCGAAGGACAGATGCCCTCAGGCGACCTACACACAGAGGTGGGTCCAAATCCAAAGCTGAACACTGGGAACTGTGCGAACAAAGAAGAGAAAGGGAAATTTCTCCCAGGAGCCTCAGGAGCAGCAGATTAAACCTCCACAATCAACTTGATGCACTCAGCATCTGTGGAATACCTGAATAGACAATGAATCATCCCAAATAGAGGAGGTGGACTTTGGGAACAAAGATCTATGATTTTTTTCCCCTTTTATCTTTTTGTGAGTGTGTATGTGTATGCTTCTGTGTGTGATTTTGTCTGTATGGCTTTGCTTTCATCATTTGTCCTGGGGATCTGTCCATCCGTTTTTTTTTTTAATTTTTAAAATTGTTTTCTTAATAATATTTTTTATTTTAATAACTTTATTTTACTTCAGTTTATTTTTTCCTCTTTCTTTCTTCCTTCCTTCCTTTCTTTCTTTCTTTCATTTATTTCTCCCTTTTATTCTGAGCTGTGTGAATGAAAGGCTCTTGGTGCTCTAGCCCAGAGTCAGTGCTGTGCCTCTGAGGTGGGAGAGCCAACTTCAGGACACTGGTCCACAAGGGAACTCCCAACTCCATGTAATATCAAATGGTGAAAATCTCCCACAGATCTCCATCTCAATTCCAAGACCCAGCTTCACTCAATGACCAGCAAGCTACAGTGCTGGACACCCTATACCAAACAACTAGCAACACAGGAACACAACCCAGTCCATTAGCAGAGAGACTGCCTAAAATCATAATACGGCCACAGACACACCAAAACACGCCACTATACGTGGATCTGCCCACCAGAAAGACAAGTTCCAGCCTCATCCACCAGAACACAGGTACTAGTCCCCTCCACCAGGAAACCTACAGAACCCAATGAACAAAGCTTAGACAATGGGGACAGACACCAAAAACAGGAACTATGAACCTGCAGCCTGAGAAAAAGAGACTGCAAACACAGTAAGTTGAGCACAATGAGAAGACAGAAAAACACACAGCAGATGAAGGAGCAAAGTAAAAACCCACCAAACCTAATAAATGAAGAGGAAATAGGTAGTCTACCTGGAAAAGAATTCAGAATAATGATAGTAAAGATGATCCAAAATCTTGGAAATAGAATACAGAAAATTCAAGAAACGTTTAACAGGGAACTAGAAGAACTAAAGAGCAAACAATGATGAACAGCACAAGAAATGACATTAAAAACTCTCTAGAGGGAATCAATAGCAGAATAACTGAGGCAGAAGAACAGATACGTGACCTGGAAGATAAAATAGTGGAAATAACTACTGCAGAGCAGAATAAAGAAAAAAGAATGAGAAGAACTGAGGACAGTCTCAGAGACTTCTGGGACAACATTAAACACACCAACATTCGAATTATAGGGGTCCCAGAAGAAGAGAAAAACAAAGGGACTGAGAAAATATTTGAAAAGATTATAGTTGCAAATTTCCCAAATATGGGATAGGAAATAATCAATCCAGGAAGAACAGAGAGTCCCATACAGGATAAATCCAAGGAGAAACATGACATGACACATATTAATCAAACTATCAAAAATTAAATACAAAGAAAACATGTTAAAAGCAGCAAGGGAAAAACAACAAATAACACACAAGGGAATTGCCCTAAGGTTAACAGCTGAACTTTCAGCAGAAACTCTCCAAACCAGAAGGGAGTGGCAGGACATACTTAAGGTGATGAAGGTGAAAAAACTACAACCTAGATTAGTCTACCCAGCAAGGATCTCATTCAGGTTTGATGGAGAAATTAAAACCTTTACAGACAAGCAAAAGCTGAGATAGTTCAGCGCCACCAAGCCAGATTTACAACAAATGCTAAAGGAACTTCTCTAGGCAGGAAATACAAGAGAAGTAAAAGAACTGCAATAACAAACACCAAACAATTAAGAAAATGGGAACAGGAACATACATATCGATAATTCCCTTAAATATAAATGGATTAAATGCTCCCACCAAAAGTCACAGACTCATTGAATGGATACAAAATCAAGACACGAATATATGCTGCCTACAAGAGACCCACTTCAGACCTAGGGACACATAAATACTGAAAGAGAAGGGATGGAAAAAGATATTCCATGCAAGTGGAAATCAAAAGAAAGCTGCAGTAGCAATACTCATATCAGACAAAATAGACTTTAAAATAAAGACGATTACGAGAGATAAAGAAGGACAGTGCATAATGATCAAGGGATCAATTCAAGAAGAAGATATAACAATTGTAAATATTTATGCACCCAACATAGGAGCACCTCAATACGTAAGAAAAATACTAACAGCCATAAAATGGGAAATGGAGAGTAACACAATCATTTTAGGGAACATTATCTCCCCACTTTCCCCAATGGACTGATCATCCAAAATGAAAACAAATAAGGAAACACAAGCTTTAAAAGATACATAAAACAAGATGGACTTAATTGATACTTATAGGACATTCCATCATAAAACAACAGAATACACACTGTTCTCAAGTGCTCATGGAACATTCTCCAGGATAGATCATATCTTGGGTCACAAATCAAGCCTTGGTAAATTTAAGAAAATTGAAATTGTATCAAGTATCTTTTCTGATCACAGCACTATGAGACTGGATATCAATTACAGGAAAAGATCTGTAAAAAGTACAAACACACAGAGGCTAAACAGCACACGACTTAATATCCAAGTGATCACTGAAGAAATCCAAGAGGAAATCAAAAAATACCGAGGAAGAAATGACAATGGAGACACGATGACCGAAAACCTATGGGATGCAGAACAAGCAGTTCTAAGAGGGAAGTTTATAGCAATATAATCCTACCTTAAGAAAGAGGAAACTTCTCAAATAAACAACCTAACCTTGCAGCTAAAGCAATTAGTGAAAGAAGAACAAAGAAACCCCAAAGTTAGCAGAAGGAAATAAATCATAAAGATGAGATCAGAAATAAATGAAAAAGAAATGTAGGAAACGATAGCAAAGATCAATAAAACTAAAAGCTGGTTCTTTGAGAAGATAAACAAAATTGATAAACCATTAGCCAGACTCTTCAGGAAGAAAAGGGAGATGACTCAAATCAATAGAATTAGAAATGAAAAAGGAGAAGTAACAACTGACAGTGCAGAAATACAAAGGATCTTGAGAGATTACTACAAGCAGCTCTATGCCAATAGGACAACCTGCAAGAAATGGACAAATTCTTAGAAATGCACAACCTGCCAGGACTGCACCAGGAAGACATAGAAAATATGAACACCCCAATCTCAAGCACTGAAATTGAAACTGTGATTAAAAATCTTCCAACAGGCAAAAACGCAGGACCAGATGGCTTCACAGGTGAATTCTATCAAACATTTAGAGAAGAGCTAACACCTATCCTTCTCAAACTCTTCCAAAATACAGCAAACGGAGGAATACTCCCAAACTCATTCCATAAGGCCACCATCACCCTGATACCAAAACCTGACAAAGATGTCACAAAGAAAGAAAACTACAGGCCAATATCACTGATAAACATAGATGCAAATATCCTCAACAAAATACTAGCAAACAGAATCCAACAGCACATTAAAAGGATAATACACCATGATCATGTGGGGTTTATTCCAGGAATGCAAGGATTCCTCAATATACGCAAATCAATCAATGTGATACACCATATTAACAAATTGACGGAGAAAAACCATGTGATCATCTCAATCGATGCAGAGAAAGCTTTTGACAAAATTCAACACCGATTTATGATAAAAACCCTGCAGAAAGTAGGCATAGAGTTAACTTTCGTCAACATAATAAAGGCCATATGTGACAAACCCACAGCCAACATCGTCCGCAATGGTGGAAAAATGAAACCATTTCCACTAAGATCAGTACAAGACAAGGTTGCCAACTCTCACCACTATTATTCAACATAGTTTTGGAAGTTTTAGCCATAGCAATCATAGAAGAAAAGGAAATAAGAGGAATCCAAATTAGAAATGAAGAAGTAAAACTGTCACTGTTTGCAGATGACCTGATACTGTACATAGAGAATCCTAAAGATGCAAACAGAAAACTACCAGAGCTAATCAATGAATTTGGTAAAGTAGCAGGATACAAAATTAATGCACAGAAATCTTTGGCATTCCTATACACTAGTGATGAAAAATCTGAGAGTGAAATTAAGAAAACACTCCCATTTACCATTGCAAGAAAAAGAATAAAATATCTAGGAATAAACCTGCCTAAGGAGAAAAAAGACCTGTATGCAGAGAATCATAAGACACTGATGAAGGAAGTTAAAGATGATACAAATGGAGAGATATACCATGTTCTTGTATTGGAAGAATCAACATTGTGAAAATGACTCTACTACCCAAAGCACTCTACAGATTCAATGCAATCCCTGTCCAACTACCACTGGCATTGTTCACAGAACTAGAACTAAAAATTTCACAATTTGTATGAAAACACAAAAGACCCCGAGTAGCCACAGCAATCTTGAGAATGAAAAATGGAGCTGGAGGAATAAGGCTCTGTGACTTCAGACTATACTACAAATCTACAGTCATCAAGACAATATGGTACTGGCAGAAAAACAGAAATATAGGTCAACGGAAAAGGACAGGAAGCCCAGAGTTAAACCCACGCACATATGGTCACCTTATGTTTGAGAAAGGAGGCAAGGATATACAGTGGAGAAAAGACAGCCTCTTCAATAAGTGATGCTGGGAAAACTGGACAGGTATATGTGAAAGTATGAAATTAAAAAACTGCCTAACAAAATATACAAAAATAAACTCAAAATGGATTAAAGAACTAAATGTAACGCCAGACACTATCAAACTCTTAGGGGAAAACATAGGCAGAACACTCTATGACATAAATCACAGCAAGACCCTTTCCGACCCATTATTTTATTTCCTAGAGAAATGGAAATAAAAATAAACAAATAGGGCCTAATGAAACTTAAAAGCTTTTGCGCAGCAAAGGAAACCATAAAGAAGACCATATGTCAACCCTCAGAATGGGAGAAAATATTTGCAAATGAAGCAACTGAAAAAGGATTAATCTCCAAAATTACAAGCAGCTCATGCAGCTCAATGTCAAAATAAGAAACAACCCAGTCCAAAACTGGGCAGAAGACCTAAACAGATATTTCTCCAAAGAAGATATACAGATTGCCAACAAACACATGTAAGATTTGCTCAACATCATTAATCATTAGAGAAATGCAGATCAAAACTACAATGAGATATCATCTCACACCCGTCAGAATGGCCATCATTAAAAAATCTAGAAACAATAAATGCTGGAGAGTGTGTAGAGAAAAGGGAACAGTCTTGCACTGTTGGTGGGAATGTAACCTGATACAGCCCCGATGGAGAACAGTATGGAGGTTCCTTAAAAAACTAAAAATAGAACTACCATATGATCCAGAAATCCCACTACTGGGCAAGTACCCTTAGGAAAGCATAATTCAAAAAGAGTCATGGGGCTTCCCTGGTGGCGCAGTGGTTGAGAGTCCGCCTGCCGAATCAGGTGACGCAGGTTCATGCCCCGGTCCAGGAGGATCCCACGTACCACGGTGTGGCTGGGCCCATGAGCCATGGCCGCTGAGCCTGCGCATCTGGAGCCTGTGCTCCGCAATGGGAGAGGCCACAACAGTGAGAGGCCCATGTACCGCAAAAAAAAAAAAAAAAAAAGGAGTCATGTATCTAAATGTTCATTGCAGCTGTATTTACAATAGCCAGGATATGGAAGCAACCTACGTGTCCATCAAAAGATGAATGGATATAGAAGATGTGGCACACATATACAGTGGAATATTACTCAGCCATAAAAAGAAACGAAATTGAATTATTTGTAGTGAGGTGGATAGACTTAGAGTCTGTCATACAGAGTGAAGTAAGTCAGAAAGAGAAAAACAAATACCATTTGCTGACACATATATATGGAATCTAAGAAGAAAAAAGGTCATGAAGAACCTAGGGGTAAGACAGGAATGAAGACACAGACGTACTAGAGAATGGACTTGTGGATATGGAGAGGGGGAAGGGTAAGCTGTGACAAAGTGAGACAGTGACATGGTCATATATACACTACCAAATGTAAAATAGATAGCTAGTTGGAAGCCACTGCATAGCACAGGGTGATCAGCTCTGTGCTTTGTTAGCACATAGAGGGGTTGGATAGGGAGGGTGGGAGGGAGGGAGATGCAAGAGATATGGGAACATATGTATATGTATTACTGATTCACTGTGTTACAAACCAGAGACTAACCCACCATTGTAAAGCAATTATAGTCCAATGAAGATGTTAAAAAAAAGAACTGAAAATTATAAAACTCTTAGAAGAAAATATAGGTGTAAACCTTCATGACCTTAGATCAGCCATGTTTCTGAGATACGACACCAAAACACAAGTAACCAAAGAAAAAAATTTTCCAGCTAGATAGACTTCACAAATTAGAAATATTTATGCTTCAAAGGGCACTACTAAGAAAGTGCCAAGGCAACCCAAAAAATCTTTTCATGTGCTTTTGTCCATCTGCATTTCTTCTTTGGAGAAATACAGAGATAAAACCAAATTTAAAAATGGGCAAAATAATTCAATAAACATTTCTCCATAGAATATACAGTTGACCGTTGAACAACATTGGTTTGAACTGCATGGGTCCACTTACACGTGGATTTTTTTCAATAGTTACTATTGCAGTAGTATGCAGTCTGTGGTTGGTTGAATCTGCAGATGCAGATCTGTGGATATGGTGGATCCATGTGTACGGACAGTGGACTCTAAGTTACATGCAGATTTTCAACTATACGGAGATTTGGGATCCCTAACCCGCATGTTGTTCAACAGTCAACTGTAAATGCAAAGGGTCAATCAACAGGGATAAACGTTGAAAACATTATTTTAAGTGTAAAAAGAGAGTCACCAAAGGCCACATATTATATGATTCCAGTTATAGTAAATGTCTAGTATAGGCAAATTCACAGAGACACAAAGTAAATTGTGGTTATTGAGGGGAAGGATGGAGGAACAGGGAATGATTACTAATAGGTATGTTTTTTTTTTTCTGAGGTGATGGAAATATTTTGGAATTAGATAGCAGTGATGGTTGTGCAACTTAATTAATATACTAAAAACTGAATTATCCACTTTAAAATGGTGAATTTTATGATACATGAATTCTATCTCATAGTTTTTATTTTAAAAATGGAAGTGGAAGAGAAAGTGACCCACAGAACTTTATTCCTAGAGAAGTCCCTGACATTTTCTGGCTCCCGTGCTTTCTTCAAACAGTTGCTACTTTAAATAAATTCAGTACCTGAAGGAACCATTTCCCCTACTATCTTTGGTGTGAAATTTTCTATCTCAATTGTTTTGGTATCTTAGTTAGGGCTAAGACTATAGACAAGGCTCCCTGATTATTCATAAGCCTCCTGAGTGTAATTCCTTGCATGATTATCTGGGCCCTATTTGACTATGTAGAATAAATCAGACTTGTATGCTATATGACCTACAGCAAGTTAGTTCACCATTTTAGAACCTTAATTTCCTTTACAGTATGTACTTTTCAGGGTTGTGAATACTAAATGAGATATAGATTTTAAGTACCGAACATGGGAGATTGGTTCAAGATGGCGGAGTAGAAGAGTGTGCGCTCACTCCCTGTTGAGAATCACAGCTAACTGCTGAACGGTCATTTATAGGAAGACACTGGAACTCACCAAAAAATATACTCCACATCCAAAGACAAAGGAGAAGCCACAATAAGACAGTAGGAGGGGTGCAACCACAATAATATCAAATCCCATAACGCCTGGCTGGGTGACTCACAAAATGCAGAACACTTACACCACAGAAGTGCACCCACTGCAGTGAAGGTTCTGAGCCCCACATCAGGCTTCCCAACCTGGGGGTCCGGCAACGGGAGGAGGAATTCCTAGAGGATCAAACTTCGAAGGCTAGCAGGATTTGATTGCAGGACTTCAACAGGAATGGGGGAAACAGAGACTCCACTCTTGGAGGGCACACACAAAGTAGCGTGTGCATCGGGACCCAGGGTAAGGAGCAGTGACCCCATTGGAGACTGAACCAGACCTACCTGTTGGTGTTGGAGGGTTTCCTGCAAAGGTGAGGAGTTGCTGTGTCTCACTGTGAGGACAAGGACATTGGCAACAGAATTTTGGGAAGTACTCCTTGGTGTGAGCCCACCCAGACTCCGCCACTAGCCCCACCAAAGAGCTGGGTATGTTGCCTTGTTGGGCCGCCTGAGTCCAAACAATCAACTGGGAGGGAACCCAGCACCACCCATCAGCAGACAAGTGGATTAAAGTTTTACTGAGCTCTGCCCACCAGAGCAACACCCAACTCTACCCACCACCAGTCTATCCCATCAGGAAACTTGCACAAGCCTCTTAGATAGCCTCATACACCACAGAGCAGACAGCAGAAGCCTCATACACCACAGAGCAGACAGCAGAAGCAAGAAGAAATACAATCCTGCAGTGGAACAAAAAACACATTCATAGAAAGATAGATAGGAGGAAAAGGCAGAGGGCTATGTACCAGAAGAAGGAACAAGATAAAACCCCAGAAAAACAACTAACTGAAGTGGAGATAGGAAACTTTCCAGAAGAAGAATTTAGAATAATGATAGTGAAGATGATCCAGGACCTCGGATAAAGAATGGAGGCAAAGATGTTTAACAAAGACCTAGAAGAATAAAAGAACAAAGAAACAGAGATGAGCAATACAATAACTGAAATGAAGAATACACTAGAAGGAATCAGTAGCAGAATAACTGAGGCAGAGGAACGGATAAGTGATCTGGAAGACAGAATGGTGGAATTCACTGCTGCAGAAAAGAATAAAGAAAAAAGAATGAAAAGAAATGAAGAAAGCCTAAGAGACCTCTGGGACAAGATTAAATGCAACAACATTCACATAATAGGGGTACCAGAAGGAGAATAGAGAGAGAAAGGACCCAAGAATATATTTGAAGAGATTATAGTCAATAACTTCCCTAACATGGGATCAGAAATAGTCAATGAAGTCCAGGAAGCACAGAGAGTCCCAGGCAGGATAAACCCAAGAGGAAACACACTGAGACACATAGTAATCAAGGTGACAAAAATTAAAGGCAAAGAAAAATTACTGAAAGTAACAAGGGAAAAATGACAAATAATATACAGTGGAACTCGCATAATGTTAACAGCTCATTTATCAGCAGAAACTCTACAAGCCAGAAGGGAGTGGCATGATCTATTTAAAGTGATGAAAGGGAGGAAACTACAACCAAGATTAATCTACCCTGCAAGGATCTCATTCAGATTCGATGGAGAAATCAACAGCTTTACAGACAAGTAAAAGCTAAGAGAATTCAGCACCACCAAACCAGCTCTACAGCAAATGCTAAAGGAACTTCTAAGTGGGAAACACAAGAGAAATAAATGACCTACAAAAACAAACACATAACAATTAAGAAAATGGTAATAGGAGCATACATGTCAATAATTGCCTTTAACATGAATGTATTAAATGCTCCAATCAAAAGACACAGGCTTGCTGAATGGATACACAGCAAGACCCATATATATGCTGTCTACAAGAGACCCACTTCAGACCTAGGGACACATACAGACTGAAAGTGGGAGGATGGAAAAAGATATTCCATGCAAATGGAAATCAAAAGAAAGCTGAAGTAGAAATACTCATATCAGATAAAATAGTCTTTAAAATAAAGAATGTTACGAGAGGCAAGGAAGGACACTACATAATGATCAACAGATGAATCCATGAAGTAGATATAACAATTATAAACATATATGCACCCAACATAGGAGCACCTCAATACATAAGGCAACTGCTAACATCTATAAAAGAGGAAATCGACAGTAACACAGTAATAGTGGGGGACTTTAACACCTCACTTACACCAATGGACAGATCATCCAAACAGAAAATTAATAAGGAATCATAAGCTTTAAATGACACAATAGATCACATAGATTTAATTGATATTTATAGGACATTCCATCCAAAAACAGCAGATTACACATTCTTCTCAAGTGCACACGGAACATTCTCCAGGATAGATCATATCTTGGGTCACAAATCAAGCCTCGGTAAATTTAAGAAAATTGAAATCATATCAAGCATCTTTTCTGATCACAACGCTATGAGATTGGAAATCAATTACAATGAAAAAAATGTAAAAAACACAAATATATGGAGGCTAAACAACACGTTAATAAATTACCAAGAGATGACTGAGAAATCAAAGAGGAAACCAAAAAATACCTAGAAACAAATTACAACAAAAACACGATGATCCAAAACATATGGGATGCAGCAAAAGCAGTTCTAAGAGGGAAGTTTATAGCAGTACAAGCCTACCTCACGAAACAAGAAACATCTCAAGTAAACAGTATAACCTTACACCTAAAGTAACTAGAGAAAGAAGAAAAAACAAAACCCAAAGATAGTAGAAGGAAAGAAACCATGAAGATCAGAGGAGAAATAAATGAAATAGAGACAAAGAGAACAATAGCAAAGATCAATAGAACTAGTAGCTGGTACTTTGAGAAGATAAACAAAATCGGTAAAGCGTTAGCCAGACTCATCAAGAAAAAGAGGGAGAAGACTCAAATCAATAAAATTAGAAATGAAAAAAGAGAAATTACAACAGACACCACAGAAATACAAACCATCCTAAGAGACTACTAAAAGCAACTCTATGCCAATAAAATGGACAACCTGGAAGAAATGGGCCAATTCTTAGAAAGGTATAACCTTCCATGACAGAACCAGGAAAAAATAGAAAATTTGAACAGACCAATCACAAGTAATGAAATTGAAACTGATTAAAAATCTTCCAACAGGTCTTCCCTGGTGGTGCAGTGGTTGAGAGTCTGCCTGCCGATGCAGGGGACACGGGTTCGTGCCCCGGTCTGGGAAGATCCCACATGCCACGGAGTGGCTGGGCCCATGAGCCATGGCCACTGAGCCTGCACGTCCGGAGCCTGTGCTCCGCAACAGGAGAGACCACAACAGTGAGAGGCCCGCGTACCGCAGGAAAAAAAAAAAATCTTCCAACAAACAGAAGTCCAGGACCAGACAGCTTCACAGTTGATTTCTGTGAAACATTAGGGAAGAGATAACACCCATCCTTCTCAAATTCTTTGAAAAAATTGCACAGGAAGGGACACTCCCAAACTCATTCTATGAGGCCACCATCACCCTGATACCAAAACCAGACAAAGATACTACAAAAAAATAAAATTACAGACCAATATCACTGATGAATATGGATCCAAAAATCCTCAACAATATACTAGCAATCAGAATCCAACAACATATTTAAAGGATCATACACCATTATCAAGTCAGATTTATCCCAGGGATGCAGGGATTCTTCAATATATGCAAATCAATCAATGTGATACACCATATTAACAAACTGAAGAATAAAAACCATATGATCATCTTAATAGATGCAGAAAAAGCTTTTGACAAAATTCAACACCTATTTATGATAAAAAGTCTCCAGAAAGTTTGCATAGAGGGAACCTACCTCAACATAATAAAGGCCATATATGGAAAACCCACAGCAAACATCATTCTCAGTGGTGAGAAACTGAAAGCGTTTCCTCTAAGATGAGGAACAATACAAGGATGTCCACTCTCACCACTATCATTCACATAGTTTTGGAAGTCCTAGCCATGGCAATTAGAGGAGAAAAAGAAATAAAGGTATTCAAATTGTAAAAGAAGAAGTAAAACTGATACTGTTCGCAGATGACATGATAGTATACATAGAGATTCCTAAAGATGCCACCAGAAAACTACTAGAGCTAATCAATGAATTTTGTAATGTTGCAGGATACAAAATTAATGCACAGGAATCTCTTGCATTCCTATACAGTAATGATGAAAAACCTGAAAGAGAAATTAAGGAAACACCCCCATTTACCATTGCAACAAAAAGAGTAAAATACCTAGGAGTAAACCTACCTAGGGAGACAAAAGACCTGTATGCAGAAAACTATAAGACACTGATGAAAGACATTAAAGATGATACAATCAGATGGAGAGATATTCCATGTTCTTGGATTGGAAGAATCAATATTGTGAAAATGACTATACTACCCAAAGCTATCTACAGATTCAATTCAATCCCTATCAAATTACCAATGGCATTTTTTAGAGAACTAGATCAAAAATATTAAAATTTGTATGGAGACACACAAACGACCCCAAATAGCCATATCAGTCTTGAGGGGAAAAAACGGAGCTGGAGGAATCATACTCTGTGACTTCAGACTATACTACAGAGCTACAGTAATCAAGACAATATGGTGCTGGCACAAACACAGAAATATAGATCAATGGAACAGGATAGAAAGCCCAGAGATAAACCCATAAACCCACGCACCTGTGGTCGACTAATCTATGACAAAGGAGGCAAGTGATATACAATGGAGAAAAGACAGTGTCTTCACTAAGCGGTGCTGGGAAAATGGACAGCTACATGGAAAAGAATTAAGGTAGGGGCTTCCCTGGTGGCGCAGTGGTTGAGAGTCCGCCTGCCGATGCAGGGGACGCGGGTTCGTGCCCCGGTCCGGGAAGATCCCGCATGCCATGGAGCAGCTGGGCCTGTGAGCCATGGCCGCTGAGCCTGCGCGTCTGGAGCCTGAGCTCCGCAATAGGAGAGGCCACAACAGTGAGAGGCCCGCGTACTGCAAAAAAAAAAGAAAAAAAGTAGGAATTAAGTTAGAACACTCCCTAACACCATACACAAAAATAAACTCAAAATGGCTTAGAGACCTAAATGTAAGATCGGACACTATAAAACTCTTAGAGGAAAACATAGGAAGAACACTCTTTGACATAAATAACAGCAAGATCTTTTTTGATCCACCTCGTAGAGTAATGGAAATAAACACATAAATAAAGAAATGGGACCTAATGAAACTTCAGAGCTTTTGCAGAGCAAAGGAAACCATAAACAAGATGAAAAGACAACCCTCAGATGTGGAGAAAATATTTGCCAACAAATTAATGGACAAAGGATTAATCTCCAAAATATATAAACAGCTCATGGAGCTCAATATTAAAAAAAACAAAAACCGAATCCAAAAATGGGCAGCGGACCTAAATAGACATTTCTCCAAAGAAGACATACAGATTGCCAAGTAGCACATGAAAAGCTGCTCAACATCACTAATTATTAGAGAAATGCAAATCAAAAGTACAATGAGATATCACCTCACACCAGTTAGAATGGGAATCATCAGAATATCTACAAACAACAAATGCTGGAGAGGGTGTGGAGAAAAGGGTACCCTCTTGCACTGTTGGTGGGAATGTAAATTGATACAGCCACTATGGAGAACAGTATGGAGGTTCCTTAAAAAACTAAAAATAGAATTACCTTATGACCCAGCAATCCCACTACTGGTCATATACCCAGAGAAAACCATAATTCAAAGAGACACATGCACCCAATGTTCATTGCAGCACTATTTGCAATAGCCAGGTCATGAGAGCAACCTAAATGCCCATCGACAGACGAATGGATAAAGAAGATGTGGTACACATATACAATGGAATATTACTCAGCCATTAAAAGGAACAATATTGTGTCATTTGTAGAGACGTGGATGGATCTAGAGACTGTCATACAGTGTTAAGTAAGTCAGAGAGAGAAAAACAAATATCGTGTATTAACCCATATTTGTGGAACCTAGAAAAATTGTCCAGATGAACCGGTTTGCAGGGGGCAGAAATAGAGGCACAGATGTAGAGAACAAACTTATGGACACCAAGGGGGGAAAGTGACGGGAGAGTGTTGGTGTGGTGAATTGGGAGATTGGGATTGACATATATACAGTAATATGTATAAAATGGATAACTAATAAGAACCTGCTGTAGAAAAATTAAATATATGAGATTCAAAAATTCAAAAAAAATAGTAAGTACCTAACGTCCTGCCTGGCCTGATGTATGCCTCAGTTAATGTTAGCTTCCTCTTTTACTTTTTTCGCTCTGGTGAAAAGCACATTCCTTACAGATCAGAGGTCCCTCAGTTCTGTGCTGGCTTCTTGCCCAGCAGTAGATTGCCTGTAGAAATAAACCATGGGTGAGGTATTTTTTTCTTTCTGTCTATGTGTTCCCCGTGCTGCTTCTTCGAATACCTGGCACACTGTAGGGGCTCAGTGAGTTTAGATTTCCTATGTGACAACACAAGCCTTTTACGTGAATTTCTCAACGTGGTGCTGAGAGGATTGCCGAATGTCAGCCTTAATCTGTGACAAACTAGTATTCTTAGTGCTCCTTTGGAGACTGTGTGATTTCTTATTGTGCTGAGAGGCAGAGAGCTTAATTAAATTTCATACTTGAAGAGAGTGACGACTGAGTACTCCATCCTTCATAAGGCTTTTCAACTCTTTATTTTCAGTTAAACCTTCTGGGATTTTTTCCTCATCTTTAACATCATCTTTTAATATGCAATACTCAAATGCTTGAACAATATCAAAGAACTCATCATTCACAGAGGCAGTCTTAGGTTCCAATTGCCTTGGAGATATTTTACTTAGTATTTGGCTGTCTAAATGCATTGTAGATTAACATTTAAAAGGTATATTCACTGTTCACTATTGTGTTCCTTCTTTGTCCTTTAAAAAATTAATGTAGTTAATGCATGTGAAAAATATTGAGAAGAGAAGGTAACCTGCACACAGGTGCGTTTTAAGTGCCATTCTCTGAGCAGCAGCTCCCAGAGCCTTTAGCTATACCAATAGGAACTACCCTTTGTGTAGTTGGAAATTTTCAAGGTTATGTTTGAGGAAACCGAAATTACTGAGACCAATGCAGAAATTAATTCTCTCTTGCCTTTTTTTTTTCCTTACTGGGAACTAGAGAGATTGACCACATGAAACCTGACACTGTGTTATGCATTCTCATTTCTGAGCAGACTGAACTAAAATTGTAGACATGTTACAATGTGCCTTACATGTGCCTTCTCTCCCACCTCTAGGAGCGGAAAAAGAAATTTGAAAAGGATGGAGAGAGGTTTTATTCCTTGCTGGATCGGCACTTACATTTGTCTTCCAAAAAGAAAGAATCTCAGTTACAAGAGGTATGGTCAAACAGCCTGCCCTGCCTTCTATTGCCAGCTGTGCCTTGATACATGGCAGCTTCCTATTGCAAGGCTTTCCTCATACCCTGCCTCAGCAGAGAACCATGTATAATAGTTGTGCTTGCAGATAAAGCCATGGACAATGACTCAGGAGCCCTGAGTTCTCAAGCCACCTTCTCCACAAACTCACAGTTTGGATATTTCTTTTTTGTCCTCAGTTTCTCTATCTATCAAAGGAAGAGTGGTACTTAAAGATCTCTAGAGTCCTTTTCAGTTCTAAGTTTCTGATTCTAGATTACATATTAGGATAGAGTTAAACTAGCGCTGTATTTGATAGATCAGGAGTAGATCTACTTTTTTCCCATGAGGTGTTCCAACGGTAGGGTTTTTTTTTTTTTCTTTTTGGTCCTACACTGGGACTACAGCTTATATGGCACTTCCACTGACTTCAGTTCAAAGAAGCCACTACTCAGTGAGTGCCTACCACATGCCAGGCACTATGCTGGTTGCAACAGGACTACAAAGACAGTAAGACATACTTCCTGCTCTTCTGTAGCTTACAGTTAGGATGCTAAAATGAGAACACACATGACTCTTATACAAGTAGAATTTTTTTTACATAATGTAATGTGTATGTGGTGTCCTTGTAGGGATATGAAGGTATTTGGAGAATAAAAAACTTACATTTGGACGTGGAGAATTGCCTTTGTGGAAGAATGTTGCCCTTCTAAATTTGAGGTGGTAATATGATTATATGTAAAGTGTTTGACAGATAGAAATATAGAAATGGACCTTTCAAGTGGAGGGCAGTGGCCCCAAGGATGGAAAACAATGTTTGGCTAAAGGTTTGACCAGAATTTGCATTACTATTGGGGGATAGTGAAAGACAGGAAAGGATCAGGAAAGTTGTAGAGATACTGTGGTGTAGTAGGCTCAGGAGTTTGCTTTAATTCTGTTGACCCTGGAAGAATTATTGAAGGCCTTTGGTTGTGCAAGCAATATGAGTACAATTCTATTTTAGGAATCTTAAACTGGTTGAAGTTGTAGGATGAATTAAATCCGGGAGAGACGGGAAGCAAGAAAACCAGTTTAGGAAACTATTGCAATGATCTAGGGGAGAAGTTCTGAGTCAGAAAAAGTGGCACTGGGGAAGGGAAAAACAGGAATTAACTGATTAAGACTTATTTACTGGTAGAATGGATCTATGTTTTGGATAAAAAGATCCAGTAAGAGATAGAGATATTGAAGGTTCAAGTATAAAAAGAGATACCCAACTGAATGAAGTCATAGACACGAGCTTAGAAATCATCTTGTCCATGGTCACACGGACTATGGCAAAGCTGAAACTCATCTTCTGACACCTGATTTAGTGAGTATCCATCACAGAATGTGAGGTACTTGAAGGTGATGAGTCAAGAGACTCAGTGGTAGATGGAGTTAGTGTTGAAAGGTTGAAGGACTGCTTCTCTTCCATAAACTGGAATGAAGTACTAGTCTGGGGTCATCTGCCATTTTCCTCTTGCACAATTTTGCTTTCTTCCTTTTCCTTCTATTCTGTGCCAGGGTTCCTATGCAGAAAAGAGTTAACATAACTGGCCCAAGACTTCTATGCTTAGAAAAGTCTGCTTACAAGATTAGCTCTTTTTTTTTAACATCTTTATTGGAGTATAATTGCTTTACAATGGTGTGTTAGTTTCTGCTTTATAACAAAGTGAATCAGTTATACATATACATATGTTCCCATCTTGGCTGGTCTCTGGGAACTTGGCTGGTAAACAGTACCCTACACTGATATAAAAGATTCCCTAAGTGGTAAGAGCGACTCATTGTGCCTAGACTGCCTGTACAAACAATGTGGTTTATACTAAACACCTTATTTTCTTCTGGGAGTCGAGAAGTTTGGTACATGCTCAGCAGAGGGAGCCTGTGTACCGCAACCAATTTAATACTTAGGGCACTTAGTATCTAATGAGCTTCTCTGGTACACAGCATTTCATATGTGTTGTCATAACTTGTTGCTGGAGGAATTAAGTATTTCCTGTGTGACTGCACTAAGAGAGAACTCTTGGAAGCTTGAACCTAGCTTTCGCTGGACTTCATCCCACGCATCTTTTCTCTTTGCTGATTTTGCTTTGTATCCTTTCACAGAAATAAATCTTAACCATGTGTATGACTATATGTGGAGTCCTTTGAGTCCTCCTAGAGAATTACTGAACCTGTGGGTTTTAGAAGCCCAGACACAGTCCAAACTTTATTCTTTTAGAGCCTTTTGCAATGAAAGCTTCTAGCGTGTCCTAGCAGTTTGGTGCTGTATCTAGATGTCCCTGGTGGCTTTCCTAATGAGCAAGAATGCAGCCTTTGTGTTTGTCTAATCAAAACAAAGCTGGGGGACCTTGGATCACTCACTTCTTTTTTAATACTGAGACTATTTTTAGAGCAGTTTTAGATTTAAAGAAAAATTGAATGATAAGTACAGAGAGTTCTCATATATTCTTAATCCCCTGCATACAATTACCCCATTATTAACATTTGCATTTATGAGATACATTTGATACAGTTGATGAGCCAATGCATTGCACATTCTATAGATTTTGATAAATGTATAATGACATGAATCCATCATTACACTATCATACAACATAGTTTCACTGCCCTAAAGATCCCTAGGCACCACTTGTTCATCACTTCCTCGTTCCATACCCCAGCTGACCACTGGCAGCCAGTGATCTCTTTATGGTTTCCATATTATTGCTTATTCCAGAATGTCATATAGTTGGAATTATATAGCATGTAGCCTTTTCAGGTTGGCTCCTTTCACTTAGAAATGTGCATTTAAGGTTCTTCTGTGTCTTTTCACAGCTTGATAGCTCATTTCTTTTTAGCACTGAATAATATTTCATTGTGTGGATGTATTACAATTTGTTTACCTATTCACCTATCAAAGGACATCTTGGAATCCTCCAAATTTTGTCAACTACTATTAAAGCCGCTATAAACATTTGTGTGCAGGTTTTGTGTATATAACTTTTCAAATAATTCAGTTAAATATCAAAGACCACAATTACTGAATTGCATGGTAAAAGTATATTTTGCTTTTTAAGAAACTGCCAAATTATCTTCCAAGGTGGCTGTACTATTTTTTTATTTCTGCCATCAGTGAACGAGAGTTCTTCTCGCTCCACACCATAGCCAGCATTTGATGTTGTCTATGTTTTGGATTTTAGCCATTCTAGTAGGTGTGTAGTGATACCTCATTACTTTTATAATTTGCATTTTCTTAATGCCGTGTGTTGCAGAATATCTTTTTATATGCCATCTGTAGATCTTCTTTGGTGAGGTGTCTGTTCAAATCTTTTGCCCATTTTCAATTGGGTTGTTTGTTTTCATATTATTGTATCTTAAAAGCTATTTGTATATTTTAGATACCTGTCCTTTATCAGATATGTTGTACAAAGATTTTTTTTCCAGCCTGTGGCTTGTCTTTTCACTCAACAGAATTTTTCACAGAGCAGGAGTTTGTAATTTTAATGAAATTAAACTTATCAATATTCTCTTTCATGGATCATGCTTTTGGTGTTATATCTAAATCGTCATCACCAAATCCAAGGTCACCTAAAATATCTCTTATGTTATTTTATAGGAGTTTTATAGTTTTGTGTTTTACATTTACTTCTATAATCCATTTTGAGTTAATTATTATGAAAGGTGTAAGGTCTGTCTCTAGATTCTTTTTTTTTTTTTTTTTTTTGGCATGGGGATATACAGTTGTTCCAGCACCATTTTTTGAAAAGACTATCATTTCTCTATTGAATTTTCCTAGATCCTTTGTCAAAGATCAGTTGAATATGTTTATGTGGGTTTATTTTAGGCTCTCAATTCCATTCCATTGATCTATTTGTTTTTTTCTTTCACCAATACCATACTGTTCTGATTACTATAACTTACCAGTAATTTGAAGTCAGATAGTGTCAATATTTTGATTTGTTTTTCTCCCTCAGTATTGTGTTGGCTATTCTGGATATTTTTGCCTCTCCATATAAATTTTAGAATCACTTTGTTGATATCTAGAAAATAGCCTGCAGGGATTTTGAATTGGACTACATTGAATCTATAGATCAAGTTGTGAAGAACAGACATGTTGATAATATTGTCTTCCTATATGTATACGTGGAATATCTCTCCATTTATTTAGATCTTTGACTTATTTCATTAGAGTTTTGTAGTATTCATCAATATATCTTATACATATTTTTTGATTTATACCTAAATACTTCATTTTTTTCTTCTAATGTAAATGATACTGTGTTTTAAATTTCAAATTCTGAATGTTCACTGTTAGCATATAAGAAAACAATTGACTTTGTATATTAACCTTGTATCCTGAAATTGTGCTATAGTTCATTAATAGTTCCAAGAGATTTTTGTATATTCTTTAGGGTTGTCTACATACATAATTGTGTCATGTGCAAAAAAGGACAGTGTTATTTCTTCCTTCCCAATGTATATACCTTTTATTTCATTTTCTTGTCTTATTGCAATAGCTTGGAATTCCAATATGATTTTAATAGTTATTCCTAATCTTAGAGGCAAAGCATCTAGTGTCTCACCATTAGGTGTGATGTTAGCTGCAGGATTATTGCAGATGTTCTTTATCAAGTTGAGGAAATTCCCATATATTCCTAGTTTGCTGAGAGTTTTTATCATGAATGAATGTGTGTTGGATTTTGTCAGACGCTTTTTCTACATCTCTTCGATCATGTTATTTTTCTTCTTTAACCTCTTGATGTGATTAATTACATCAACTGATTTTTGAATGTTGAACCAGCCTTGCATTCCTGGAATAAGTCCCACGTGGTCCTGGTCTATAATTATTTTACACCTTGTTGCATTTGATTTGCTAATATTTTGTTGAGAATATTTGCGTCGATGTTCATGAGAGAGATTGGCTGTACTTCTTCTGTATTGTAATATCTCTGTCTGGTTTTGATAACAGGGTCATGTTGGCCTTAGAGAATGAGTTAGGAAATATTCCCTCTGCCTCTATTTTCTGGAAGAGAGTGTAGAATTTAGTATCATTTCTTCCTTAAAATGTCAGGTAGACTTCACCAGTGAACCCAGCTGGGCCTAGTGCTTTGTTTTTTGGAAGGCTATTAATTATTGATTCAGTTCCTATCTGCTGCTTTCACTGAATCCCACAAATATTAAATTGCATTTTCATTTTCATTTGAAAATACTTTTTAATTTTTCTTAAGGACTCCTCCTTGACCCATGTGTCATTTAGAAATGTGCTGATTAATCTCCAAGTATTTTGGTGCGTTCCAGCTATTTCTGGTTTTTGATTTCTGTGCAATTTAACTGTGATCTGAGAGCATACTTTGTATGATTCCTGTTCTTTTAAATTTGTTCAGATGTATGTCCCAGAATGTGATTGATCTTGGTGATTCTTTTGTGTTAGCTTGAAAATAAGCTGTTGTTGGATGAAGTGTTCTATAGATGTTGATTACATCTACTTGCTGATGGGGTGTTCAGTTCAATTATGTCTTCACAAGCATACCTCAGAAATATTGTGGGTTTGGCTACAGACCACTGCAATAAAGTGAATATTGCAATATAGTGAGTCACATGATTTTTTTGTTTCCCAATGCATGTAAAAGTTATCTTTACATTATCCTGTAGACTGTTGAGTGAGCAATAGCATTATATTTTTTAAAATGTACATACCTTAATTTAAAAATATTTTATTGCTAAAAATTGCTAACTATCATCAGTCAATGCAGTGTTGCCATAAACCTTCAATTTGTAAAAAACACAATATTTGCAAAGCACAGTAAAATGAAGCACAATAAAATGAGGTATACCTGTACTGATTTTCTGCTTCTTGGATCTGTCAACTATTGGTAAAGGAATGGTGAAGTCTCCAACTCTTAATAGTAGACTCATCTATTTCTCCTTGCAGTTCTATCAGATCTTGCCTCACGTGTTTTGATGTTCTGTTATACATAATAAGGGTTGATATATATTCTTTCAGAATTGACCTATTTATTATTATGTTATGCCCCTTTTTTTTCCTGATAGCTTTCAATTCTCTGAAGTCTCCTTTTTTGGAAATTAATATAGCTACTCCAGCTTTCTTTTGATTTTTGTTGGCATGGAATATTTCTTCATACCTTTACTCTGAAAAATGTTTAAATTTTAAAAATTATTTTTTAATTGAAGTATGGTTGATTTACAATATTATATTAGTTTCTGGTGTAATGATTCAGAATTTTTAAAGTTCTACTCCATTTAAAGTCATTACAAAATAATGGCTATATTTCCCTGTGATGTACAGTATATCCTTGTTGCTTATTTATTTTATACATAGCAGTTTGTGTCTCTTAATTCCATACCCCTATATTGCCCCTCCCCCTTTCCTGCTCCCCACTGGTAACCACTAGTTTGTTCTCTATATTAGTGAGTTTGTTTCTGTATTGTTATATACATCTGTTTATTTTATTTTTTAGATTCCACATATAAGTGATAACATAGAGCATTTGTCTTTCTCTGACTTATTTCACTAAGCATAAAACTGTCTAGGTCCATCCATGTTGTTGCAAATGGCAGAATTTCATTCTTTTTTTATGGGTGAGTAATATTCCATTGTGTGTGTGTGTGTGTGTGTGTGTGTGTGTGTGTGTGTGTATCACATCTTCTTTATTCTTTCTTCTTCTGTTGATGGACACTCAGTTTGCTTCCATATCTTGATAGTTGTAAATAATGTTGTTATCAACGTTGTGGCAGATGTATCTTTTTGAATTAGTGTTTTTGTTTTCGTTAGGTATATACCCTGCAATAGAATTGCTGGATCATATGGTAGTGGCAGCCTTCGGTCCAGTGTGGAGCTGTGACTTCAGGCAAATGATGCTGGAGTCTTCTCTTGGTTCAGGCTGGTGTGTGCACCTAGGTAGTCACAGGAAACTAGTCAGTGAGACACACAGTTTCAGTCGGCCCTTTCTGCCTTGCTTTAGGAGCAAGCAAGCATTCATGTGCTCCTCAGGAGCAGAATCCAGGCTTTCTGCAGCCTTTCTGATAGTCCCACTGGTCCTCTGACCAGCTAAGGGGGCTCGTCTTCCCTTTGTTGAGCCCCAGGGCTGTGGGGCCCAATATGTGGCTTGAACCACTCACTCCCCAAAGAGAATCACAACCAGTGTAATCTCCCTTTTCCTCTGAGTCCCCTCCCAGGGGCATGAGTCCTGACCTGATTGCTTCTTTTCCCTATCTACCAAGTTCTGTGTGTGTCTTTCTTATAGCCTTAGTTGTACAGGAGTTTTTATGCTAGTCTCCAGTTAGTTTTCAGTGAGAATTATAGATATATTTTTGATGTGTTTATGGTGGGATGAACATACTCCTACTGTGCCATCTTGATTCAAGTCTCTTCATAACTTTACTTTTAATCTATCTTTGTCTTTTATATTTAAAGTGATGTCTTATACATAACATATAATTAACTCTTATTTTTTATGTGTCCTCACAGTCTCAGCTTTTTAATTGGTGTATTTAAAGTGATTATTGATATAGTTGGATAGATATCTACCATGTTTGTTACTGTTTTCTATCCATTGCCTCTGTTCTTTGTTCCTTTTTTTGTCTTCCATTCTTGTTCTGCATTCTCTTTTTTTCAATTGGAAATTGTAATATGATTCCATTTTTTGTCCTTTCTTAGCATATCAATTGTACTTTTTTAAAAAAAAACTTTCTTCGAGGTTATCCTGGTGTTTTCAATATGCATTTACAGTTAAGCCATGTCTACTTTCAAATAACATTATTCTACTTCATTGGTAGTACAGGAACTTTATAACAGAGTATTTCCAATTTCTTCCTTGAGTCCCTGATAATATTGCTGTCATTCATTTCACTTTTTCATAATCTCTAATCACCAAATACATCGTTGCAATTATTATTTTGGACAAACTCTTATTTGTAAGATCAGTTAAGAATAAGAAAAATATAAGATTTTATTTTACCTTCATTCATTGCTTCTCTAGTGCTCTTCTTTATGTTGGTACACATTTCTGACCTATATCATTTTCTTTCTTAAGAACTGTAACACTTCTTGGACTCAGAGTCTACTGGCAACCAAATCCTTCAGTTTTTGTGTTTTTTTGAAATTGTTTAATTTTCCTTCACTTTTGGAAGATAATGTCACTGGATACAGAATTCTAAGTTTGTGATTTTTAAAAATTTCAATGCCTTAAACATTTTACTCTACTCTCCTCTTTTTGCATTTTTTTAAAAAAAGAGAAGTCTTATCCTTACTCCTCTTTGAGTAAGGTGTTTTTTTCTCTTGCTTCTTTCAAGATTTACTCTGTGCCTTTTACTTTCTATACTTTCAATATGACATGCCTGCATGTAGATTTTTTGGTATTTATCCTGCTATTATTCTCTGAGCTTCCTCAATCTGTTGTTTGTAACTGTGTTTAACTTTAGAAGGTTTTCAGTCATCATTACTTTAAATATTTCTTCTGTTTCTCTCCTTCATTTCCTTCTGGCATTCCTAGTATGCATATCTTACACCTTTTATAATTGTCCAACATTTCTTGAATAATCTACTCTATCTTCTTTATTCCATTTTGTCTGCATTTCAGGTTTTGAAATTTCTATTGGCATATATTCAGTTCACTGATTCTTTCCTTAGCCTTGCCCAGTCTGTTGGTGAGCCCATTAAAGGCATTCTTTATTTTTGCTAGTGTTTTTGATTGCTATCATTTCCCTTTGATTATTTCTTCAAATTTTCATGTCTGCTTATATTATCCATCTGTTCTTGTGTATTGTCCTCTTTTCCATAACAGCCTTTAGCTGTAATCCCTGGTTCTATGATTTCACCATCCACCATCTCTGCCTTCTTTGAGTCTGATTCTGATGCTGATTCTTCAGACTGTGTTTGTTGGTTTGTTTTTCCTTTTTGCATACCTTGTAATATTTTGTTGAAAGCTGAACATGATGCCCTGGGTAAAAGGAACTGAGGTAAAAAGGCCGTTATTATGAGGTTTTATGCTTATCTGACTAGGATTTAGGCTGTGCTTAGTTTGCTATAGCTGTTCTTGTCAGAGGCCAAAATTTCCTCTGGTATCTTTGTTTTTTGTCTTCCCTATTGTCTTTGGATTTCTTTAGAGAGATATTCTTAAATAAGGTTTGATACTGGTTACAGCAACAGGCTTCTGCTTCTGGGCTTCTGCTCTGGCAAGCTTGGATTCTCCATATTCAACTGTCTATCCAATTTTTGAGGCAGTGGTTTTTCCTCTGACTTCAATGCTCTGTTGGTTCTAAGAAGAGTTGTTGATTCTCAGCTTAGCTTTTCCTTGTATGAGGATGTCACAATAACTTCCAAGCTTCTTACTTGTTAGGCCAGAAACTGGAAATCTTGCATCAGTCACTTTTTCTATCTTGGCTTTATGTTCCCTATCTGTAAAATAAAGGGATAAGATCACTGCTTGGTGGCATAATTCTCCTCCAGCCCTAACATTCTGTTGAATCCGTAAGCACTGGCTTGCATGAATGACTATGCTGTTATGTGACATTTGTTACCCTTCTTCTACAGGCAGACCTCCAGGTGGACAAGGAGAGACACAATTTCTTTGAGTCATCCCTTGATTATGTTTATCAAATCCAGGAAGTTCAGGAGTCTAAGAAGTTCAATATTGTGGAGCCTGTAAGTTCTATCTGTTGATGAATGGTCTAAAAATATTTACCAAATCTCAGGTAAATGTGGAGAACTTTGATTGTAAAATTGGAGTCTCCAAGAATATGAAGGATAGTCAGTGCTTAGTAATGAATGTCACAGAAGTAGACACACTGGCTTATGTTATTCTTGCTCTCTCACTAATATTCTCTCTCTCACTCTTCCTTTCCCTCCCCCACACTCCTTCCTCCCCCATTTCTCTCTATAGCTATGATTTTTTCTTTATCTTTCTTTTCCTCCTCTCCTTCCTTCCCTTTCTTGATTTCTCCGTCACCTTTCATTTTACCTTGTTCTCCTCCCTTCCTTCCTCTCATACTTTCATAAGGTTTCTGAATGTACTCATCATATCCCAGACACTGTTCTAGGAACTCATGTTCCTTGCATTCAGTGACTTCCCATTCTACTATTTTTACTTCCGTCTTTTGAAAATTTTTCTAATTAAATAGCCTTAATTTATTATAAAAGATGATGGGCTGTGGTTTGACAACTATGTTGAATTTTAACAACTTTCTTTTTTATTATAAAATAATGTAGAAAACAATGTAAAAAACAATTGCAGAAAAGCTATAAAAACTTATATGTAGAACAAAACAAATACAACAAATCTCCCAAACAGAGATGATCACTGTTAATATTGTGGCATTTTTCCTCCTAAATTCCCTGTGTATCTGTTATATTCCTTTCTCTATCTATTGTGCATGTGTACTTGTAGAGGTGTGTACACATGTGCATGTGTGTTTACACATGTTACACATGAATATGTATATATCTGTGTACATGTGTATCTGTGCTCACAGTTGTATATATCTGCATACGTATATGTGCAAACAAGTATTTATTAATTTATCCAATAAGCATTTATTGAGCTTCTGTTATGTGCCAGGCACAGTGCTAAACACTGGGTATCCTATACTGAAAAAGACAGACTCAGTTTCTGTCTTTATGAAGACTATACTTTCATGGGGTAGACAGAAGGGAAAGAAGGATACACATAAATAAAATAACTATAAGTTGTGATAAGGACTAAAACAAAGAAGAACGGACAGCTACTTTAGATCAAGTGGTCAAGGGGCACCTCTGAAAGTGTCATTTAAGATGAGATCTAAAGAAAGAGAAGATGAGGCAATGTGAATAATGGGGAAAGAACATTCCAGGCACAGAAAAACACATGTGCAAAGTCCGTAAGTTAGAAAAGAATGATGTGCTCAAGGAATGAAAAGATTAGTGCCTTTAGATACTGGTGAGAGTGGCAGGAAACAATATCTGACAGGAAGGCATAGGATCTGTAAGCATGGTGAAGGGGTTAGGTTTTAGTCTAAGTATAGTAGAAAAATCACTGACGGGTATTAAATAGGATATGACATGCTGATTTTGTTGTGTGGAGAAGGACTTGGAAGTGGGCAACAGTGGGATTGAGGAAACCAGTTAGGAGGCTACTGCAGTGGTCTAGGCAAGCAAAAATGTTGCTTTGGGTTCAGATGGTGGTAGTAGAAACAAAAAAGAATGATTGGATTAGAGATATATTTTAGAAGCAAAACTGACAGGAATTACTGATTGATTAGATTGAGATGTGAGTGAAAGAAATCAGAATTCTTTACTTTCTGGCTTGATTGACTGAGTGGGTGGTGGTGTCATTTCCTGAGATGGGAAACCTTGGAGAGAAACAGGAAGAATGTCTATATAACTGTGTGTGTGGTACACACACGCATATGCATTTTTATATATGTGTACATATATATGTACATATATATAACTATATATGTATATATACATACGTGTATAGTACATAAATGTGTACATAGTTTTTATATGTTTATGTATATATACATATATATAGTTTGTGTTTATGTACATATATACACACATATTTATGTTTGTATGTATATATGTGTGTGCATATTTATATGTACTCACCTGTTTACTTTCTAAAAAGAACAGAGCAGTTTTTACTACTTCCTATTACACTCTACTATTGCCAGCATTGAGCATTGCTTTTAAAATGTTTGTATTTGATAGATGAAAATTGTATTTTCTTTTGTTTTTATTTGTGTATATTTGATTTTTATTGGGGTTGAACATTTTAAACATTAAAAATATATTTTATTGATCATTTCTACGTCTTCTTCTGCAATGTCCCAACCCCTCCCTGAAACATTTCTAACTTGAAAATTGGTTTTCAAAAAAATATATATCCTTGGATCTTTTAGCATTATGACAGTCTTCATTATGCCATTTAGCCATTTTAATTTATTGAGTACCTATTCTGTGCCATTCCTGAGGATATAAAGACACAGTCTATTCCCACATTGTGTCCATACTGTCCACATTATGAATGGTTTTATATGCTATCTGAAAAGGGTATTGATGAATAAATTTGGTAATAGTTCCTTTGTAGATCTGAGTCCAGTGTTAATGTTTAACCTAATAAAAGAATAGCTATGTGTAGACCTGTTTGTGTTTGTGTTACTGCTTTTAACACTATACTCCACTGTGTGGAGTTTCTTTTTGTGCATCTATTTCCTTTATTTGATTAATGAGAAGGTGCTGGTGATAAAGTTATTTTTATACATTTTTCCCTAGGTCTTGGCCTTTCTTCATAGCCTCTTCATTTCCAACAGCTTGACCGTGGAGCTCACACAGGACTTCCTCCCATATAAACAGCAACTCCAGCTCAGTTTACAGAATGTGAGTTTACGTGTGGGTTTCTTCACCTGTCTCTGCATTCCAATTGGATTTCAGCTCTAATATCTTGACCTTGGAGTTCTAGGTTTTTACATCCCAGATAATTTGTCAGGACAGACTGGTATGGATCACAAATGTTTTAGTGTACTAGATTGTTCTTACTCTTCCAGTTTCAGCTCTTCCCTGTGTTTGAGGCTGACCATTGTTCAAACCCACCCTTCTACCCACTGATGTGTCTATCTATCCAATATTTATTAAATGTTGCTAGTTTGTTATATCTCTCCCAGATCAGAACCCACCTATGTGCTTTTTAAAGCACAGGTCTTATGCTCCTTCCCTGCTAGTTAGTCAGGACACTCTCTTTGTAGGTTTTATTACCACAAATGCCCATTTTCCCCTCTTTTCCTTTTCTCACTACTTTTCTCATTACATTACTAGAGTTGAATAAATTATTTTTAAAGGTTGTCTCCACCTTCTTTCCCATGCTGTTTCTTTTTTTTTTTTTTTTTTTGCGATACGCGGGCCTCTCACTGTTGTGGCCTCTCCCATTGTGGAGCACAGGCTCCGGACGTGCAGGCTCAGCGGCCATGGCTCACGAGCCTAGCTGCTCTGCGGCACGTGGGATCTTCCCAGACCGGGGCACGAACCCGTGTCCCCTGCATCGGCAGGCAGACTCTCAACCACTGCGCCACCAGGGAAGCCCATCCCATGCTGTTTCTTATAGATGGGCATAGGCACACCCTTCCCTTCCTTGTCACATATATTATTTTTCTCATTTACTTATTTAACCCATATTTAACAAATACTTAGGTATATAATGAACATATACTCTGTGCCAGACATTGTAAAATGCACTGGACATACCATAATGAGGCATGTTAGTTTTTGCCTTCAAGGAATATATAGTCTCTTGGAGCCGAGAGATATAAACAGAGATATATCATGATTACTTATGAAAAGTGCTAAAATACAGTTAAGACCAAAAAAGTTAAAGCATAGAGAGTGGAATAATTGACTATCTGGTACAGTAAAAGAAGGCATCACTGAGGTAGTGACTTTGGACTTGTTACATTGCATAAAATTTATAGTTGTATTTTTAGATGGAAACGGTAAGTTGCAGTGGAAATAAACTTTACTTGGTTGTTTAGGAGAATGCTGATTTACAGGTATTGTTTTTAATTGTTGTTTTTCTTTCTGGGTACTGTCTTTCACCAGAATGTGAGCGCCCCTCTCTTCCGCTGATTTACAAAATATTCCTATAACCAGGAATATTTAGTTGTGTACTTTTAAATATATTACTTCTTAACATTAGCTTTTGCTATTCATGGGCATGAAAACATAGGTTTTCCATTAACCTATGTTCAAAGAGAGCACCCTGTCATATCCTTTATTCTAATGGCCTGGATTTGATTCAGAGTCAAGTAGGCAGTAGCTTTACTTGAGGCAGAATGTAGAAGTTGCCATGATAATATTATCTTTGGGAACCTTCTTTATAGCCTCCCTTTTTGTAAGGCAGGGGTCAGTCTGATGCTCAGAATTCTTAGAGCCTTTATTTATTGGAGACTTTTGTCATTTCCATTAGAAAATGTCTCCCAGATGTAGTTTTATGGGTACATTGGTATTTATGTTTCCCTCTCCCGTTTAGACTTTAGTACTGTTAAACTCCACTAAACTGTTTTCTAATTACTATGCCATTCAACATTTGTTTTTTTGCTATGTTGTAGCACATGGTGAAAGCCAAGAAAACTCTGCACTGGGTCTCTGACCAGTGAATGCTTATTCATGATGATGGTGATGATGATAATGATTATGATGATAATGTCTTACAGACAAGAAATCATTTCTCCAGTACCCGAGAAGAGATGGAAGAACTTAAGAAAAGGATGAAAGAAGCTCCACAGACATGCAAACTTCCAGGACAGCCAACCATCGAAGGCTATCTCTATACACAAGAGAAATGTGTGTGGGAATACAGGGATAGCTACTGGGTTTCAGTAGGCTGACACCAGCTGCCACTTGGCTTCTCCAAACTCCAGGCACCCATATAGTTCATAGACCCCTGCCAGCTATACCTATTTGGAGAGTAGTGTGGGAACAGAGAAAACAAAAAGGAGGGAGAAATTGGAGGAGGAGGTTAAGGATTTGTCTTACAAAGGCTGTGGGATGATAAGACCTAAGGTTTTCTCTGAGATTCAAAATGGGTATTGTTAATTGCTTAATCTTTTCAATGACTCTTTGGGGCTAAGAGGGAGGTAGGAGAAAGGAGACATCAAATAATACTTATTATACCTACTATGTTCCAGGCATGGTGTTAAGTGCTTTAAATATACTACCTCATGTAATCTTTGAAACCACCTTATCATACCCATTTTACACATGAAACCACTGAGGCTTAGAGAGATCACTAGTTGAAAGTCACCCAACTATCATGTATCAGGGCTAAGTGTAAATTCAGGTTTGGGAAATGCCAAAACCTATGCTCCTACAGCTATACCCTATACCTTCCACTGCCTTAGGATCATAAACTTGCCCTTAAAGCACTACACAACCATTGTGATTTCAGTGAGCAACACAGTTGTTCATTGCTAACCAAGGAAAATGGGTTAACTTATCTGGTCACTGAATATTGCAGAGGGTTCAAGCTTTTCTACCTCCTAAATAACATTATGTAAACCTGTATGTACTATTTGATTTTCCTTTTGAACTATGACCCAATGTCCTCAAAGCCTGTGATTTCATTCCCTGACCAGAATTATTCTACCTGGTGAGTAGGCAAATGAGACTACCCAGAGGTTACCAGTGGCAAAACCCACGGAAATCCACAAAACATGGTATTTCAGCAGTGATATTATCATGCTATTCATCCCTTAGAGCAACTCACTTTGATGGTTTTCAAAGATGTGTTCTTCTATTGGTCAGGTTCATCTCTTCAACTCTCCATTGCAGGATCTCTCAGTCTCAGTGGTATTGACATTTCAGGCTGGCTAATTCTTTGTTTCGAGCAGTTATCCTATGCATTATAAGGTGTTTAGAAGCATCTATAGCCTCTCCCCACTTTATTCTAATAGCACTTCCCAGGCGTGATAACCAAAAATGTCTCTAGACATTGCCAAATGTCCCCTGGGAGGCAAAATTGCCCCTACTTGAGAACCACTGTTATATTATAAGAGAGGCACAGAGTAATGAGTATGTAATCTTGGCTCTAATATCAACTAACTATGTGATCCTTCTATGCCCCAGTTTTCTAATTTGTTAAATGGATATGACATTCCTACTCAGTTGAATGTACGCTTACTAAGAATCCTTTTTGCCAGACAATATGCAATGCATTGGGGGTACAAAAAATGGATCAAGCTTGGTTTTTGCCCTCAAGAAGTTCACAGTCTGATTAAGACACAAGTATATCAAGAACTATAATGAAATGTGTTGAGCACTGCATTTGGGGCATATATCTAAGGGCTTCACTGAGGAAGTGATATATGAACTGAAACTTGAATTATGACTGGGAGTTTGACAGGTAAAGAAAATGGCAAAGAAAATTCCAGGTGTATACCACTGCATGAATAAAGGCACAGAGGTGTGTGAGGTTATAGTTTGTTTGTAGGGTCTTGGTTTTACAAGGACAGTCCTGGTTTATACTTGTTGTCCTGATATAATTAGTGATAGTGCCTTATTCACTCTTAAATATGTCTTGAACTTGGTCTATATATTATATTGCCACCTATTGTTTTGGTAACTGAATATAATTCCATGAGACAAGAGCATAGAGGTGAGGGTGGCAAAAGACAAAGTTGGAAAGGTAAATACGATCACATTATAAAAGGCTTTGTGAGCCAACCTAAGGAGTTTGGAGAGAGTGGGAAAGCCATGGGTGGTTTATAATAAAAATAATGATATAAATAAACCTATAATTAAAAAAATATTTCTCTAACAAAAGAGTAGAGAATGGGCTAGAAAGGAGTGATCACAGATGGGGAAACCAAAGAGAAGGCCACTGAAAGAATTAATTGGAGAAATAGTGAATTTTTGTTTTGTTTGAAATAGCTCATAAAACATTTTTTTAAAAAGTCAGAAATAGGGTCCTGAATGAATTCAGTTCTGAAAGGGGTGAAAGGAGAGACATGTAGGGGATTGAAGGGCAGGTTACAGGGAAGGAGGAGCAGAAGATTACAGATGTTTCCAGATCATACAATAGGATATATAATGGGAGCATTCACAGGGAACATGGCAAGGAGAGTGGTTTGGAGCAAGCCAGAGCAGATGTGGAAAGCAGTTGATGATGATTAGGTTATCCATCTGTGTAGTGGGCAGGTGGTACTGCACGGCTGGAGCTCAGGGGAAAAGTAGTACTAGATCTGGATCATGACCATGAAGAATAATCTGTACACAGCTTCTGTCTTAGGGGTGGACTGACCATGAAGCCAAAATACTTATTCTATCAGCTCACTGTTGCCTATCTTTGTAGGGGCTTTGGGAATATCCTGGGTGAAATACTACTGCCAATATGAGAAAGAGACCAAAACGCTCACCATGACACCTATGGAGCAGAAGCCAGGTGCTAAGCAGCAGGTCAGTTCTTTTATGGGCCACATTTTTTTGAAATACATCTTTGACTGCATCTCAGAAAAGAGTATATGTTGACTTCGTGTCAAAGAATCAAGTCCACCACTGTCGTGTGAAGCCACGACTTCATATGTTCTCTGTGGCCTAAGTTTGCATTGGGCCAGATACTACTCAGTTGAGTGAAAAATCTGTGTTAATGATTCTAGGCCTTCTGAAAGTGCCTGTACTCTTTTAGATCATTATTACAAGAGTCTATCACATTGTACAAAGAAAATTTGCAAAAAAATATGGTTAAATTGGAGGAGAGTATTACTTGCTTTTAAGAAGGCTCTACTATAGGATTCCTTTAAATAGTTAAGACTTTAAAATACAAAACATTTTCCAAAATTCCTTTTTTCAAGGAGTATTCTGTTGCCTAAAGTTGGAATAATCTATACCCCACATTGTATGTAATGCTCAAATATCTTTAAACAGTTAATGCATCTTCTTCTGCCCTCCAAACTTTCCCCTACTCCCCAAAATGGCAAGATGAGTTTAACACACTGAGAAGATAGTTCACTAACCTGGAGGAACCTGATCTTATATATATATGTTATATTATGTTATACATTATATATTATTTTTTATGTATGACCACCCAGCTAAAAAAATTATTCTGTTATCTCACTTTTGCCTATCTTGGTAGGGGCTTTGGGAACACATGCACACACACACACACACACACACACATACACACACACTCACACACGTACACACACCTGAAGGTTTCTTAAGATAAAAGCTGATAGACTGACTCTTCATATTCTAAAAGTAGTTCAGTGTGTCCCTTTAACTGTTTCTCAGACAGGGTCTTAGGGCATATTTTTAAGGATTTCCCTTATTTACAAATTGTTTATAAAGTGAAAAAAAGGTTTACTTGTTAGCATTGAAAGTTGTGGTGCATGAAGACCCAATTTCGATAGGCAGAAATTTGGAGACTTTTTCTCCATTGCTGGTGCTTTCCATGGAAGATCTCTCTTATGTGGCTTATTCATAGGAAATTAGTGATGATTGAGATTTGGTGGCAGACTGTTGAAAAACTGCTTTTCTTTTTTGTCATTAACCACAAGTTTTGCCGCTCTGATTTGAATGTGGATTAGACATGGGATGCACCTCTAACAGAGCATACCATATTGGGTCTCCACAACCCTCATCCATGTTTCTATGCGGGCCAGTTATTCATCCATGAATCCAAAACTCTTCTTAGTTTCCAGTCTGCCAATTGCCAAAGAACCTTTCAACGTGGTTCCAATAAATTGTGCTGTAGCACAGAATTTGTCCCATTTCTGTCAGAACTTAGCTTATGTATCTGACTGGCAAGTGCTTTTAAGTAACACTGTCCTGTAGTCTCTTTCTTTTCTTTTTCTACACACATTACTTTCCAAACTTTGGACTTCAAAGTTCCTTTCTTAGGCAGGTCCTACTGCAAAGCTGAGGCCAGAGGCAGCAGATACCACTTTCATAGGTTCTTAGCAGATGAGAGCAAGCCCTTCTTTTAGTTATTCTTTCCCCCTGCCCTTTTAATTGAGTGGCTACTTGCAAAACTGCAGTAAGTGTCAGCCTAAGCAATTTAAATATGGGACTCTTTATGGAATGGAAAGAGGAACTTGCTTGACCATTTACAGCAAAGAGGAGGTAGAAGTAGTTACTTTAATTTCCATAAACTGAATTGGAAATGGTTTCTTCTTATCATTTCTCTCAGTTCCTTTTACTAGTTTGTGTTTTAGAAAGGTAAATAATACAAATAAGTGAGACTATAATAATGATAACACCATAAAAGCCACTATTTATTCAATGTTTGCTGTTCACCAGGCTCTGAGCTAGACATTTGCTGCCATGGGCCATTTACTTTCTCAGCAGCACTGTGAAGTATTATTAGCCCAATTTGGAGTTGGAAGAATTAGCTCTCTTTCTGACTGTGGTACTTACAAGTGTACTCTAGTAGTTCAGCCTATCAACTTCCATTTGGGTTGTACTGCTTACTTTACAAAGCACAATCCCAAATACTATTTTATAAGATTCTCATCCCTTCCCTTTCAGGTAGTTGTAAGAGGCAAGAGAGCTACATTTTGAATCACAATAACTAGTTTTACCTATTTATTCATTTACTTATTCATTCATTCATTCTTCATATCAAATATTTTTCCCTTCCAGTTATACTGAGATATAACTGACATACAGCACTGTATAAGTTTAAGGTGTACAGCATAATGATCTGACTTACATACAATATGAAAGTATTATCACAATAAGTTTAGTGAACACCCATTGTCTTATACAGGTACAAAATTAAAGAAAATTTTTTTTTCTTGTGATGAGTACTCTTAGGATTTACTCTCTTTACAATTTTCATATGTAACATACAGAAGTGTTAATTATATTAATCATGTTATACATAACATCCCTAGTATTTACTTATCTTACAATGGGAAATTAGTACCTTTAGATGCCTTCGTCCAATTCCCTATTCCCCCAGCTTCCACCTCTGGTAAGCACAAATCCGAGCTCTGTTTTCTATGAGTTACTTTGTTTATTTGTTTGTTTATCAAGTATAATTGACCTGTAACACAATGTTAGTTCCTGATGAACAACATAGTGATTCGGGATTTCTATGTATTATAAAAGGACCACTATGATAAGTCTAGTTATGATCTGTCACCGTATAAAGATAGTACATAATTATTGATTATATTCTCCACACTGTACATTTCATACCTGTGATTCATTTATTTTGTAACTGGAAATTTATACCTCTTAACCTTTCTCACCTATTTTTCACATCCTGCCCCCCCCTTTCCCTCTGGCAACCACCTGTTTGTTCTCTGTACCTATGATTCTATTTCTGTTTCATTATGTTGGTTCATTTGTTTCGTTTTTTGGATTTAACATATAAGTGAAATCATATGGTATTTGTCTTTCTCTGTCTGACTTGTTTCACTTATCATAATACCCTCGAGGTCCATCCATGTTGACGCAAATGGCAAGATTTCATTCCCTTGTATGGCTGAGTAATATTCCATGGTTTTTATATACCACATGTTTTTTAATCCATTTATCTACTCGTGTGCACTTAGATTGCTTCCATATCTTGGCTATTGTAAGTAATGCTCAACATAGGGATGCATATATCTTTTCTAATTAGTGTGTTTGTTTTCTTCCGACAAATACCCAGGAGTGGAATTGCTGTATCATATGGAAGCTCTATGTTTAAATTTTTGAGGAATCTCCATACTGTTTCCCACAGTCGCTGCACCAATTTAAATTCCCACCAAGAGCGTACTAGGGTTTCCTTTCCTCTACATCCTCACCAATATTTGTTATTTGTGGTCTTTTTGATGATAGCCATTCAGTCAGATGTGAGGTGACATCTCATTGTGGTTTTCATTTGCATTTCCCCAATGATCAGCGATGCTAAGCATCTTTTAATGTTCCTGTTGGCCATTCGTTTGTCTTCTTTCAAAAAATTTAGGCCCTCTGTCTATTCTTTAAGTTGTTTTTTTTTAATTTTGAGTTTTATGAGTTCTCTGTATATTTTGGATATTAACCCTGTATCAGATATATCACCTACAAATATTGTCTCCCATTCAGTAGGTGGCCTTTTCATTTTGTTTATAGTTTCCCATTTGTTTATTTTTGCTGTTGTTGCCCTTGCCTGAGAAGACAGATCCAATAAAATATTGCTAAGCCTGATGTCACAGAGAGAACTGCCTATGTTTTCTTCTAGGAGTTTTATGCTTTCAAATCCTACACTTAAGTCTTTAATTCATTTTGAGTTTATTTTTGTATATGATGTGAGAAAGTAGTCCAGTTTGATTCTTTTGCATGTAGCTGTCTAGTTTCCCAACATCATTTATTGAAGAGACTGTCTTTTCCCCATTGTATAGTCTTGCATCCTTTGTCATAGATTAATGGACTCCATAAGTGTGGGTTCATTATTGGTCTCTCTGTTCTGTTGCATTGATTTATGTGTCTGTTTTTGTGCCAGAACAATAGTGTTTTGATTACTGTATCTTTGTAGTATAGTTTGAAATCAGGGAGCATGTTAACTTCAGCTTTGTTCATCCTTCTCAAGATTGTTTTGGCTACTCAGGGTTTATGCATTTATATACAGATATTAGAATTATGTGTTCTAGTTCTGTGAAAAATGCCATTGCTAGTTTTATAGTGATTACATAGAATCTGTAGATTACCTTGGGTAGTACGGTCATTTTAACAATATTAATTCTTCTAATCCACAAGCATGGAGTATCTTTACATTTGTTTGTATCATCTTCAGTTTCTTTTATTAGCATCTTATAGTTTTCTGAGTACAGGCATTTTACCTCCTTAGATTATTCCTAGGTATTTTATTTTTTTATGAGATTATAAATGGGATTATTTTATTAATTTCTCTTTCTGATAGTTTGTTGTCAGTGTGTACAAATGCCACAGATTTCTGTATGTTAATTTTGTATCCTGCAACTTTACTGAATTCTTCAATGAGTTCTAATAGTTTTTTTGGTAGCATCTTTAGGATTTTGTATATGTGGTATCATGTCATCTGCAAACATTGACACTTTTACTTCTTCCTTTCCAATTAGGGTTTTTTTTTCCTTGTCTGATTGCTGTGGCCTGCAATGCCAATACTATGTTCATTAAAACTGGTAAGAGTGGGTATCCTTGTTTTGTTTCTGGTCGTAGAGGAAATGCTTTCAGCTTTGCACCATTGACTATGATGTTAGCTGTGGGCTCATCATATTTGACCTTTATTACGTTGAGGCATGTTCCCTGTATATCAATTTTGTTAAGAATTTTTTTATCATAATGGATGTTGCATTTTGTCAAAAGCTCTTTCTGCATCTCTTGAGATGATCATATGATTTTTTAGTCTTCAGTTTATTAAGTGGTGTATCACATTGATTTGTGGATATTGAACCATCCTTGCATCCCTGGGATAAATCCCAGTTGATTATGGTGTATGATCCTTTTAATGTACTGTTGAATTGGCTTTCCTAAAGTTTTGTTGAGGATTTTTTTCATGTATGTTCATCAGTGATATTGGCCTGTAATTTTCTGTTTTTGTGGTGTCTTTGTCTGATTTTGATATCAAGGTGATGCAGGCCTCACAGAATGAATTCAGAAGTGTATTGCCACTATAATTTTTTGAAATAGTTTGAGAGGAATAGGTGTTAGTCTTCTTTAAATGTTTGGTAGAATTCACCTGTGAAGCCATCTGGTTCTGTACTTTTGTGTGTTGGGAGTATTTCTTTTAATTACTCATTCAGTTTCATTACTGGTAATTGGTCTGTTTGTATTTTCTATTTCTTCTTGATTCAGTTTTGGAAGGTTGTACATTTATCTCTAGGAATTTCTCTTAGGTTGTCCATTTTATTGGTGTTTGATTGATCATAGTAATCGCTTATGATCCTTGGTATTTCTGTGTTGTTGGTTGTAACTTCTTTTTTATTTCTGATTTTATTGATTTGGGCCCTCTCTCTTTTTTCTCGATGACTCTGGGTAAAGATTTATCAATTTTGTTTATGTTTTCAACCATCTCTTAATTTAATCTATCTTTTCTATTTTTTGTTTTTTAGTCTCTATTTCATTTATTTCTGCTCTGATCTTATTATTTCTTTTCTTGTAGTGACACTGGCTTTTGTTTGTTCTTCTAGTTACTTTATGTGTAAGGTTACATTGTTTATTTGAGATTTTTCTTGTTTCCTGAGATAGGCTTGTATTGGTGTAACATTCACTTTTAGAATTGCTTTTGTTGCATTCCACAAATTTTGGATTGTTTTGTTTTCATTTTCATTTGTCTCCAAGTATTTTTGATTTCCTCTTTGATTTCTTCAGTGATCCTTTGGTTGTTTGGTAACACAGTGTTTATCCTCTACATCTTTATAGGTTTTTTTGCAGTTTTTTTCTTGTAGTTGATTTCTAGTCATAGTGTTGTGGTTAGAAAAGATACTTGATATGATTTCTATCTCCTTAAATTTACTGACACTTGTTTTGCATCCTAGCTTGTGATCTATCCTGGAGAGTGTTATGTGCACTTGAAAAGAGCGTATATTCTGCAGCTAGCTTTTGAATAGAATGTCTTATATATAAAAAGAGGCCCCTCTTTTGGTGGGGCCTACTATTATGGGCAAACTGGTGGGCAACCCCCCGTGGTTGGTTGCCAGGCCCTGCCTACTGCTGAAGCTACCACCTGCTGCTGGGCTGTTCTGCATTCCATTGCAGTTGGCTGTGGGGCCCAGGGAGTCCTGGAACTGGTTATTTCCCCATGGTAGTTTAGGCTGTGTCCTGGTCCTTACCCACTGGTGGGCTTGGCCAGGTCATTGGTTGGCTTCTTGTGAAGCCCAAAGGAAGGGTCCCAGAGCAAGTGTCAAGCTGCTGCTGGGTCAAGCTGGGGTCTAAGGACTGGTGTCAGCCTGCTGTTTGGTGGGGCTGGATCCTGGGTAAGCTGGCTGTGGGGCACAGTATGTCTCAAAGCTGGTTTCAGCACACTGCTGGGCAGTGTTGGAGCCCATTGTATCCTGGGGCTGTTGCCTGCCTGCTCCAGAGTAAGGCCAGTGCGTGCAGCTTTGCCCACTTTCTGGTGAGCAGGGCTGAGCCCTGTGCTCTCTGTTAGATGACACTGGGTCCTGGAATGGCTGGGTAGTCCAGGGGGATCTATTGCTGCTGCTAGCCTGATGGTGGATGGGGCTGTATCCCTCTGTGGCTGGCCTAGCATGTCCTAGGACTTTTTCCAACTAGCTGGTGGGTGGGGCCAGGTCTGACATTAATAAGCTACAAGGGGAACTCCAAAATGGTGCTCCTCAAAATGGCTGCCACCAGTGTCTATGTCCCTAGGGTGAGTTCCAGTTGTCTCCTGTCTCTCTGGGTGGGTCTCTAATACCAGCAGGTTGAATTGACCCAGGCCCCTTTCAAATTACTGCTTTTGTCCTGGTTCTCAGAGCAGGTGAGATTTTGTGTGCACCCTATAAGAATAGAGTGTCTATTTCCTACAGCCCTCTGGCCCTCCTGAAAGGAAGCCCTGGCTTTCAAAGCCAGATGTTCTGAGGCCTTGTCTTCCCAGGTCAGGACCCCCTGACTAGGAATCCCATATGGGGGTCAGTTTATCCCTTGCCCCTTAGGGATAAACTCTGCGATTGTAATTATCTTCCTGTTTGTGGATCATGTACCCAGGGGTGTGCGCCTTGACTATACCATGTCTGTGCCCCTCCTACTTGTCTAGTTGTGGTTCCTTCCTTATACTTTTAGCTGTAGAAGATCTTTTCTGCTAGTCTTCAGGTGATTCTCATCATTGATCATCGCTCCGTAAATAGTTGTAATATTGGTGTGCACATGGGAGGAAGTGAGCTAAGGGTCGTCCTACTCCACCTCTTGGACACTCTTGTCTCAAGAACTAGCCTTAAGTCCTAGTTCTGTGGCCTAGTAAATTGTGATCTTGAGTAAATTACTTAATGTTGCTCAGTATCATTTTTCTCAGAAAAAATGGCAAGGATGATAATGTAGTTTATATTTGTTGAGCACTAACTCTTTACTAGGTACTAGAGATATAAAGATAAATAAGACACTGCCCACATCCTTGAGGAGATCTCAGTCAAGTGGGGAAATCAGACATGAAAAAAAAAAGCTTTAATACAATGCAGAAAACACATAGCAGACAGTATATGGTATTGGGGAAGGATTTTTGAGGAAATGAAAGCTGAACTACAAGTTGCAGAACAAGTTAAGAGTTTAGCCAGTCAAAGAATATAGATAAAGTCACTTTGGGTGGAGGAAACAGTATATGCAAAGTTGGAGTCATGAAAGAGCATGATACATGTGTGAAATAAGAGTACTTTTGCACTGATGGGACATAAACTAGATGACGGTGTCTGGAGGTGAACCTGGAGTGGGGGGCAGGGTGTTGTCCCCCAAGCTTTGACATCACCTCACCAAATCTGAAGGAGTTGAGAGTTTAAAGAAGGAGGGTGAATACATGATACTGTTAATTACTCTCATCTTGCAAGGCTAACAGTGCTTGATATCCTAAGTGTTGGGGTTGGGAAGGCAGATTGAAAGGTGAATATAGAGTTTTGTTTCTATAGTGCAGGAACAGGTAAAAGGATAGACCTGCAAAGGGCTTGAGTGTGACAATGAGAGGGAAGTACTGGATGATCAGCTGTATGGACCAGTTTGGATGGTATAGTGCTTAGGCAGTATTTCTGAATTCGAGACAGCAAGGTGGGTAATATTATTCCTATTTAATAGGTTGTGAAGTTTATATTCAGAGAGGAAGAATATTTACTCTGGGCCACATAGCTAGTAAATGGCATAACTGAGACAAGACCCAAGGTTTTAAACTTCTTAGTTTATTGCTATTTCTGCTATATCAACTTGGGTGACTTTGGGTAAGCCATTTTACCTCTCTGCGGTTCACTTCCTTCTGAATGTTGTTAAGAAGAAAAGTGGTTTAAAAATACCTATCATAATATGTGGCACATAGTAGGTGATCCATAAACATTACTTCTCTTTCCTATACCCCACTGTCTCTGTTGAGATAACAGAAGGGAACTGAACTATGTTGGGATTTGGGGAATTTTACTCTGTGGACACAGTGGATTTCTATGGCCTTGTTACATGACCACAAGACAGATGGGCCACACTATCCTGCACATATGAAATACCAAATGTCACCTTGACTATTACACAAATATGCCTATTTTCCCTACTCCTGCCCTATCTTTGGAGATACTGCTTTTGTAATTCCCATCATCTTAAAGACTCTGGAAGTGGGGAACCAAAAATGTTTTCTTCCCCTCTTCTATCTGCCACTTTAATGCAAGGAAGATGCAGAAAGCCACTTACTCATTGCAAACTCCCTACGTAGAAGCCTCACGAAATTTTATTTTGTACACTTAATGGCATTTGGGCAGCCCATTTCTCCTGAATTCCCCTTTACATGTTGTATAATGAGTTTCCTATTTAATATATCATGCTTGGAAAAGAGCAAGGGCTTATCCTGAGCATTTTCTCCTGAACTCAGCCATTGATTTTTGGAGCAGAGAGAAACCATCTGCCACCTTGCTGCAACTACCATTTGAGGGGACAAGGTTCTCAGTGAGGCTAAACATTGTTCCCGCTGCCCTGAGAGATGCCTTCCAAGTGACACTGAGAATGCTGCAGTAGGCAGAAGAAGCTTCTATGTATTTTTTTTCAAGCTGGCTATTAATCCTTTTCTTATATCAGGGACCCTTGGACTTAACCCTGAAGTACTGCGTGAGAAGGAAGACGGAGTCTATCGACAAGAGATTCTGTTTTGATATAGAAACTAATGAAAGGTAAGCTGTGCTGATATGAATTGACAATGTCCCCATGTGCCAGATGCTGAGCCTGGGTAGGTATTTTATTTTCCTCTGTCATCTCTCGTTGATAAAAATGAGCAAAATTATTCATGACATCACTGTCTTGGCTCTTCTGGCTGCCCTTTCAGGGATCCCTGTTAAAGCTGGCCCAGAGCTAGTTTTCTCTATTCAAGGTTCAGTCAGCTTTGCCTCACTTGCTTTAGGCAGAAGTTACTCCTAGGATTTAATTTGCTATTATATATGCAAAAGGTCAACATTTGGTGATGCTACAAAAGGACAGGGTAACAAAACTCATTCTTTTTTATTTCCTAATATACAAGAACAAATGAATTGGAACACATATTTAAGGGGAGGTAGATTGGATGGAGGGTGGTAGTGGTATTGGGGAGTCTTTTTTCCCCATTTGGTACAAATATGTTACAGATTTTCCTACTTTGCAGATATTTATGTAAAGTGGAAATAGTTTGATTATCAACTTTCTGGTTTCAGCAAAAGCTTGCAAACTTTGGACTTTGTTGCATTTGTTTCTCTCCAGTGCCCTCTTTTTTGTTTTTTCAACCTGGGCAATTTTATCAGAGGGAAATTTAACTGTTAAATTTTAAAATGAGAATATTTGGAGTTACTTTGGAAAAAGGCATGTTATATAGTTGGGAGGTTGATCCAAAATTCAGTGAGTAAATGTGTTTATTTTATTTCAGTCCATTATTTCCATGTATTAGGCACTAAGTAATACAGTAGAATTTAACAAAATGATCCGATTGCTAGAAAGGAACTTGAAGGTTGAATTACAATATCATATGAACAAAACTATTAGTGACTGGAGTCATATAGATCAGATTAAGAAAATGAGGCATTTTTTGTCTGGGAATAAGTAACTATTAGTCCATTTCCCCATTTTAAATTTCTCTTTGTGGAAGGGTAAGCTGGGGCGAAGTTGAGAGAGTGGCATGGACATATGTACACTACCAAATGTAAAATAGATAGCTAGTGGGAAGCAGCCATATAGCACAGGGAGATCAGCCCAGTGCTTTGTGACCACCTAGAGGGGTGGGATAGGGAGGGTGGGAGGGAGACGCAAGAGGGAGGGGATATGGGGATATATGTATACGTATATCTGATTCACTTTGTTACACAGCAGAAACTAACACAACATTGTAAATCAACTATACTCCAATAAAGATGTTAAAAAAAATTCTGTTTGTGAATCTATATGCGTTCTTTGTTAAGCATGGATGGTCCTGGACTTCCCTGGTGGCACAGTGGTTAAGAATCTACCTGCCAATGCAGGGGACACGGGTTCAAGCCCCGGTCCAGGAAAAGCCCACATGCCGTGGAACAACTAAGCCCGTGTGCTACAACTCCTCAACCTGCGTACCACAGCTACTGAAGCCCGTGTTCCTAGAGCCCCTGTTCCACAACAATAGAAGCCACCACAACGAGAAGCCCATGCACTGCAACAAAGCATAGCCCCCGCTCGCCGCAACTAGAGAAAGCCCACGCGCAGCAACAAAGACCCACCACAGCCAAAAAAAAAAAAAAAAAAAAAGAATGTATGGTCTCAATCAAAGATGGCTGTAATTGTAAACATTGTTACTGATAACCATAAGGCTGTCACTCATTTCCCCCACAGCTTCAGGCCCAGTAGGAAGGGGAAAGTGACTGTTGGCTGTCTTCTTTTCATGAACATTTAGTGTCTTTGGCTATGCAGCATCAATGTACATAAACGAAATAAAAATTTTCTGTGTCTAGTTCCATTCTGATTCACTTTTCAGCTTAAATTTGCCACCCACTTGCAAGTAATATTGCCATAGACTCAAAGCATTTGCAAAGAGTTTGGCACTAAGGTTACGGACTAAGACCAACTCATCTTTATATATCTTGCATCTATTGCTGTGTATAGCTCATGTTAGATACGGAATTTGGTATTCATTTTTAAATGTGTTTTTCCCTAACCAAAAATGCTGAGGAATTCTGAGAATAGAACCCAGGAATTAAAGTTTCAATGTATCTATGATTTTACTTGCCACATCTAGGGCATTTTATTTTTATTTATTTATTTATTTTAAATTTTATTTTATTTTTTTTTCTTAACACCTTTATTGGAGTATAATTGCTTTACAATGGTGTGTTAGTTTCTGCTTTATAACACAGTGATTCAGATACACATATACATATGTTCCCATATCTTTTCCCTCTTGCGTCTCCCTCCCTCCCACCCTCCCTATCCCACCCCTCTAGGTGGTCACAAACCACCGACTTGATCTCCCTGTGCTATGCGGCTGCTTCCCAGTAGCTATCTATTTTATGTTTGGTAGTGTATATATGTCCATGCCACTCTCTCACTTTGTCACAGCTTACCCTTCCCCCTCCCCATATCCTCAAGTCCATTCTATAGTAGGTCTGTGTCTTTATTCCCATCTTACCCCTAGGTTCTTCATGACCATTTTTTTCTTAGATTCCATATGTATGAGTTAGCATACAGTATTTGTTTTTCTCTTTCTGACTTACTTCACTCTGTATGACAGACTCTAGGTCCATCCACCTCACTACAAATATCTCAATTTTGTTTCTTTTTATATTCCATTGTATGTATGTGCCACATCGTCTTTATACATTCATCCAGTGATGGACACTTAGGTTGCTTCCATGTCCTGGCTATAGTAAATAGACCTACAACGAACATTTTGGTACATAAAGTTTTGAATTATGGTTTGCTCAGGGTATATGCCCAGTAATGGGATTGCTGGGTCGTATACTAGTTCTATTTTTAGTTTTTTAAGGAACCTCCATACTGTTCTCCATAGTGGCTGTACCAATTCACATTCCCACCAGCAGTGCAAGAGTGGTCCCTTTTCTCCACACCCTCTCCAGCATTTATTGTTTCTAGATTTTTTTAATGGTGGCCATCCTGACCGGTGTGAGATGATATCTCATTGTACTTTTGATTTGCATTTCTCTAATGATTAATGATGTTGAGCATTCTTTCATGTGTTTGTTGCCAATCTGTATATCTTCTTTGGGGAAATGTCTATTTAGGTCTTCTGCCCATTTTTGGATTGGGTTGTTTCCATTTTTGTTATTGAGCTGCATGTGCTGCTTGTAAATGTTGGAGATTAATCCTTTGTCAGTTGCTTTATTTGCAAATGTTTTCTACCATTCTGAGGGCTGTCTTTTGGTCTGGTTTATGATTTCCTTTGCTGTGCAACAGCTTTTAAGTTTAATTAGGTCCCATTTGTTTATGTTTGTTTTTATTTCCATTTCTCTAGGAGTTGGGTCAAAAAGGATCTTGCTGTGATTTATGTCATAGAGTGTTCTGCCTATGTTTTCCTCTAAGAGTTTGACAGTGCATGGCCTTACATTTAGGTCTTTAATCCATTTGAGTTTATTTTTGTGTATGGTGTTAAGGAGTGTTCTAATTTCATACTTTTACATGTACCTGTCCAGTTTTCCAGCACCACTTATTGAAGAGGCTGTCTTTTCTCCACTGTATATTCTTGCTTCCTTTATCAAACATGAGGTGACCATATGTGTGGGGTTTATCTCTGGGCTTTCTATCCTGTTCCATTGATCTATATTTCTGTTTTTGTGCAAGTACCATACTGTCTTGATTACTGTAGCTTTGTAGTATAGTCTGAAGTCAGGGAGCCTGATTCCTCCATCTCAATTTTTCTTTCTCAAGATTGCTTTGGCTACTCGGGGTTATTTGTGTTCTCATACAAATTGTGAAATTCTTTGTTCCAGTTCTGTGAAAAATGCCAGTGGTAGTTTGACTGGGATTGCATTGAATCTGTAGAAGATTGCTTTGGGTAGCATAGTCATTTTCACAATGTTGATCTTCCAAACCAAGAACATGGTATATCTCTCCATCTGTTTGTATCATCTTTAATTTCTTTCATGAGTGTCTTATAGTTTTTCTCAAACAGGTCTTTTGTCTCTTAGGTAGGTTTATTCCTAGATATTTTATTCTTTTTGTTGCAATGGTAAATGGGAGTGTTTTCTTAATTTCACTTTCAGATTTTTCTTCATTAGTGTATAGGATTGCCAGAGATTTCTGTGCATTAATGTTGTATCCTGCTACTTTACCAGATTCATTGATTAGCTCTAGTAGTTTTCTGGTAGCATCTTTAGGATTCTCTATGTATAGTATCATGTCATCTGTAAACAGTGACAAGTTTACTTCTTCTTTTCCCATTTGGATTCCTTTTATTTCTTTTTCTTCTCTGATTGCTGTGGCTAAAACTTCCAAAACTACGTTGAATAATAGTGGTGAGAGTGGGCAACCTTGTCTTGTTCCTGATCTTAGTGTAAATGGTTTCAGTTTTTCACCATTGAGGACGATGTTGCTGTGGGTTTGTCATATATGGCCTTTATTTTGTAGATGAAAGTTCCTTCAATGCCTACTTTCTGCAGTGTTATTTTTTTATCATAAATGGGTGTTGAATTTTATCGAAAGCTTTTTCTGCATCTATTGAGATGATCATATGGTTTTTCTCCTTTAGTTTGTTACTATGGTGTATCACGTTGATTGATTTGCGTATATTGAAGAATCCTTGCATTCCTGGAATAAACCCCACTTGATCATGGTTTCTGTTCCTTTTAATGGATCAGTCCAAGAAGAAGATATAACAATTGTAAATATTTATGAACCCAACATAGGAGCACCTCAGTACATAAGGCAAATACTAACTGACATAAAAGGGGAAATTGACAGTAACACAATCATAGTAGGGGACTTTAACACCCCACTTTCACTAATGGACAGATCATCCAAAATGAAAATACATAAGGAAACACAAGCTTTAAATGATACATTAAACAAGATGGACCTAATTGATATTTATAGGACATTCCATCCAAAAACAACAGAATACACATTTTTCTCAAGTGCTCATGGAACATTCTCCAGGAGAGATCATATCTTGGGTCACAAATCAAGCCTTGTTAAATTTAAGAAAATTGAAGTCCTATCAAGTATCTTTTCCGACGACAACGCTATCAGACTAGATATCAATTACAGGAAAAGATCTGTAAAAAATACAAACACATGGAGGCTAAACAATACACTACTTAATAACCAAGTGATCACTGAAGAAATCAAAGAGGAAATCGCAAAATACCTAGAAACAAATGACAATGGAGACACGACGACCCCAAACCTATGGGATGCAGCAAAAGCAGTTCTAAGAGGGAAGTTTATAGCAATACATCCTACCTTAAGAAACTGGGAACATCTCAAATAAACAACCTAACCTTGCACCTAAAGCAATTAGAGAAAGAAGAACAAAAAACATCCCCAAAGTTAGCAGAAGGAAAGAAATCATAAAGATCAGATCAGAAATAAATGAAAAAGAAATGAAGGAAACGGTAGCAAAGATCAATAAAACTAAAAGCTGGTTTTCTGAGAAGATAAACAAAATTGATAAGACATTAGCCAGACTCATCAAGAAGAAAAAGGAGAAGACTGAAATCAATAGAATTAGAAATGAAAAAGGAGAAGTAACAACTGACACTGCAGAAATAGAAGGGATCATGAGAGATTACTACATGCAACTCTATGCCAATAAAATGGACAACCTGGAAGAAATGGACAAATTCTTAGAAATGCACAACCTGCCGTGACTGAACCAGGAAGAAAGAGAAAATATGAACAGGCCAATCACAAGCACTGAAATTGAAACTGTGATTAAAAATCTTCCAACAAACAAAAGCCCAGGACCAGATGGCTTCACAGGCGAATTCTATTAAACATTTAGAGAAGAGCTAACACCTATCCTTCTCAAACTCTTCCAAAATATAGCAGAGGTAGGAACACTCCCAAACTCATTCTACGAGGCCACCATCACCCTGATACCAAAACCAGACAAAGATGTCACAAAGAAAGAAAACTACAGGCCAATATCCCTGATGAACATAATTACAAAATATTGGGCACTTTAAAAAACATTCCCTCGTTTAACAGTGAAGAGATTAAGACTTGTATATATTTAACTGCCTTGCCTAATCAAAGTCACATAGTATCAAGGCTGTGATCAATCCCTGGTCTGTAGGTCTCCACACCCCATGTTCTTTTTAATTTTATTCCATTGCCTATTATAAGGAGAATAAATATGTTCTGAAATAGAGGGTCCAATATAATAATTAACAGATGCTGAGGTACCTCTGTATATGTGGAGTTTTCTGAGTCATGTGACCTCCGCATTTGCTTTCCTTGCTTGTCAGTCAGATATAAGGGGCAGAGGCAGGCCTCCCAGTAGACATCAGGCACCTTTACTCATGTTCTCTGTGGGATAGAACAAAGGACTCTTTGAGTCCCTTTTTCTATTTCCAGAATAGAGGATAACTTTTTTATTAGTGTTCCTACCAATATTTGAAGCCATAGGCTCATAGGCCATCAGAACTTGAAGGGCAATAATAATAGTAATAATGACAACAGTGACAATGATGATGACAACAAGAACTGCTAACATTCTCTGAGTACCTCTGTGTGCCAGGCACCATTCTCAGCCTTTTAAGTGTATATTTTCCTTTAGTCTTCATCAGTCACATGAAGTAGGGGGTGTTACTATCCCAATTTCACAAAGACAAGGAGACAGAAAGAAGTTAAGCACTTAGGTTATACAGTTATTTAATATTAGAGCTAGGATCCAAATCCAGGAATACTGGTTTCCAAGTCATACTCTTAACCACTGGACTCTACTGCAAATATGCTGTATATGCCTTTTTGTTTTAGATGCGTGACTCAGACCTCAGGGTGGGCAAAGGATTTGTCTAAAGTCATAATGGAAAAGCCTGGACTAGAAGTCTGTACTCTCTACTTTGTCATCTTGTTCTTAGCAGTATTCTTCTTTGAATTTGACTTTCGGTAGCACCCAAGAATCTCCAAATGCTTATTGAATAGTCACTTATTTATTCTTTCAGTTTCTCCGTATGGTCAAGAGAGGACACATACCAGCTTATTGGTTTCCCATGTAGGGAAACTGAGTCTAGAATGGGCTTAACATCCTATCTAGTCTACAGCATGTGCTTTTATGTTTGTTGCCCATTTGCTTGCTCTCCTTCCTTCTGGCTTCAGGATTCAGCTGTGTAGCTGTTTTTACAAAGATTTCTGGACTTTCTAGCCCCATAAGGCATATCCAAATGGTTGGATGTTTCTTAGAAAATGGTAAACTTGAAAGAATCCAGTGCCCAAAGCCAAGTCCCGGTTTTCAGTTGATTCTGGCTTAAAGATCATTTGGGGGCTTTTTTTTTTTTTCACTTAAGGGTTTAGTCTTATTTGAATATTATAATTTGAGTCTGTGAGGAAAAAATTGGCATGGGTCGATAGGGGTCACAATGCTTATAAGCTCCTGAGGACACCTAGAATTCAGAATTCCTTTTCATTAACTGATGACGATGTTAGCTAATATCCCTAGTTCAGTAGCAAATCCTGTAAAGTGTAATTGTGCCCAAACAGCTAAAGAGCAGAAAAAAGAACGATTCATTCTAGTTAATGAATTGCTTTTTCTTTTTTTTTCTTTCCTTTTTTAAGGAGTACTTTAATGGAATAAGAGACAGAAGGACAGATAGAACAGGCGTCTCGATATCGGAACTGTAAAGGACCTCACAGCTTGTCTGCTCCAACATTTTTATGGATAAAGAAACTGAGGCACAGTGACTTTTCCACTGAACTCTCTTGTAATTGCTCTTATCATTTCATGACTCTGAGAGAGGTCTCATCTTAACATAGGAGTGAGAGTAACAAGCATCTCATAATGGCACAACTACACAGAGAATGGAAGAGACCTTATACCTGCAATAATATGGTCAATCCCCAAATTCCAGTTTGGCTTTGAAGGTCTAAAAAGAACATAGTATACCAAATTGGGGTATGTCTGTGTATGTAGTTATAGTTACTGCAAGTAAATAAAATAAAATTGGATTTGAAGTCATCTGCCATGCAGAAGAGGCCTTATAGTGTATTAGTTAAGAAAGAACATGGCTGCTGGACGAAAATTCCTAAATTCAAATCCTGGCTCTATATTTACCCACTGTGTGAACTTAGGTAACCTCTCTGTGCCTCAGTTTCCCCTTCTATAAAATAGGGGTTACTGTAGTTCCTGCTTTATAGCCTTCCTGTGTAGATTAAATGAATTAATACCTATAAAGTACTTAGAAAAGAACCTGGCATCTGGTGAGCATTCAATAACTATTAGTTGTCATTGTTATTCATAAGATTGCTTAAATCAGCCAAAAGGCCTCCTCCATGTGGCTGAGCCATTGTGCATGTTGTTGACTTATTTCCTACTGAAATGCTCCTTGGACATCCTAGGTGGTAGAAGTAGCAAGCCATTTTCCTGATAGATGAACGTGCCCATAATGAACATGCTCAGAAACCCTAGAGCCCAGACCAAATGGCTGGCTTCCAAGAGAGAGAGGCAGGGCAAGCCTCAGTTTGGCTCAAGCACAGTGAGGCCAGTTTAAGTGTGTATTATGGTGAGGTGTCAGTATCTGCCTTCCTATTTCCTTGTCCAACTCTGGCATGAGGCCACCAAGATACCACCTCCACCAGTGTCTCCAAAGTTACTGTTCTCTAAGTTCCATTGTTTTTCTGAGTAAAAAAGATTATGAGAAGTTGGAAATCTATATGCCTGTGCCTGCTCAGTCTGATATCTCCCAGGACTGAGGAGGACCCTAGATCACAAGACTCCATTCTCTCAGGTGACTTTTCTGCTCTCAACTTGTCATTTTTTTCCTTAGGCCAGGAACCATCACTCTGCAAGCCCTTTCAGAAGCTAACAGAAGACTATGGATGGAGGCCATGGATGGGAAAGAACCTGTAAGTTATCCTGGGGAAACATCAGCAACATAATCCAGTATATGAGTCGCTCTAGTGGTAGCAGTGGGTCCAGGATAATTAAATGGTGATAGATCTTTGACACTCAAAATTTTAGAGGTAGAAGGAATTGTTGAGTTGACATTTCTTGTTTAACAAGTTAGGCAACTTGAGTTCCAGAGAGGGTAAAAGACTTCTCTAGGATCACTCTCAGAAAGGCGTCACAATGGGCCTAGAATCCAGGTCTCTCAGCTTCCTGCTCTGGTCTTAGATTATGCAGCCATGCCCACAAAATCTTCTTAAGAAAGAAAATTAAGCCTTTTTGCAGTTTATAATATTAACGTGTTCATATATAAGGATGGAAAATAATTTCCATGGTTGTGAACAAGCATTTATTAAGATTTTATTCAAAATGGTTTTGCTGCCCCTCCCTTACATCCCCAAGTCAGCTTGTTCTCTTTAAGGGCAGGAAATGGCATTGCCATCCTATATCTCAGGATGCACCACTCCATTTAGAATACTGTTACATATGATGACAAGTAATACTTTTAAAGGCTAGTGATTATCATAGAAAGATCAATATGAACAGTCAGAGGTCACTGAAAAGCATTTTCTCTCTTCAGTATCTTCTGCGTAGGTTTCTTCTCATGGCATATGAAATAATATCAGCTTCCTAGTGTTGGAATCCCAAAAGTTTAGATTTGGATCTGGTTCTGCCATTCAATGATTGTGTGACCTTGAGATAGTTATTTACTCTCTGAGACTGTTCTCTTCTCTTAAGTAAAATGGCTTTAATAATTTCTGTTCTACCTACCTCACAGAGTTGATTTGAAAAATCAATTGAAAGCCAGTTTGTCAACCATAATGTACTGTATTAGTTTGAGGTCTTCTGACTGGTCTGAAGTTTGGGTACAAACCTACTGAAATTCAACAGTGTTTGGATACAGTCCAGTCTTCTTGCTTTATGCAAGGCAAAAACTTGCTAAGAGGGGAAATATATTACAGGGCTTTCTTTCTGTGTGTTTTCAGTGCCTTGGAGACTAAAGAGGAGTGCCCAGATGCCAGATTGCATTAATAGCAACCAAGATGGTAGCAGGAGAGAAGTGGTGTTGTGAGGACTGTCATCCAGAAAATAGGCCAGGGCCTTTCTCCCCTTCCTCCCCTCCCAGAAACCTGGAGCTTAACTATTACATGCCTGTGATATTTCTTTAGGAGGATAGTAGGAAGCTCCACAAGGCATTTTATTCTTTTTTTGTTTTTGTTCATATTTCTTTCTTCTTACTTTTTAAAATTGAAGTATAGTTAATTTACAATATTGTAAGGCATTTTACTTTTAATTCCCTCTCCTGAAATTGCTCTCCCTTTAGGGTTTTAAAAATCAAAGGATACAGATGGCTTTTTGTGGAGAATGATGTTAGAACATGGGCCCACTGCATGTGGATCCTTACCAACTTGATTATGAGAGACGTTTCACAAATATCTTTTTTATAGCAGTGGTGAAAAGGGGCTGCCCAAGCACAGAAACCTCTCTCACTGAAATATCCATTGGCATACACACATAGGGAGAAAATTTTCTTTTAAAAGGAGAGCTTGTTAAAGCAAACTATACAGATGGCATATAGAGGACTTATTTCCTGCAGCCTCACATTACTAATGTTGTCACTGCTTTATTAACCCCCCCAATTCACTGTTCTTATACATAGTATGCTTGCCTTTGCTTAAAGTGTCAAAGGAGATCAGGACTTGAAGGAACATCTACTCCAACCCTGATCGTTTTAGAGATATGAATTTTGAAGTCGAGAGAATGAAAAGGACACGCCTAAGTTTCATAATGAGGTAGAGGTAGAGCCAAGATTAGACTTCAAGAGTCAAGGATCTCTTCTTTGGTCTCTCACACAGCTATCACAATGCATACTTCAAGATGTCTCAGAGAAATCTTGGTGAATGCATGGATCTCTTTCAGATGGGCACTTGCCTTTCTACAGGGAAACACCCATTAATGTCTCTGGGTGGGGAGGTTGGTATTAGGAATATTTAAATTTTACCATCAATGCCAGTTACGCAGGTATCCATGAGAAAATCACTTTCTTTCTCTCATGCTCTCTTGCTCCATCAGAAAAATTCTCTAAGCTTTACATAAGTAAATGTCTAAGATGAGTAGGCTAAAACTGCAGTGAACTGTATGAAATCCAGTGTAATCTTCTGGGATTGTTAATCCAGCTGTTCCCAGGGCCCTAGGCAAAGATGATTCTATTTAGCCCACTTTCTTTCTTGTTAAAGCCTTAAAGTCACTAATGGTTTTGATGGCTTATTTGGGGAAAGATATTTAGTATTTGCTGTACTTACCTATAGTGATTCACAATAACCATTGCTCTTTCTCTCTCTTTTTTTGTAGATCTATCACAGCCCTATAACGAAACAGGAAGAAAGTGAGTCAAATTTCTGATCTACTGATATTATGAACTGTTAGCTGTCCTAATCACAGTAAATGTTATCATCAATGATATGTAATATTGATGCAAGTGTATTTGTGGATACCTCTGTATGGAATGAAATTCAGGCCTATTTTTTTTAAAAGGTGTTTATTGATTGAATTAAGGAAGTAACTTTATCTTAGCTTATGGGTGGGATAGTAGTAGTAATATAAAGAAACACATTATATCCTTCTTTTTCTAGACACATGATAGAAATTGTGTGCATTTCCAGCCTCACATTTCACATTTGATGTAGCTCATGCCTAAAGCAGACATAATGCAGAGGGTCAAGTAAAAGAATTTTGTGTTATAAGAGTAAAATCTCTGACCACCCTCTCCCCTGAATGAGGAATCTTTCCACCTAAGGCTGATTGAAGAAGAGCAACCAAACCCCTAGTTCTCTCACTGCAGTCTCTTAGCAAGATCATTGAATGCTTGATAGGTGAGGCTTATTACAGCAGAATCTAACTCTGCTTTTTTTGCTTGAAACAGTGGAGCTGAACGAAGTGGGGTTCAAGTTTGTTAGGAAGTGCATCAATGTCATTGAAACCAAAGGTAAGATATGAACCATAGCCTTAGCAGTGTTTGAATCTGGTCATTCTTTTTTTTAAAACATAGTTTTATTATTTATTTATTTAAGTTATATTGACGTACAGTTGATGTACAATATTATATGTTACAGGTATACAACATAGTGATTCACAATTTTTAAAGGTTATACTCCATTTATAGCTATTATAAAATATTGGCTATATTCCCTGTGTTGTACAACATATTCTTATAGCTTATTTATTTTACACATAATAGTTTGTACCTCTTAATTCCCATCCCTATTTCGCCCCTCCCCTCCCCCCAACCCCACTGGTAACCACTAGTTTGTTCTCTATATCTGTGAGTCTGTTTCTTTTTTGTTATGTTCACTAGTTTTATTTTATCTTTTAGATTCTACCTGTAAGTGATATTATACAGTATTTGTCTTTGTCTGATTTATTTCACTTAGCATAATACCCTCCAGGTCCATCCACGTTGCTGCAAATGGCAAAATCTGATCATTCTGAATTTTTCCTGGGCAATTTTTCTAAAGGAACAATGATATCATCTATTAGTCAGGACCCGTTTTAGGAAAGGAGACTGTTTATAAACCTTGAGTACTAGACACAATGTTTAAAATTTCCTCAAATTTCAAATCAGTGGTATTTAACCATGTTTGGATAATTTGTGGTTTCCTGCCTTTAAAGATAAAGAGCTTCAAATGGCTTATAAAATATTCTCAAATACTATCTGGCACTCTTCAAATAGTGTTATGATAGTTCCATCCTAAATAAACAAGAGTTCAATTTCTGCCACAACACATATTGATTTAAAATTTTGGGGGGGCAAAGTTAAATTCAGGCAAATGTGGCATCAGCATTCTTCCAGGTTGACGATACTCTCTTGTTTCTCTCTGAGAATATTTTGAATGTAGGCAAGTGTAGTTTATGAGCCAGGCCTCTTTTTAAGTTGCTTCAATCTTTCTCCATGCAAAAAATGGCTGTTTGCTTCATATCTGCCACACTCTAGGCCTCTCTTACTTCATACCACTGCTCAGGGGCAATTTGAAGGTTCATATTTCCTCCTTTATCAACTAAACCCTAGTTCCTTGACAAGATGGTAACACCATTCTCAGCCATCTGCTGCTACTCACCTGAGCATTTTCTTCTATTTACTATAGAGTGTGTTCTTTTCTGTTAATAAGGGCTTGGTACAATCCAAATGAAAGTATGAAAAGAATAATTTGCAGAGATGTTTCAGGACTGTTCCCCTATTGCAGGGGAGGGCTGGAGAGATTGGAGAGAGTAGGGAGACCCTTTCCTGTTTGAACTGACTCCATTGTGTAAGTACCTACTTTCTCTACCCTGAGGGAGATGAAAGCTCTAGCTATGTAAATAAAACTGACTTGGTTTTCTTTCCCTAGGGATCAAGACAGAGGGATTGTACCGTACCGTGGGCAGCAATATTCAGGTTCAGAAGTTGCTGAATGCCTTTTTTGGTAACAATTTTTATTTCATAATTCTTTTGGGGAGTTGTCTGTGTATTAGGAAGAAATATGGCTATAAGAGAAAGGAGACATTGCTAAAGAAGGTTGTAGAATATATTTTTTAAAATATTTTCAAACATACAAAAATGTACATTTATTTGCCTATCCTGAGCCAGAGACCATCTTGCCTTGAAACATCTTATTCACTCCTCAAACCCTTTGCAATCTGGATTCTACCCTAACCTCTCCATCAGAACTATTCTGGCCAGGCTTAGAAGGCACCTTCTTGTGAAATCCAGTGGACTCTTTTCAGTCTCTATTTTGCTTGATATCCTTGTTGACCACTCTCTCTTTTTCTAAACTTTCTCCCTACATGACTTCTGTGACTCAATGGTCTCTTGATTCTTCTAACATCTTGTATTATTCCTTTCAAGTGACTCTTGTCAGGTCCTTTTTCTTACCTTTTAAATCTTGTCTGAGTATTTCCCAGCATGCTATCTTTGCCCCTCTTCATTTCTTCCTCTACATGTTTTCTTAATGATTGATTTTTTTCCTGGCTATGGATCACATTTTTCTTTTATACATATGTCTAGTAATTTTTGTTGGACACTGGACATCGTGACTTGAGTGTTTCAATTTTGTTGACTTCTTTTTAAGAGTGTTGAATGTTGTATTGCAGGCAGTTATTTGTGGAGCAGCTTTATCCATTTGAGGATTATTTTTAAGCTTGTTAGGATAGATATAAAGTATCCTTTCCTAGCTAGTTTAGCCTTACATCTAAGGTCTGACTTCTTTTGTCTCTTCATTCTTAGTTATTGGAACTTAAACATTTGCCAGCTTTGTGTGAGTTCTGGGTATTCTTCAGCTTAAAGCTTCTTGGTATTTCTTTGCCTAGACTAATGGATTTCCATCCTAGGCACTAGGATTTATATTCAATAACAGACTCAAGGGGACCCATAGCTAAGGGTTTTTCAGTTCTTTTTTTACATAGCTCCCTCCTCTCTGGTACTCTGCCCTGCAGATTCTAGTTTCCTCAGCCTCTCTGAACTCTGAACTTTGATCTTTGTCTCTTCAACTGAGCAAGACTTGCATGCTCAGCTTGAGCTCTCACTCCCCATGCTACCATCCAGAAAGTGTTTTCAGGCAGCAAGCTATGGCGATAGTAGGGCTTATTCTTGTTTTTTCCCCTCTTTCAGAGTCATAGTCTTATACTGTATGTTGTTCAATGACTACAAACAGCTATTTCATATATTTTGTCCTGTGTTCTAATTGTTATAACAGGAGGGAAGTCTGGTCCTAGTTACTCCAACATGGCCAGGAGTGGAAGTTCCCCTTTGTGGTTTTTACTAGCACCTCTTTGCTTTCAGCACTCAAAAATCACTAGTCCAGACATCATCTCATGAGTTCTAAAATCATGGATTCAGTTTCCCACTGGACCTGTGCTTCTCAAACATACTTAGGTCATGGCACACATTGGAATGATCATATCTGTGTAGCACACTCTGATAAGTGGACAAAACTGATCATGGCTGAGGCAGTAAGCTCCAAAGGCTGAGGAAGTCAGTATTGGAATTTTTGCAGAAGATCTCTGTACATAGATGTTCCACAGGTACCTATGTTTTACATGTCCAAAACTAAACTCATTGTTTATCTCTTCCTGAAAACCTGTTCTTCTTCCTTTTGTGAATGATGGTGAACTATCTGGTAAGCTCAGTTCTCATAAAGTGTCAGAGAACAAATTGAGTGTGGAAAGCTGCAGTTTGGATAAAGCATATATTTTTGGTCTTTTCTGTGGTGCATACCTTACCTTCCACAAACCTGCAGGCCTGACATCCTAATCTATTAACACTTGAGGGTGCTGCAGCATCGAGTAAGAACAGTTATGGAGATTTTGCATTGTGGATTACATCATTGGTACCTCAATATCTGTTTCTATTTATCATTTTACACTGTTGGCTTTTAAAAGTTTAAGCTGTGTTATTCCTGGCCAATTTACATTGCATTTTATAAGCTAAAGGACACTTTTCATATGTAAAACAGTTAACAGCATGGCCCAGGATATTTAGTCTCTAAACAATTATTGAACTATTTAGAATTCTGTTTCCAGTATCACTACATTCTTCTACCTGATGTATAATAAGCTAAAAGAACCGCCATGCTGGGCATTCTACTGATTCTGTTACAGGCTTCAATAGGACTGAAATGGTTCATTCAAATCACACATGCCAGTACAATTCAGTTAAAGTATCATGGAAAGTGGCTGGGCTGGTGTAGTGCATGTGTTCAACATCAGTCGCCAAATATCAGTACTCATAAGAATATCTGAAAAATAGACAATAGTCTATTACATTCAGAATATTTATATTCTGAATAAAAATATTTATAAGTATTTTATAAAAACAGTGTTAATTTACTTATGTATGCATAAAACTGGTAAACCCTGATCCCTGTCCCAGATCTAATAAGTCCTAAATCTGGTGATGATCCTCATTCATTTATTTATTCATTAGCAAATATTTGAGTATCTACAAAGGGCTAGACATTACGCTCAGGGCTATAGATTAAACACTGAACACACCACTTGTATTTCCTACCTTTGTGGGACTTACATTCTATGGAGAAGACTGTCTGTCAGCTAGCGTATAATCTATAAATATGTAAAGAGACCTCCCTTCTAAGCTTCTTTCGTGTTATGTCTTCTGGAGATTCTCACTGAGATACTCAAAATTGCCCTGCTTCTTTTGACCTATCCTGATCTTTTCCCATACCACTACGAATTGGCTGCCTTGGCTTCATGTAGGCTCACCATGATTTATCCAGGAGAAAGAGCATTCATTTCCTTTTGCCAGCATGATATCTTTTCCTTACTTCTTTCCTTAGGTCTCATGCTCTTTGCTAGTCAAAAAGACACTTCCAGCCACTTTTTTAACCCAAACAATCTGCGGACTGCAGACTACTTTCTCTATGGCATCTCCTATAACACTTGACTGTGGACTTTCTTCTGTTGTTTACTAGAGCCTTCCATACTTCCCCTACCTGAAAATCTGTCTTTTTGGAAAATATAATATAACACTAAGTCAAAGGGGATATATCCACAATTAATAATTATTTTTCAATCAGTCTGTTGGTTGGTTAGTCACAGTTCTCCCCTACCCTAGATTGTTGCATGATGCCCTATGTTAATAGATCCTACCAACTGTGAGGAATAGTCTTCACTTGTGCTGGATCCATCAAAAAATACCTTGGTCGCAGAGAAACTAATTTGATTACCTCAGAGGCAGTTTGGTACCACATCTAAGAGTTCTGCTTCTTCACCCTTTACCAAGTCATAGGCATTTCATTAATGATAATGCCTACTGTTATCATTGTAATCTTGATAATCATAATTATGCTCATGATAATGCCAGTGTACCTAGCACATTGTGGTAACTCAGTAACTGTTCCTTCAATGGAACTCTGAGATCATGTTGTGCTTCAGAGACTAAGTGTTTTACAATGACTGGAGCAGAGGGTTGAGATGGGGCATGGAGAGCAAAGAGACTGGATATATTAACAGAAGTCCTTGATGAAGTTGAACCTGGCTAGGAAACCATACACAGAAAAGCATTGTTCCTACAATACTATTACCATGACAGAGGCCTACTGAGCCAAACAGAGGAGAAGTTGGCATGGTGAGTGAAATAACTAATCACTAAGATGTTATTTAGTTATTTAAATTTCTCCTTTCACATTCATGCTATTAGAAGAAAATACATTTTATTTTCAGAAACCAGTGTAATATCACCTAATATAATCATATGTAGAGAGTTAAATAGAGTAGAAGCGTGCACACATGGATGATAGTAGACATTTTTTATTGCCATACTTAATGCAAAGTATTCAGCACCTGAAAACTTAACTTTAGTATTAAACTCATGTATATTTAGACAAAAAGATAATAAGTATATATTAAACAGAAGCAACTTCAAATTATATGAGCTCTTTGGCTGAAGGAGAAAGAAGTTCATTAGAAAATAAAACAAAAGCATGTTACACTCCACTTCAGTAGTCCCAGAACTTGAACTCTATGCATTAATCTTTAAAGCAATTCTATATGCTAATAATTTTTATTATACTCTAGAATAGTGGGGATCTTTAACTTTCAATACATATCAAAATGCTTTTATTCCTAAGTCCAGATCTGTGTGTGTACATATATTTTAAAAATTCATGTAGGTTCTATACATTAATCATGACTATACTTACTAACCTAGATACTTTGATTATTCTCAGATTATGCTTGCTTTGAACCAGTACTGCTGGAGGCCAAAAGAATTTACCATCTATATGTAATGTTGTCCTTTAAAAATTATTTCTTATTTTTCTTTAGTTTTGAAGCTGACTTCAAAAACTTTTAGAAATAAAGTTTGTAGACTGAATATTTTTTCTATTGTTTTCTCAAGATCTGAATATTTGAGGTCAAATTCATCTTTAGATCCCAACGAACATATTGCCCTTTCTTAGCATTTCTGTCAATATATGAAAGGTGGGATAAGAATTTTTGTTTCAGGGGTATTTTAATGTACAGAAAATAAATTAAAGCTGACATATGAATCTGGCAACCCCCTCACCCAACTTGCTCCATGCTGCTGGGTTTCTGATATATGGACAGTCTTTCAGCTATCTCACCATGAGTAAGGAACCAGGGGATGGTTCACATTAGTGTCCTATTGCTGCTGTAACAAATTGCCACAAACATAGTGGCTTAAAACAACACAAATTTGTTCTCTTACAGTTTAAGAGATCAGAGGTCTAAAATCAGTCTTATGGAGCTAAAACAAGATATTGGCAGGGTTGGATTCCATCTGGAGGCTCTGGAAGATAATCTGTTTCCTTGCCTTTTCCAGCTTCTAGAGGATGCACATTTTCCTTGTCTCCTATGTGCTAAGCATTGTATTAGGTGGTCAGTACACAGCAGAGAACAAGGCAGACAAAAATTCCTTTCCTCGCAGAGCTTAGAGCCTTGCAGCAGCTTTAGTTCATGGACATAGTCATACATTTTCCTCTCAGAGTAACCTCTGGAATATCCCAGATACAGGGTCCTGTTGATGTCTGCTGGCAGCACAAGGACATAAAACAGTATGAAAGAGAAATCACAGTATTCCCCTTGGAATAAAATAGCCTGTTTCTTGAACCAAGATCTTTCATATATTTCTACGATGCATGTAAGGAAAATATATTAACTTAAGGATAATGTAAAACTATTCCTTTTCCTGATGTGGAGTATATACCTCATTTCCTCTGTCTAAACTCCATTTTTTTTCATTTTCTTACAGGTCTTATTGTCTTCTGCCTCCTTCTGTCTTGACTTATCAACACTTTTCTCCTTTTCTTTCTTTCTTTTTTTTTTTTTTTTTTTTTTTTTTTTTTGCGGTAAGCGGGCCTCTCACTGTTGTGGCCTCTCCCGTTGTGGAGCACAGGCTCCGGACGCGCAGGCTCAGCGACCATGGCTCACGGGACCAGCCGCTCCGCGGCATGTGGGATTTTCCCAGACGGGGGCACGAACCCATTTCCCCTGCATCGGCAGGCAGACTCTCAACCACTGCACCACCAGGGAAACCCTCCTTTTCTTTAGACCAGTCTTACAATTCTCTCCATCTCATTCATTGATTCACCCAGTGTTTATTGAGTGCCTAGTATGTGATAGACACTGGTGTTTATGGCTACTGTTTATCTATCTTTATTTGTTCTTTTATCCCATTCTTCCCATATCCCTTGCATTCTATTCTTTTCTTTTTTAAGCAATGCTTTTATTTTTTTTAATTTTTATTTTATTTTTTATACAGCACATTCTTATTAGTTATCTATTTTATACATATTAGTGTATATATGTCAATCCCAATCTCCCAATTCATCCCAACACCACCACACCCTTGCTGCTTTCCTCCTTTGGTGTCCATATGTTTGTTCTCTACATCTGTCTCTCTATTTCTGCCCTGCAGACTGGTTCATCTGTACCATTTTTCTAGGTTCCACATATATGTGTTAATATACGATATTTGTTTTTCTCTTTCTGACTTACTTCACTCTGTATGACACTCTCTAGATCCATCCACATCTCTGCAAATGACCCAATTTCATTCCTTTTTATGGCTGAGTAATATTCCACTGTATATATGGACCACATCTTCTTTATCCATTCGTCTGTTGATGGGCATTTAGGTTGCTTCCATGACCTGGCTATTGTAAATAGTGCTGCAATGAACATTGGGGTGCATGTGTCTTTTTGAATTATGTTTTTCTCTGGGTATATGCCAGTAGTGGGATTGCTGGGTCATATGGTAGTTCTATGTTTAGTTTTTTAAGGAAGCTCCATACTGTTCTCCATAGTGGCTGTATCAATTTACATTCCCACCAACAGTGCAAGAGGGTTCACTTTTCTCCCTTGCTTTCTATTCTAATGTACTATGACTATTGATTCGCTTCCATAAAATCTCTCCCATTAGCTCATATTGGAAACGCTTCCAGATACAAGTAGCAAAATAATCAGAAATGAAAGATTAGTCTTCCCTAGATCAAACCTAGTTATCATCTGGGAAAATTGCATTTACTGAATGCTCAGGTAGACAGTACATGCCCTAGCATTTTTCTATCTATGTTTCTTCACCAGATGCCTGAATCTCTAGGAATCTAGTATGCAGCACAGTGGCTGACACAGGAAATATTTGTGGAATGAATGAGTGCTGTAGTGAATTAACTAATGATATCCCCAAACTAATAACATAATGTAGACAACAGCAAAATCCAGCTATAATTCCATATTTGTATATTCCCCATGTATCCCTAATAATGGTACAAGAAATTGATTGCCAGTTACTTTGAGCAAAGTTCCACATACTTTTTCAATTAAAAACAAAGCAAAAATTAGAAACCAACACATTTGTAGAATAAGAATCCTCAGCGAGCCCCACTATCATGTGAATACATGTTCTAAATTGATTTCATGAGTTGATCAGTCTATACTTGCACTCACAATTTTGCATTCCATGGTGGGTATATCTACTGTTAAAAGATAAACTGAGGCATATTAAAGTTTCTAAAAGTTTATTTCAGCAAAAATTGATTTGAATCAGGCGGCACCCATCTAGCAGATAGAAAGGAGCTCCAAGGAGCTGTACAAAATGAAGCCTTTTATAGGGAATGGGGAGCAGGAATAAGGAAATATTACTGGTAAAATAGTGGGTTGGTTATTACAATGTTAATTTCCTTTAGGGGGTAACAGGGATCTATCAGGTAGATTCCTTAACTAGTGTTGATCATGTGATTCCTGACTAACCAGATTAAGACTGCATTTCTGGGAGAGCAGAAATTGTAATTATGTCTTAGTTTGGTGACATGAGGCTTAGCATAAAAGACTCCATTTTGGGCCTGTTGTTTTTTAATTGTACAAAATGCTGTACAATATTGAGATCAGAACAAATAAGTCATGAATGAAAGCATAAAACCCATCAATAATGGACAAATTTAGCAATAAGGATTTTTTATACCTCAGAATTAAAGTAAAACAATAAATGTTTCACTCTTTTATACTAATTTCCAATGTTGAACACATTTTTTGTACCTATCGCCTATCACATTCTATTGAAATTATTTCTTCTTGCATGTCTCTCCCATAATAATTCCTTTTTCTCAGAAACAGGTACTATTCCATATATGGCTTACTTCATACTATTGCACAAAATTCCTACCTTATATAGTTTCACAAAATATAGCTGCTGTGAATCTCTACAAAGAGCATTAGTACCATTAAGTTATTTGAACTGACATGTAATTAATATTTGGGCCTAACAGATAGTAATTAGCAAGTCATTATTTATTTTTTTCGTATGGAGGCCAGAATTCTCAAAGATGCCTAAATCCCAATCAGAGGCAATTCTTCATTTAAACCATGTAGATGATAATGGGCAAAGGGGAACTGTAGCTCCTTTTCTCTATTTGAGGACATCTTTTATTTGTTCTTCCTGTCGCCCTCATCACTCCCTCACTGCTGTTCCTTTGCTGTCCAGATAATCACACCCAGCTTTCCTGAAGGGTCTTCTTACCTCAGTAGTTAGTTCAGTTTTGATTCTTCTCCCCATCCCATTCATGTTTTTTTCTTTTTTCTTTTTTTTTAAGCATCCTTATTGGAGTATAAATGCTTTACAATGTTGTGTTATTTTCTGCTGTATAACAAAGTGAATCAGCTATATGTATATATGTACCAACATATCCCCTCCCTCTTGTTTCCCCCTCCCAAACTCCCTATCCCACCCCTCTAGGTGGTCACAAAGCACCAAACTGATCTCCCTGTGCTATGTAGCTGCTTCCCACTAGGTATCTGTTTTACATATGGTAGTGTATATATGTCCATGCTACTCTCTCACTTCTTCCCAGCTTACCCTTCCCTCTCCCCATCTCCTCAAGTGCATTCTCTACGTCTGTGTCTTTATTCCTGTTCTGCGCCTAGGTTCATCAGAACTGTTTTTTTTTTTTTTATTCCATATATACGTGTTAGCATACGGTATTTGTTCTTCTCTTTTTGACTTACTTCACTCTGTATGACAGACTCCAAGTCCACCCACCTTACTACAAATAGTTCAATTTTGTTTCTTTTTATGGCTTAGTAATATTCCATTGCATATGTGTGCCACATCTTCTTTATCCATTCATCTCTCGATGGACACTTAGGTTGCTTCCATGTCCTGGCTATTGTAAATAGTGCTGCAATGAACATTGTGGTACATGTCTCTTTTGGAATTATGGTTTTCTCAAAGTATATGCCAAGTAGTGGGATTGTTTGGTCATATGGTAATTCTATTTTTAGTTTCTTAAGGAACCTCCATACTGTTCTCCATAGTGGCTCTATCAATTTACATTCTCACCAGCAGTGCAAGAGGGTTCCCTTTTCTACACACCATTTCCAGCATTTACTGTTTGTAGATTTTTTGATGATGGCCATTCTGACTGGTGTGAGGTGATACCTCATTGTAGTTTCAATTTTCGTTTCTCAAATGATTAGTGATGTTGAGCATCCTTTCATGTGTTTGTTGGCAATTTGTATATCTTCTTTGGACAAATGTCTATTTAGGTCTTCTGCCCATTTTTGGATAGGGTTGTTTGCTTTTTTGATATTGAGCTGCTTGTATATTTTGGAGAGTAATCCTTTGTCAGTTGCTTTGTTTGCAAATATTTTCTCCCATTCTGAGCATTGTCTTTTCGTCTTGTTTATGGGTTCCACTGCTGTACAAAAGTACTTAAGTTTCATTAGGTCCCATTTATTGATTTTTGTTTTTATTTCCATTTCTCTAGGTTATGGGTCAAAAAGGACCTTGCTGTGATTTACGTCATAGAGTGTTCTGCCTATGTATTCCTCGATGAGTTTGATAGTGTCTGGCCTTACATTTAGGTCTTGAATCAATTCTGAGTTCATTGCTGTGTATGATGTTAGCAAGTGTTATAATTTCATTCTTTTACATGTAGCTGTCCACTTTCTCCAGCTCTACTTATTGAAGAGGTTGTCTTTTCTCCATTGTGTAATCTTGCCTCTATTGTCAAAGATAAGGTGACCATATGTGCATGGGTTTATCTCTGGGCTTTCTATCCTGTTCCATTGATCTATATTTCTGTTTTTCTGCCAGTACCATAGTGTCTTGATTACTATAGCTCTGTAGTATACTCTGAAGTCAGAGAGCCTGATTCCCCCAGCTCCATTTTTGTTTTTCAAGATTGCTTTGGCTCTTTGGGGTCTTTTTTGTTTCCATACAAATTGTGGATTTTTCTTTTTATAGTTCTGTGAAAAATGCCATTGGTAGTTTGATATGGATTGCACTGAATCTGTAGATTGCTTTGGGTAGCATAGTCATTTTCACAATGTTGATCTTCCAAACCAAGAACATGGTATACCTCTCCATCTGTTTGTATCATCTTTAATTTCTTTCATGAGTGTCTTATAGTTTTTCTCAAACAGGTCTTTTGTCTCTTAGGTAGGTTTATTCCTAGGTATTTTATTCTTTTTGTTGCAGTGGAAATGGGAGTGTTTCCTTAATTTCTCTTTCAGATTTTTCGTCATTAGTGTAAAGTAATGCAAGAGATTTCTGTGCATTAATTTTGTATCCTGCTACTTTATCAAATTCATTTATGAGCTCTAGTAGTTTTCTGGTAGGATCTTTAGGATTCTCTATGTATAGTATCATGTCATCTGCAGACAGTGACAATTTTACTTCTTTTACGATTTGGATTCCTTTTATTTCTTTTTCGTCTCTGATTGCCATGGCTAAAACTTCCAAAACTACGTTGAATAATAGTGGTGAGAGTGGGCAACCTTGTCTTGTTCCTGATCTTAGAGGAAATGCTTTCAGTTTTTCACCATTGAGAACAATGTTGGCTGTGGGTTTGTCATATATGGCCTTTATTATGTTGAGGAAAGTTCCCTCTATGCCTACTTTCTGCAGGGTTTTTATCATAAATCCATGTTGAATTTTGTCGAAAGGATTTTCTGCATCTATTGAGATGATCATATGGTTTTTATTCTTCAATTTGTTAATATGGTGTATCACATTGTTTGATTTGTGTATATTGAAGAATCCTTGCATTCCTGGGATAAATCTCACTTGATCATGGTGTATGATCCTTTTAATGTTCTTTTGGATTCTGTTTGCTAGTATTTTGTTGAGGATTTTTGCATATATGTTCATCAGTGATATTGGCCTGTAGTTTGCTTTCTTTGTGACCTCTTTGTCTGGTTTTGGTATCAGGGTGATGGTGGCCTTGTAGAATGAGTTTGGGAGTGTTCTTCCGTCTACTATATTTTGGAAGAGTTTGAGAAGGATAGGTGTTAGCTCTTCTCTAAATGTTTGATAGAATTCACCTGTGAAGCCATCTGGTCCTGGGCTTCTGTTTGTTGGAGATTTTTAATCACAGTCTCAATTTCAGTGCTTATTATTGGTCTGTTTCTATTTTCTGTTTCTTCCTGGTTCAGTTTCGGAAAGTTGTGCTTTTCTAAGAATTTGTCCATTTCTTCCAGGTTGTCCATTTTATTGGCATATAGTTACTTGTAGTGATCTCTCATGCTCCTTTGTATTTCGGCAGTGTCATTTGTTACTTCTCCTGTTTCATTTCTAATTCTGTTGATTTGAGTCTACTCTTTATTTTTCCTTGACGTGTCTGGCTAATGGTTTATCAATTTTGTTTATCTTTTCAATGAACCAGCTTTTAGTTTTATTGATCTTTTCTATTGTGTTCTTCATTTCTTTTTCAGTTATTTCTGATCTGATCTGTATGATTTCTTTCCTTCTGCTAACTTTTGGGGTTTTTTGTTATTATTTTCTTATTCTTATCTAGATTTTTTTAGTAGATCATTATTGGCGTATAATTACTTCACAATATTGTATTAGTTTCTGTTGCACAACACAATGAATCAGCCATATGCATACACATGTACCCATATCCCCTCCATATTGACCCTCCCTCCCATCCTCCCTATTCTACTCCACTACGTCATCGCAAAACAACAAGCCGATCTCCCTGTGCTATGCTGCTGCTTCCCAGCAGCCAACTGTTTTACATTCGGTAGTGTATGTATGTTGATGCTTCTCTCACTTCGCCCTAGCTTTGCCCTCCCACCCCATGTCCTCAAGTCCATTTTCTACGTCTATCTCGTTACATCTGCCCTGCTACTAGTTCGTTATTACTTTTTTTTTACATTCCATATATATGTGTTAACATATGGCATTTGCTTTTCTCTTCCTGACTTATTTCACTCTGTATGACAGACTCTGTGTCCGTCCACCTCACTACAAATAACTCAGTTTCATTTTTTTATGGCTGAGTAATATCCCATTGTATATATATGTCACATCTTCTTTATCCAGTCATCTATCAATGGACATTTAGGTTGCTTCCGTGTCCTGGCTATTGTAAATTGTGCTGCAATGAACATTGGTGAACATTTTCAGGTATTAAGGGTGCGAAGATTCTCTCTAAGCATACTTAACGGGATTCTTGTTAAAACTGAATTCTGCAAGGACAGACACTGAAGCCCAAAGCTGAAGCTTATTTGAGAAGAGGTCTCAGAAGATCCTGACTAAAGTTTTCTCAAAGAGAGAGTCCACGGACTTCCCTGGTCGTCCAGTGGTTAAGACTCCATGCTTCCACTGCAGGAGTCACAGGTTCGTTCCCTAGTTGGGGTACTAAGATCTCACATGCCACACAGCACAGCCAAAAAAAAAAAAGATTTAAAGAAAGAGTCTTTGTCAGTCCCTTCTGTTGATCAAGGAAATAATAGACATTCTTTTATTTTATTTTAAAAATTTATTTTATTGAAGTGTTGATTTACAATGTTGTGTTAATTTCTGCTACATAGCAAAGTGATTCAGTTATATATATATATATATATATATACACATTCTTTTTCGTATTCTTTTCCATTATGGTTTATCACAGGACTTTGAGTATAGTTCCCTGTGTGGAATAGACATTCTTTTCTCCTTTGAACAATACAAGTCCATTTCCCATTTGGTCACCTTTCATTCATTAAGGAGCAGCTGAACCATCTGTTGTGATTTAGCAGTAGGCCAGCTAGTTTAGAAGATTCCGAGGTGTTGAGCTCAAAGCATTCTGTATGGGATACACAGCAGCAACTCAATATGTGAAGATTGCCTATACATGACCTGTTGTGGTGATTTCTTTGAGGGTTTTATCAAGCCGCCCACCTTCAGCTTGCAGGACTTTGGGAAGAGAGCAGTTTTAGTCCTAAGTGATGCCAAGTCAGGAGTGTGGGAAAAATTGGAAATGTTAATTTACAGAGTTGTTAGCCAGATATTGAAGGAAGCTAGAAGAATTGAGAATTTGGTATGTACTGACAAAATGTGCATGATGGCAGAATCCAGTCCAAGTTATAGCCTGATGAAATAGAAAGTAAAATGTAGTTTACCAAGAGGTGAAAAAATAGCTCAAAGATAATGAACAGGACTAGAATCTAATGACTCATATGGGTGTGCAATAATTTTCCATTGAAACATAAAATGTCTCTGTAGAGTCATCCCCCTTTTTGATTCTTGTTTAGAAAATAAGTGTAGTCTCATGAGATTTTGTTTGATTATTTACATAAGTGCAGCAAGAATGATAATTGACTATATAGGCCTTTTAAAGTTTGCTTTGCTGGAACTTTCCATAAAGAATCTCATATTATGTGGATTATCCAGTTTTCCTAGCATCATTTGTTGAAAAGACTGTGCTTTCCCCATTGAATGGTCTTGATATGCTTGTCAAAAACCATTTCACTACATATAGGAGGATTTATTTCTGGGTTCTCTGTTTTTTTCCATTAGTCTATGTCTGTCTTTTTTCAGGTACCACACTGTTTTTTTTCCCCAGAGTTATTTTTTTTTTCTTGTGATGAGAAGTTCTAAAATCGACTCTCTTAGTACCACACTGTTTTGATTACTATGGCTTTGTCCAAGACAAGATGCACCAAACAATTAAGGGGATGGTTTTATTCAGGCTTTTGCAATAGCCAGAACCTTTATTAATGAGGAATATCTCAAATACATATCATAGAATAGGAAATAAATTTGGGTTTTTGTAAAAGTAGGTAAGCAATGGAGTCAGCATGAGTTTTGTGTGAATTCTGCAGAAGGACAGGGATATGTCTTATATGCAAGGGCAGGGTGGTCCTTTGAAATTAGTTGTTCTTCTGGACACAAAATCGATGAGGGTGATTTCTTAAACATCCCTGTTTCCTTGGATCACAGGGTTCAGGTAAAGTTCAACATTGTCACTGTACTTAACGCCTTTTTCTATGCCAGAATTTGGGTTAAGATACTATCCTGGATTTTGAACAGAAAATGTTTCAGTTTTTAAAGATATTTATTTAGATATTTAAAAAGGAAAAATGCTGCTTTGGCTTAAATAGTTACATTTCTTTCTTAATCATGCTATAATTTTTTTTCCAACCAAATACATTAAACATATAACCAATTATGTACTGAAATAACTGCCTTGCAAAATAATAGTTTGTGTGTGACTCAGAAGACAGTTTGGGTTTTTTTATGTACTTAGGTGACATAATTAGTAGGCTTACAGTATAAAGTTTGTTTTAAAACTCTCCATTTTAATTGTTGAACCAATCTCACACGTAGTGATGCTTATATCTACATTATTCAGGGCAGAATTTCTAATTTTTTCACGTGATTCTGAATAGTTTATAGTTTCTGGGGTTTTAGATGAATCATTCCTAGCAAGACAGAGCTTAATTTTTTCTCATCCTAAATATTAAAGTTCTATTTTTAGAATAAATCCAAAGGTAATCTTCATAACACATAAGGCAAAGTCCAATAACAATTTAAATGACAGGGCTATAACAAAAGAATATAACTGCATAGTTAGAAAGTGTGTCTTTAATAGCAAAAAAAGAATCCGCCACTTCTGATAGTAAGAATGTGGTTTCAGTGATTCAAGGATAGGCTTTGGGCTCTTATTCACCCATTTTTAAATTGAGGTACAATTAATGGACAGAGATATACACAGATCTTAAATGTACATTTTAATGGACACTTAATATGTCCATTCATGCACTAAAGTGCAGAAATCTCAATAAATTTTCACAAAGTGAACAAACCTGTGTCACTAGTACTGAGATCAAGACAATAGAACATTACCTGCATACAGAAGTCCCCTTCTGACCTTTTGTAGTCACAACCCCATAACAGAGGTTAACCATTATTATGACTTCCAACAGTATAGACTAATATTCTTTATTATTGTTTTTATATAAATAGAATAATACATTATATACTCTTTTGTGCCTGGCTTCTTTCATTCAACATTAAGTTTGAGTGATTCATCTCTATCATTGTTTGTGGTTGTAGTTTGCTCTTTCTCAATGTTGTATAGCATTACAAGGTATTAACATATTATAATATATTTATCCATCCTGTGTTGATAGACATTAGGGTTGTTTCCAGTTTGTGGTTAGCACTACTCTGATTATTCTTGTACATGCCTTTTGGTGAATATACACATGCATATTGTTACAGATATATCTGGGAATGAAATTGCTGGTTCACAGGGTGTGTATATGTTCAGTTTTTTAAACTCATTGAGGATTTTTTTTCATATCATAAAATCACTGATTTCAAGTATACAATTCAATGGTTTTTACTAACTTTAGCCAGTGGTGCAGCCATACCATAAATCAGTTATAGAACATTTTTATCCGTCCAGTAAGATCCCACAGATGCATTTATAGTTGATTCCTATTCCTAACCTCAGCCCTAGGCAACCAATAAACTTCTTTCTGTCTCTATAAATTGGCCTTTTCTGGGCATTTCATAAAAATGAAATCATATGATATGTTTTCTGTCGTGTCTGTTTTCTTTCACTTAAGATAATGTTTTTGAAATTCATCTGTAATATACCTATGCATCAGTAGTTCATTCGTTTTTATTGCTGAACAGTATTCCTTTGTATGAATATACTACATCTTTCCATTCTTAAGTTGATGAACATTTGAGTTGTTTCTAGTTTTTGAATATTATAAATAATGCTGCTATGAATATTTGTGTCCAAGTATTTGTGTGGACATACATTTTCATTTCTCTTCAGTAGGTAACTAGGAGAGGAATTGCTACATCATACAGTAAATTAGTAAATTTCTATTTAACTTTTTGAGAAACTCTTCCAGCCTCTGCCCATTACCCAGTTCCATAGCCACTTCCATATTTTTCGATATTTGTTACAGCAGCACCCCATTCTTCTTTACCAATTCCTCTCATAGTTAGTTTGGGCACCTATAATGAAAATATATACTGGGTGACTAAAACAGCAAACATTTATTTCTAACAGTTCTGGAGGCTAGGATGTCCATGATCAAGGTGCTGGTAGATGGGATGTCTGGTGAGGACCCAGTTCCTGGTTCATAGATAGCTGTCTTCTAACTGTATCTTCACATGGTGAAATGAAAGCGTTCTCTGGGGTTTCTTTAATAAGGGCACTAATCCCATTCATGAGAGCTCCACCCTCATGACTTAAATGCGTCCCAAAGGCCCCACCTCCTAATACTATCACATTGAGGTTTAGGAGTTAAACATGTAAATTTTCAGAGGAACACAAACCTTCAGTGCATAACAGTCTTCCAGTCCATGAAAATGGAATGTTTCTCCATTTATTTAGATCTTCTTAATGTTTTTAACAAAGTTTTGTAATTGTCAGTGTGTTAGTCTTGCACTCCTTTTGTTAAATTTGTTTCCAAATATTTCATTCTTTTTGATACTGTTGTAAATGCAGTTGCATTATTCATTTTATTTTCATATTGTTCATTATTCATATATAGAAATACAGCTGGTTTCTGGATATTGATCTTGTTTCCTGTGACTTTGTACTGAACTCATGTGTTAGCTCTAATAGTTTTCTTGGGATTTTCTTCTGTGTAACCATGGACCATGCAATTGGTGAAAAAAAAATGGTTTACTTCTTCCTTTCCAATGTAGATAATTTTTATTTGTATTTCTTGCTGCATAGCACTGGCTAGACCCTTCTATCCTATGGTAAATAGAAGAGACAAGAGTAGATATCCTCATCTTGTTCCCAGTCTGAGGAGGAAAGCATTTACTCTTTCACCATTATGTCCTTTATTAGGTTGAGGAAGTTTCCTTCTAATCTACGTTTGTTAATAGCTTTTATTATAAATGGATGTTGGTTTGTGTCAAGTACAGATGGTCATATATTTTTTGTCTTTTATCCTATGAATGTGGTTTGTTACATTAATCCATTTTCAAATGATAAATCTTGCATTCCTTGAATAAATCCCACTTGGTCACAATGTATAATCTTTTAAAATGTTTTAGATTTCTTTTCCTAATATTTTGATGAAGATATTTGCATCCATATTTATAAGATATATTGGTATGTAATTTTGTTCTTTCTTCTGATATCTTTTTTCTGGCTTTGCTATGATACTGTCCTTATAGAAAGAGTTGGGAAGTGTTCCATTTTCTGGAAGAACTTTTGTAGTATTGGCATTAATTCTTCTTTATATGTTTGATAAAATTCACCAGTGAAACCATCTGGACCTGGGCTTTTCTTTATAGCAAAATTTTGAATTACTAATTAAATTTTATAATCTTTTTAACTTCTTAGGGGTCAGTGGTATTGTTTCCTCTTTCATTTCTTATTTTTGTGATATGTGTCTTCTCTGTTTCTTACATAATCTAGCTAAGGATTTGTTGATATTTTCAAGAATAAACTTTCAGTTTCATGAATTTTTCTCTATGATTGTTCTGCTTTTTCTAGTTCTTTAATTTATGCTCTAATTTTTATTGTTTTATTGCCTTGGCTTGATTCAGTTTGATTTTGTATTTTTTTCTAGATTTCTAGGATAAATGCTTAGATTAATAATCTGAGATTTTTATTATTTTCTAACATAAGCGTTCAAGATTATAAATATCCCTCTAAGCATCAGTTTAACAATGTTCAATAAATGTTGATATGTTGTATTTTTATTTTCATTCAGATATAAGTAATTTCTATTTTCTTTTAATTATTTTTTGACCTACAAATTACTTAGGGATATAGTATATAATTTCCAAATATTTGTGGATTTCCTAAATTTCTGTCTTTATTTTGATAATGTAACTCCATTGTAGTCATATAATATACCTTTACGATTTAAATTTTATTAAATTTATTAATACTGGTTTTATGGTCTAGTATATGGTCCATCTTGGAAAATAGTCCATGTGCTCTTAAAAAGAATAGGTAATCTACTGTGATTGGGTTTTTATATAAATGTCTGGTAGGTCAAGTTGCTTGATAGTTTTGTTCAAGTCTTCTATATACTCATTGATATACTCATTGATTTTCTGTCTAGTTAATCTATCAATTATTGAAGTGGGGTATTAAAGTGTCTAATTATTATTATTATGCTGTCTATTTCACCCTGTACATCAGTCATGAATTTTTAAAATATTTCTTGTATTTTGAGGCTCTGAGCTTAGATGCACCTATGTTTACAATTGTTCTTTCTTCCTGTTAAATTGATCTAATTATCATTGTAAAATGTCCCTTTTTGTCTCTAATGACAATTTTTGTTTTAAATCTCTTTTGTCTGATATTATTATAAACATTATGGCTCTATATGTTTGCTATTTATATCCTTTTCCTTTTAACCTGTTTGAACATTTGCGTCTAAAGTGTGTCTCCTGTAGACAGCATATCATTAGATGATATATTTTTGTACTTCATCCTGCCAGTTTTTGTCATTGGTATTTAATTTATTTACATTTAATGTAATTACTGGTAAGGTACAATTTATATCTATAATTCTCTTTCTTTTTTTGTCTTCATGAGACCTTTATTTGAAGATTATGTCACTACTTTCTGTTACTAGTTGTCAAGTTTTTTTGTTTGTTTGTTTTTAAATCTTTATTGGAGTATAATTCCTTTACAATGGTGTCTTAGTTTCTGCTTTATAACAAAGTGAATCTCATATATATGATTATACATAAACATATGTTCCCATATCTCTTCCCTCTTGTGTCTCCCTCCCTCACACCCTCCCTATCCCACCCCTCTAAGTGGTCACAAAGCACCGATGTGCTATGCGGCTGCTTCCCACTAGCTATCTATTTTACGTTGCATAGTGTATATATGTCCATGCCACTCTCTCACTTTGTCACAGCTTACCATTCCCTCTCCCCATATCCTCAAGTGCATTCTCTAGTAGGACTGTGTCTTTATCCCTATCTTACCCCTAGGTTCTTCATGACATTTTTTTCCTTAAATTCCATATATATGTGTTAGCATACGGTATTTGTCTTTCTCTTTCTGACTTACTTCACTCTGTATGACAGACTCTAGGTCCATCCACCTCATTAAAAATAGCTCAATTTCATTTCTTTTTATGGCTGAGTAATATCCCATTGTATATATGTGCCATATCTTCTTTATCCATTCATCCGATGATGAATATAGAAATATAAAAAATGAAAAATAATTATTAAGAAAAACAATTAACAAAAGAATAAACAGAGGGACAGAACCCTAGGACTATTGGTGAAAGCAAAGCTATACAGACAAAATCTCACACAGAAACATACACATACACACTCAGAAAAACTGGAAAAGGGGAAAAAATAATATATCTTTCTCTCAAAGACCACCTCCTCTATTTGGGATGATTCGTTGTCTCTTCAGGTATTCCGCAGATGCAGGGTACATCAAGTTGATTGTGGAAATTTAATCTACTCCTCCTGAGGCTGCTGGGAGAAATTTCCCTTTCTCTTCTTTGCTCACACAGCTCCCAGGGTTCAGCTTTGGATTTGGCCCCGCCTCTGCGTGTAGGCCGCTGGAGGGCGTCTGTTCTTCGCACAGACAGGACAAGGTTAAAGGAGCAGCTGATTCGGGGACTCTGGCTCACTCAGGCCCGGGGGAGAGAGGGGTACAGATGCGGGGCGAGCCTGCGGCAGCAGAGGCCCACGTGACACTGCACCAGCCTGAGGCATGCCGTGCATTCTCCCAGGGAAGTTTTCCCTGGATCACGGGACCCTGACAGTGGTGGGCTGCACAGGGTCCCGGCAGGGGAGGTGTGCATTGTGACCTGTGCTTGCACACAGTCTTCTTCGTGGTGGCAGCAGCAGCCTTAGTGTCTCATGCCCGTCTCTGTGGTCTGGGCTGAATATCTGCAGCTCTCGCCCATCTCTGGAGCTCCTTTAAGCAGCGCTCTTAATCCCCTCTCCTCGTGCAAAAGGAAACAAAGAGGGAAGAAAAAGTCTCTTGCCTCTTCGGCAGGTCCAGAATTTTTCCCGGACTCCCTCCCGGCTAGCCGTGGTGCAGCAACCCCTTCCGGCTGTGTTCACGCTACCAGTCCTCTCCCTGTGATCCAACCGAAGCCCGAGCCTCACCTCGCAGCCCCCGCCCACCCCAGCGGGTGATCAGACAAGCCTCTCGGGCTGGTAAGTGCTGGTAGGCTCCTATCCTCTGTGCAGGAATCTCTCCGCTTTGCCCTCTGCACCCCTGTTGCTGTGCTCTCCTCCGCTGCTCCGAAGCTTCCGCCCTCCGAGACCTGCAGTCTCCGCCCACGAAGGGGCTTCCTAGTGTGTGGAAACTTTTCCTCCTTCACAGCTCCCTTCCTCTGGTGCAGGTCCCATCCCTATTCTTTTGTCTCTGTTTATTATTTTTTCTTTTGCCCTACCCAGGTATGTGGGGAGTTTCTTGCCTTTTGGGAGGTCTGAGGTCTTCTGCCAGCATTTAGTGGATGTTCTATAGGAATTGTTCCACGTGTAGATGTATTTCTGATGTATCTGTGGGGAGGAAGCTGATCTCCATGTCTTACTCTTCTGCCATCTTCCCCCTCTCCTGTTGGAAGATTTTTAATCACAGTTTCAATTTTATTACTTGTGATTGGTCTGTTCATATTTTCTGTTTCTTCCTGGTTCAGTCTTGGAAGGTTACACCTTTCTAAGAATTTGTCCATTTCTTTCAGGTTGTCCATTTTATTGGCATAGAGGTGCTTATAGTAGTCTCAGGATGCTTTGTATTTCTGTGGTGTCTGTTGTAACTTCTCCTTTTTCATTTCTAATTTTATTAATTTGAGTCCTTTCCCTCTTTTTTTTGATGAGTCTGGCTAATGGTTCATCAGTTTTGTTTATCTTCTCAAAGAACCAGCTTTTAGTTTTATTGATCTTTGCTCTTGTTTTCTTTGTTTCTATTTCATTTATTTCTGCTCTGATCTTTATGATTTCTTTCCTTCTGCTAACTTTGGGTTTTGTTTGTTCTTCTTTCTCTAGTTCCTTTAGGTGTAAGGTTAGATTGTTTATTTGAGATTCGTCTTGTTTCCTGAGGTAGGCTTGTATAGACCACAGCTCTATGAGAATAGATATCAGTTACAAGAAAAAATTCTGTAAAAATTACAATCACATGGAGGCTAAACAATACACTACTTAATAACCAAGAGATCAATGAAGAAATCAAAGAGGAAATCAGAAGATGCCTAGAAAGAAATGACAATGAAAGCACGATGACCCAAAAGGTATAGGAGGCAGCAAAAGCAGTTCTCAGAGGGAAGTTTATAGGAATACAATCCTAACTCAAGAAACAAGAAACATCTCAAGTAAACAAGCTCACATTACACCTAAAGCAATTAAAGAAAGAAGAACAAAAAAAACCCAAAGTTAGCAGAAGAAACGTAATTAAAATGATCAGATCAGTAATAAATGAAAAAGAAATGAAGGAAACAATAGCAAAGATCAGTAAAACTATAAGCTGGTTCTTTGAGAAGATAAGCAAAATTGATAAAGCATTAGCCAGACTCATCAGGAAAAAAAGTAAGAAGACTCAAATCAATAGAACTAGAAATGAAAAAGGAGTAAAAACTGACACTGCAGAAATAAAAAGGATTATGAGAGATTAGCACAAGCAGGTATATGCCAGTAAAATGCACAACCTGAAGAAAAGGACAAGTTCTTAGAAAAGCACAACCTTCCAAATCTGAACCAGGAAGAAATAGAAAATATAAACAAACCAATCACAAGCACTGAAATTGAGGCTGTGATTAAGTATCTTCCAACAAACAAAAGCCCAGGACCAGATGTCTTCACTGGCGAATTCTATCAAACATTTAGAGAAGAGGTTACAGCTATCCTTCTCAAAAGCTTCCAAAATATAGCAGAGGGAGGAACACTCCCAAACTCCTTCTACGAGGCCACCATCACCCTGATACCAAAACCAGACAAAGATGTCACAAAGAAAGAAAACTACAGGTTAGTATCACTGATGAACATAGATGCAAACATCCTCAACAAAATACTAGCAAACACAGTGCAACAGCACATTAAAAGGATCATGCAGCATGATCAAGTGGGGTTTATTCCAGGAATGCAAGGATTCTTCAGTATACACAAATCAATCAGCGTGAAACACCATATTAACAAATTGAAGGATAAAAACCTTATGATCATTTCAATAGATGCAGAAAAATCTTTTGACAAAATTCAACACCCATTTATGATAAAAACCCTCCAGAAAGTAGACATAAAGGGAACTTACCTCAGCATAATAAAGGCCATATATAACAAACCCACAGCCAAAAACATTCTCAATGGTGAAAAATTGAAAGCATTCCCACTAAGATCAGGAACAAGAGAAGGTTGTCCACTCTCACCACTATTATTCAACATAGTTTCGAAAGTTTTAACCACAGCAATCAGAGAAGAAAAAGAAATAAAAGTAATCCAAATCAGAAGAAGAAACAAAGCTGTCACTCTTTGAAGATGACATGATTCTATACATAGAGAATCCTAAAGATGGTACCAGAAAACTACTAGAGCTCATGAATGAATTAGGTAAAGTAGCAGGACACAAAATTAATGCATAGAAATCTCTTGCATTCCTATACACTAATGATGAAAAATCTGAAAGACAAATTAAGGAAACTCTCCCATTTACCACTGCAACAAAAAGAGTAAAATACCTAGTAGTAAACCTACCTAAGGAGACCAAAGACCTGTATGCAGAAAACTATAAGACACTCATGAAAGAAATTAAAGGTGATACGAACAGATGGAAAGATATACCATGTTCTTGGATTGGAAGCATCAACATTGTGAAAATAACTATACTACCCAAAGCAATCTACAGATTCAGTGCAATCCCTATCAGACTACCAATGGCATTTTTCACAGAAGTAGAACCAAAAATTTCACAATTTGTATGGAAACACAAAAGACCCCCAATAGCCAAAGCAATATTGAGAAAGAAAAATGGAGCTGGAGGAATAAAGCTCCTAGACTTCAGACTACACTACAAAGCTACAGTAATCAAGACAGTATGGTACTGACACAAAAACAGAAATATAGATCAATGGAACAGGATAGAAAGCCCAGAGATAAACCCACACACATATGGTCACCTTATCTTTGATAAAGGAGGCAAGAATATACAATGGAGATAAGACAGCCTCTTCAATAAGTGGTTGTGGGAAAAGTGAACAACTACATGTAAAAGAATGAAATTAGAACACTCCCTAGCACCATATACAAAACTAAACTCAAAATGGGTTAAAGACCTACATGTAGGGCCAGACATTAAAACTCTTGGTGGAAAACATAGGCAGAATATCTGTGAGATAAATCACAACAAGATCCTTTTTGACCCACCTCCTAGAGAAATGGAAATAAAAACAAAAATAAAGAAATGAGACCTAATGAAACTTAAAATCTTTTGCACAGCAAAGCAAACCATAAACAAGACGAAAAGACAACCCTCAGAATGGGAGAAAATATTTGCAAATGAAGCAACTGCCAAGGGATTAATCTCCAAAATTTACAAGCAACTCAATATCAAGAAAACAAACAACCCAATTCATAAATGGGCAGAAGACCTAAATAGACATTTCTGCAAAGAAAATACACAGTTTTCCAACAAACACATGAAGGAATGCTCAACATCCCTAATCATTAGAAAGATGCAAATCAACGCTATAATGAAGTATCACCTCACATCTGTCAGAATGGCCGTCCTCGAAAAATCTACAAACAATAAATGCTGTAAACAGTGTGGAGAAAAGGGAACCGTCTTGCACTGTTTGTGGGAATGTAAATTGATACAGCCACTATAGAGAACAGTATGGAGCTTCCTTAAAATCTAAAAATAGAACTACCATATGACCCAGTGATCCCACTACTGGGCTTATACCCTGAGAAAACCATAATTTAAAAAGAGTCATGTACCACAATGTTCATTGCAGCTCTAACAGTAGCCAGGACATGGAAGCAACCTGTTTCCATGGAGAGATGAATGGATAAAGAAGATGTGGGACATATATACAATGGAATATTACTCAGCCATAAAAGGAAACGAAATTGAGTATTTTGTAGTGAGGTGGCTGGACCTAGAGTCTGTCATACAGTGTGAATTAAGAAAGAATAAAAGAAATACCATTGCTAACACATATATATGGAATCTAAAAAAAAAGTTCTGAAGAACCTAGGGGCAGGACAGGAATAAAGACATAGACGTGGAGAGTGGACTTGAGGACATGGGGAGGTGGAGGGGTGGGCTGGGATGAGGTGAGAGTGTGGCATGGGCATATATACACTACCAAGTGTAGAATGGATGGCTGGTGGGAATCAACCACATAGAACAGGGAGATCAGCTTGGTGCTTTGTTACCATCTAAGTGGGTGGGATAGGGTGGGTGGGAGGCAGACGCAGGAGGGAGGAGTTATGAGGATATTTGTATATGTATAACTGATTCACTTTGTTGTAAAGCAGAAACTAACACACCATTGTAAAGCAATTATACTCCAATAAAGATGTTAAAAATACTAATTTAAAGAAGATAGTAATAAAATACCATATGTTATATGATTGATTTTATATAGAATTTCTGTAATAACCCAATCCTTAGAGAAAGAAAGTAGATTAGCATTTGCCTATGGTGGTGGGGGGAAGGGGAAAGAGGGAATTGTGTAGTGAGTACTAAAGTGTATGGGGTTTCTTCTACGAATAGTAAAAATATTGCATAATTAATTGTGGTGATGGTTGTAGAACTTTGTGAATCGACTAAAAGCCACTGAATTGTACAGTTAAATATTTATATATGTGTGTGCATGCAAGTACTTCTGTATGTTTTTTTCCTTGGCTTCTTCCCTCAGATATTCTGATTTAGTAGGACCTAAGATGGGAGTCTGCATTTTAAACAAGGATCCAATTCGATTCTAATGCAGTTGGCCACAAAATATTATTTGAGAGACACTGTCTTAGGCAAGATTGTATTCCTTATTTTACTTTCTTCAAGAAATTTGTGATGAAGTACGGAGGATGCGTATCTTTATCCTAGGTATATGCTAATACCTTGCCCTCCTTTATACCATGGTTATATTTTGAGCTAAAATTTTCAGATCTGGGTAATGTTGACACATTTTCTTTGTATGACAGGCCATTGCTACTTTAGGCAGATTATGACAGTTGCAGTGGGGTACTCAGATGGCTTTATCTTCTCAGTTGAATTTTTTTTTTTGCATTTTTTTTCAAAAAGAGAATTGGTATTTTCCATAGTATTCCCTCTGCCATAGGTTTCAAAGTCATTGTAAAACCTCTTTCTCTACATTATCCTACTCTTCCTATTTCATGATATGCATCTCAGATGGTTGGTTGGCTTATCTAGTGAGATATTTGAAAGATAGCCTACATAGGCCAGTGTATGTCTACATGTGGTGGTAGATAACCTGTGTCTGAATCATCTAGAATGTTTGTTAAACTTCCGGGGTCCCAAGCTTCAAAGTCTCTGAATGTGGAGCCTAAGAATCTGGATGAATATTATGCATACTAAAGTTTGAGAACCACTGACTTAGGTAGTGATCTTTGTCTTTGAATTTTCTAATATACAACTTGAGAAGAGTTTTAAATTTCGTCTAATTTTTCTTATATTATTTATTATATTTGTTATTCCTGGGAAGGTTAGAATTTTGCTTCCACACTTGAAACTCCTGGTTTTTTTTTTTTCGACTTGATCTTTCTGTTTTAATAAAAAATGTACTTTGCACTGTCTAGCTATGCTTTTGGTCCTTCCCACTTCTTTGCCCTGATTTCCAAACTGATTAATTTGGTCAGTATGTAATTCATCTTGTTCTATGGACAAAAATTCTATAGTGTGTGTGTGTGTGTGTGTGTGTGTGTGTGTGTTTGTGTACACTATTGTTGCTGCTAAATTTTTACTCATCTTTGGTTGTTCCTGGAAAGCCCTAAAACTATAGGGATAGCAATATTAGAATTTTAAGAATCTTTAATATCTGGTCTTTCATAGACTATGTGCAAGTTATAGTAATACTGACTTGAACATATCTAAATTGCTATGAATTCTGACAATTCCCAGGAATCTGAAAAGGTATGGGTCTTTTTATTGCATTAGTAAAGCAGTGACTAAGAGCTGTGATTTCAAAATAAGAATTGTAATAGACTGGGTACAAAATGTACACTCTGAAAAGCTAAGCTTCATAATTATGGGCATACTATGTGCATTCTCTATCAAATGTTAAATATGATAAAATTGCCCTAAAAGAGATGAAAAAGACTTGACATAATTTTAACCAGTAGAGTATACTAATGTAACTGTTTATTGCTCCTAACCATGCTATACTGTCCTTTAGTTGTTATATTTATTTGGATGCTATTTTTATTTATTGTTATTAAAATAATAATAATCATTTATGAAGTAATTCTATGAGTGAAGGGCTTTTATAATCCCTTAACATATAGCATCTCATTTAATCATCAGAAATTCATTAATCATATCAATTTTCTAGACAAGGATGCCAAGCTTCAGAATGATTACATAACTTGACAAAGATTAATAGGTAGTAAGTGGCAGTGCAGACATCAGGCACCTGGTTTGCCTTAAAGAAAATCCTGTGCTGTTTTCTTTTTCCAGTTTTATTGAGATATAATTGACATACAGCACTGTAAAAATTTAAGGTGTATAGTGTAATGATTTGACTTAAGTACATCATGAAGTGATTATCACAATAAGTTTGCTGAACATCCATCATCTCATACAGATACAAAATTTAAGAAATAGAAAAAATATTTTCCTTCTGATGGGAACTTTTAGGGTTTATTTTCTTGACATCTTTCATCTATAAAATACAGCCATGTTAATTACATTTATCATGTTGTACATTACATCCCTAGTACTTATTTATTCCATAACTGGAAGTTTGTACCTTTTGACTGCCTTCATCCAATTCCCTCTCCCCCAGCCTCCCACCTCTGGTAACCGAAAGTGTAATCTCTTTTACCATGAGTTTCTTTGTTTGTTTATATGTTTTTGAAGTATAATGACCTATAACACTATGTTAGTTACTGGTACAACATAATTATTTGATATTTCTGTACATTTTAAAATGATCACCATGGTAAGTCAGTTAACATACGTCACCATACAAAGATAATACATAAATACTGACTATATTCCTCACACTGTATTTTTCATACCCATGAAGTATTTATTTTGTAACTTGAAGCTTGCACCTCTTAAACTCCCTCACCTATTTCTCTTCCACCCCCATCCCTCCCCTCAGGCCATCTACTGTTATCTGTATCTGTGACTCTTTCTAAATTTTTTTTTATGTTTGTTTATTTGTTTTCTGGATTCCACATATAAGTGAAATCATGTAGTATTGTTTTTCTCTGTCTGACTTACTTCACTTATCATAACACCCTCTAGGTCCATTCATGTTGTTGCATATGTGAAGATTTCATCTTTTATGGCTGAGTAATATTCCATTGTGTGTGTATACATATATATACATCCCATCTTCTTTATTCATTCAATTATTGATGGGAACTTATGTTGCTTCCATATCTTGGCTATTGTATCAATACTTACAGCTGCAATGAACATAAGATTGCATATACCTCTTTTACTTAGTATTTCTGATTTCTTAGGATAGTAACCAGGAGTGGAATTGCTGGATCATATGATAGGTCTATTTTTAGTTTTTTTGAGGAATCCTCATCGTTTTACACAGTGGCTGAACCAATTTAGATTCGCACCAACAGTGTACGAGGGTTCTCTTTTCTTGACATCCTTGCCAACATTTGTTATTTGTAGACTTTTTGATGATAGCCATTCTGACAGATGTGAGGTGATATCTCATTGTGGTTTTGACTTGCATTTCTCTAATAATTAAGAATGTTGAGCATCTTTTCATATGCCTCTTAGCCATATGTGTGTGTTCTTGGGGAAATGTCTATTCAGATCCTCTGTCCATTTTTAATCAGGTTGTTTGTTCTTTTGATGTTGAGTTGTATGAGTCCTTTGTATATTTTGGATATTAGCACCTTATCAGGTACATTGTTTGCAAATATTTTCTCCCATTCAATAGGTGGCCCTTTCATTTTGTTGATAGTCTCCTTCACTGTGTAAAAGATTTTTAGTTTGATGTATTCCCATTTGTTTATGTTTGCTTTTCTTTGTTTCTTTTGCTTGAGGAGACATATTAAAACACATTTATTACTAAGACTGATGTGAAAGAATATACTGACTCAGTTTTCTGCTAGAAGTTTTGTGGTTTCAGATCTTAAATTTAAGCCTTTAATTCATTTTGAATTTATTTTTCTGCATGATGTTAGAGAGTGGTCCAGTTTGATTCTATTGCATGTAACTGTCCAGTCTTTCCAACACCAGTTATGAAAAAAGACTGATTTTTCCCCACTGTATATTCTCACCTCCTTTGTCATAGATTAATTTCCCATTGGTTCTGTTGCTAGTGCCTGCTCGCTGGTGGGCAGATACGTGTCCTGGGGTCTCTGGCTGCAGGGCCCTGGGGTTCATGGAGTTGGTGTCAGCCCACTGGTGGGCAGGGTTGGGTAACAATGTCTGGCTGAAGTACCCCAGGATGTCCTGGGGCTAGTGTTAGTGCACTGGTTTTCAGAGCCAAGTTCTGGGCCCTCTGGTGGACAGGCTCGTACCAGGGAAGCTGTGGGCTCAGGGCATCTTAAGGCTAGCTGCTTGGCCTGAGGCATCCCAGTACTGGTGCCAACAGTCTGTTGGGTGGGGCGGGGTTGCAGCACTAATAAGCTAGAGTGAGGATACCAAAATGAAGCTTGTCAGCACCAGTCTTCTCCTGGTATGAGGTCTCCAAAATGGCTGCTGCCATTGTCCATGTCCCTAGGGTGAGGTCCAGTTGCCTCTTGCCTCTCTAGGAGGCTCTTCAGTATTCTCAGGTGAGTCTGACCCAGGTTCCTATCAAATTACTGCTTCTGCCCTATGTTCTGGAGCACGTGGGATTTTGTGTGCACCCTTTAAGAGTGGAGTCTCTATTTCCCAGAGCCCTCTAGTTCCCCTGAAAGTAAGCCCCGTTGACCTTCAAAGCCAAATGTTCTGGGGGTTTATCTTTCCAGTACAGGATATCCAAGCTGTGGAGCCAAGTGTGGGCTTCAGATTCCTTGCTTTTGGGGAAGAACATCTTCAACTGTAATTATTCTCCCGTTAGTGGGTTCCCCACCCAGGGGTATGGGTCTTGACTCTGCCACATCTCTATCCTGCCTACGCATCTTGTTGTGGTTCCGTCTTTATATCTTTAGTTGTAGAAAAATATTTTCTGTTATTCCAATCTTTCTCATCAATAGTTGCTCTGTAAATAGCTGTAATTTTGATGTGCCTGTGGGACAAAGTGAGCTCAACATCTTCCTACTTTGCCATCTTGGTAACTCCTCGAAAATCCTGTTCTTTTAAACATTATTATAGCTTGACACCAGGTTTAATGAATAAACCTGTGGTGTGTGAATAAACACTCACTTCATAACACATTTTAGTTATAACATTAGATATTAGCTAGTAAGGATATAAACCCTATTATCTCCAATTATCTGTATGAAGTTAGAGATGACAAAGCACATTAGGTAATGGAGGATTGTGCCCTGGAAAGAACAGTGAGCTTGACTACTAGCTAGCACAATGAAATAATAAAATTAAGTAAAAAGTAAAACTGGGAATAGTGAAACATTTTGTCATAATTTACAATACTATCCTGAGATCAAATCATTTTTTAATTAACTTTTTATTGTGGTATAAACACTTCACATGTGATCCATCGACTTAAATTTTTAGGCGTACAGTGCAGTATTGTTAATTTTAAGTACTGTGCTGTACAAGCAGATTTTGAACACATATTCATCATGTAAAGTTGAAACTCTATAGCCATTGAACAATAACTCCCCATTTCCACTTCTTCCTAGCCCCGGGCAACCACCATTCTACTTTCTGTTTCTATAAGTTTGATTATTTTAGATACCTTATATAAGAAGGATCATGCAGTGTTTGTCTTTCTGTGTATAGCTTATTTCATTTTGCAAAATGTGCTCTAGGTTCATCCATGTTGTCACTTATGGTGGAATTTCCTTCTTTTTTTAAAGGCCAAATAATATCCCATTGTGAGTATATACCACATTTTCTTAATTCATTCATCTGTTAATGTACATTTAGGCTGTTTCCATATCTTGGATACTGTGAATAATACAGCAATGAAAATGGAAATAAAAATATCTCTTTGAGAGTTCCCTGGTGGCCTCGTGGTTAGGATTCTGGTCTTTCACTGCCATGGCCCAGGTTCAATCCCTGGTTGGGGAACTGAGATCCCACAAGCCATGCGGTGCAGCCACACACACACACACACACACAAAATCTCTTCGAGCTCCTGATTCAAATCTTTGGGATATATATCTATAAGTTGGATTGCTGGATCCTATGGAAGTTCTATTTTTAATTTTTTTGTGGAACCTCCATATTGTCTTCCATAGTGGCTTAATGATTTTATATTCTCACCAATACTATATAAGTGTTATAATTTCTCCACATCCTTACCAACATTTGTAATCTTTTTTTTTTGTAATAGTCATCTCAACACATGTGAAGTGATAACTCATTGTGGTTTTGATTTGCATTTTCCTGAGAATTAATCATGTTGAGCACCTTTTATATACTTGTTGGCCATTTGTATATATTCTTTGTAAAAATGTCCAGTCAAGCCTGTTGCCCATTTTTTAATTAGGTTATATGTTTTTTGCTATGGACTCAGAGGACTTCCTTATTATTTTGGATATTAACCCCTTATCAGATATAGGGTTTGCAAATATTTTCTCCCATTTCATAGGTTCCCTTTTCATTTTGTTGATTCTTTTTACCTTTGCTGTGCAAAAGCATTTTAGTTTGATGTAGTCCCACTTATCTATTTCTGTTTTCGTTACTTGTGCTTCTGGTGTTATATTCATACAATCATTGCCAATACTAATGTCAAGAAGCTTTTCCCTTATGTGTTCTTCTAGAAGTTTTAAAATTTCAGGTCTTTGGTTTAAGTCTCTATTGCATTTTTTTTTCAAATTTGAAATTATCTGTGTATTTTATTTTATTTTTTAACATCTTCATTGGAGTATAATTGCTTTACAATGGTGTGTTAGTTTCTGCTTTATAACAAAGTGAATCAGTCTTACATATACATATATCCCCATATCTCCTTCCTCTTGCGTCTCCCTCCCACCCTCCCTATCCCAACCCTCTAGGTGGTCACAAAGCACCGAGCTGATCTCCCTGTGCTATGTGGAGACAATCCTTTGCCTGTTGTGTATTCTTGGCTCATTCGTTGAACATCAGTTGACTATATATATGTGGGCTTATTTCTGAGCTCTCTATTCTGTTCCATTAGTCTGTATGTCTATCTTTATGTAAGCACCATACTGTTTTAATTACTGTAGATTTGTAATATATTTTGAAATCAGGAAGTGTAGTGCCTCCAGCTTTGTTCTTTCTCAAGATTTCCTTGGCTATTTGGAGGCTTTTATGGTTACATTTGAATTTTAAGGTTGTTTTTTCTGTTTCTTTAAAAACTGCCACCGGGGCTTTGATGAGGATAACATTGAATCTGTAGATCACTTTGGGTATTATGGACATTTTAACAATATTAAGTCTTCAAATCCATGAAAAAAATGTCTTTCCACATATTTGTGGCTTTAATTTTTTTCATTACTGTTTTGTAATTTTCTGTGTTCAAGTCTTTTACCTCTTTTGTTAAGTTTACTCCTAAGTACTTTAAATACTTTATTCTTTTTGGTGGTATAGTAAAGGAGATTGTTTTCTTTATTTTTTGAAGTATAGTAGCTGTACAATATTATATAAGTTAGAGATGCACAATATAGTGACTCACAATTTTTAAAGGTTATGCTCCATTTATAGTTATTATAAAATATTGGCTATATTCCCCATGTTGTACAATATCCTCTTGTAGCTTATTTATTTTATACCTAATAGTTTGTACCTCTTACTCCTCTACCACTATATTGCCCCTCCCACTTCCCTCTCCTCACTGGTAACCACTAGTTTGTTCTCTATATCTGTGAGTCAGCTTCTTTTTTGTTATATTCACTAGTTTGTTGTATTTTTTAGATTCCACATATAAGTGATATCATACAGTATTTGTCTTTCTTTGTCTGACTTATTTCACTTAGCATAATGCCCTCCAATTCCATCCATGTTGCTGCAAATGGCAAAATTTCGTTTTTTATGGACGTGTAGCATTTTATTGTGTGTGTGTGTGTCTGTGTGTGTATCTCACATCTTCTTTGTCTATTCATCTGTTGATGGACACTAAGGTTGCTTCCACATCCTGGCAATTGTAAACAATGCTGCTATGAACATTAGGGTACATGTAAGTTTTCAAATTAGTGGATGTTTTTTTTTGGGATATATACTGAGGAGTAGAATTGCTGGGTAATATGGTAGTTCTATTTTTAGCTTTTTGAGAAACCTCCATATTGTTTTCCACAGTGGCTGCAGACCAGTTTACATTTCCACCAACAGTGTACCAGGATTCCCTGTTCACCACATTCTCACCAACATTTATTATTTGTGTTCTTTTTGGTGACAGCCTTTCTGACAGGTGGGAGGTGATACCTCATTGTGGTTTGGATTTGCATTTTCCTGATGATTAGTGATGTTGAGCATCTTTTCATGTGCCTGTCAGCCATCTGCATTTCCTCTTTGGACAAATGTTTACTTAGTTTTTCCTGTCCATTTTTTAATTGGGTTGTGTGGGGTTTTTTTGATGTTGAGTTCTATGAGCTGTTTATATATGTTGGATATTAATCCCTTATCAGTCATATCATTTGCAAATATTTTCTCCCATTCAGTAGGCTATCGTTTCATTTTTTTCCGTGGATTCTTCTGTTGTGCAAAAGCTTTTAAGTTTATTTTGGTCCCATTTGTTTATTTTTGCTTTAATTTCCTTTAGTTTAGGAGATAGGTCCAAAAAAAATAGTGCTGTGATTTATGTCATAGAGTGTTCTGCCTGTTTTCCTCTTGGAGTTTTATAGTATCCAGTCTTATATTTAGGTCCTTAATCCATTTTGAGTTTATTTTTGTATGTAGTGTTAGAGAATGTTCTAATTTCATCCTTTTACATGTAGCTGTCCAATTTTCCTAGCACCACTTATTGAAGAGACTGTGTTTTCTCCATTGTGTATTCTTGCCTCCTTCATCTTAGATTAATTGACCAGAATTGCACGGGTTTATCTCTGGACTTTCTATCCTGTTCCATTGATCTATATTTCTGTTTTTGTGTCAGTTCCGTACTGTCTTGATTAGTGTAGCATTGTAGTATAGTCTGAAGTCTGGGTGCATGATTCCTCCAGCTCTGTTCTTCTTTCTCAAGTTTTTTTTATTTTTTTGGCTATTCAGGTTCTTTTGTGTTTCCATACAAATTTTAAATTATTTGTTCTAGTTTTGTGAAAAATACCATTTGTATTCTGATAGGGATTTCATTGAATCTATAGATTTCCTTGGGCAGTATAGTCATTTTAACAATACTGATTCTTCCAGTCCAAGAACATGGCATATCTTTCCATCTGTTTGGGTTTTTTGCCTCCTTAGATAGGTTTATTCCTAGGTATTTTATTCATTTTGATGTGATGGTAAATGAAATTGTTTCTTTAATTTCTCTTTCTGATCTTTCATTGATAGTGTATAGGAATGCAACAGATTTCTGTATATTAATTTTGCATCCTGCAACCTTACTGAATTCATTGATGAGCTCTAGTAGTTTTCTGGCAGCAGCTTTAGGATTTTCTATGTATAGTATCATGTCACTGTAAACAGTGACAGTTTTACTTCTTGCTTTCCAATTTGGATTAAAGGAGATCGTTTTATTAATTTCCTTTTCAGATAGTTCCTTGTTAGTGTAGAGAAATTCAGCTGATATGTTTATTTGTATGTTGATTTTGTATCCTGCAACTTCGCTGAATTAGTTTGTCAGTTCTAACAGTTTTTTGGTGGAGTCTTTAGGTTTTCTGCACATAAGATGTCATCTGCAGAGACAGTTTTTCTACTTCCTATCTGTTTTGGATGCTATGAATTTCTTTTTCTTGCCTAATTGCTCATCTAGGACTTAGAGTACTATTTTGAATAGAAGTGGTAAGAGTTGGCATCCTTGTCTTTTTCCAGATCTTAGAGAAAAAACTTTCAGATTTTCAGCATTGAGTATGATGTTAGCAGTGGGATTTTCCTATATGGCCTTTATTATGTTGAGTTAATTTCTATATCTAGTTTGTTGAGAGTTTGTTTTTTTTTGTTTGTTTGTTTGTTTTTTGTTTTGTTTTTTTTTGCGGTACGCGGGCCTCTCACTGTTGTGGCCTCTCCTGTTGCGGAGCACAGGCTCCGGACACGCAGGCTCAGCGGCCATGGCTCATGGGCCCAGCCGCTCAGAGGCATGTGGAATCTTCCCGGACCGGGGCATGAACCCGTGTCCCCTGCATCGGCAGGCAGACTCTCAACCACTGCGCCACCTGGGAAGCCCTGTTGAGAGTTTTTAATCATGAAAGTGTGTTGAATTTTGTCCAGTGCTTTTTCTCTGCATGTATTGAAATGATCGTATGATTTTCATCTTTTATTTTGTTAACATGGTGTATCACATTTATTGATTTGTGTATATTGAACCATCCTTGCATCCCAAGGATAAGTTCCATGTCCATCACAACTGAAGGGAGCAAGGTACATTCACATAGAGAGATTATAAGAAAAATTATACTGGTCGAAAATTCTGAGCCTTCAGGTCACTGGCTTCATACCTGCCATGAACGATATGCCTGGAGGTTAATTTCATGCATGTTGGCTACAATTTTGGTATAACTTCTCATAAGTTGGTTTCTTCTACATTCATTAGAGCCTACCACTCAAGGATATAATAATAATTATTTTGACTATTTGCAAGGGATTTGGAAAGGTAAGCATATGTGGTGATTTTTCATTTGGCTGAATCAATTATTTCAATTGTATGGGTTCCAAGGCTGAAGCTGTAGGAGCAAGGAATTATTTAGTGGCGTGAGTCTGGCAGTGTCTTAATCATCAATCTCAAATGTGGTTTTGTTAGTCTTCATAATAATATTCCTAAATTTGGGAATTTTCACAAAGTATCTGCAGGGCCAAATTATGGTTTCCAATGGCCATATGTACTTTTGCTTTAATAAGCCACTTCTTCCATACCAATATTAAAAGTTATATTTTATGACTGTTTTAGTATCAAGACAAATATTATACAGACTGGATTATATTAATGTTTTATTTTCATTTTAAAAGAAATTAAAACATTTCATAAGCCTCCAAAAGTATCATGAGCCCTAGACATGATGCTTACTGTGTGTAGTCAATGTCAGCCCTGGGTATTTGGACACATTCCTTAGGATATTTTATAGCCCTTTCAGAGTTTTATTGTCATTGACTTATGAAATCTTAACAGTTACAGTGATTAGTTCCTTGTAATAATATTCTTTACAACTACTTTGAATTGTCTACCTTATATAGGTCATATTAAACTTGCCTTTTTTCATCAGTTTCATCATGGACTCAAAACTATTTTACAGTCTCAGCTTGTTCCATTTCATTTTCATTTTCTATTTAATACCCTGCTTGTCACCATTTGATGTTCTCAGATGTTGGGAAGACCTTCTCAGATCAGGCCTTTGGGTTAGCATATTACTTTTTGGTTAAATATTTTTCAAAGGATTAAGTTCAGTGTTCATTTAATGTCCACTGGCAGCACTGAGGAGACATGACAACACAGGCTGGAAAAGAAAAAAATCACACAGGGTTTTTTAAAATAGTGAAAAAATTGAAGAAATAAAAATGTCTATCAGCATGTTATAAATTCACACAATGAAATACTATGCGGTGATTACACTGAATGAACTCTTATAAGAGTTGGCAAACTCTATAAAGGGCCGGAGAGTAATAGTTTAGTTATTTACAGCCATATCATCTCTGTCTCAACTACTCAACTGTGCTGCTGTAGTTAGAAAGCAGCTGTAAACAATATGTCAGCTAATGAGAGTGGCTGTGTTCCAATAAAACGTTACTTACAAAAACAAGCAGCAGGCTGGTTTTGGCCCAAGGATAATAATTTGCTGACCCTTAAACTAAAGCAGGATATATCAACATGTATAAATATCAGAACTGTAATTTGAGTAAACAAAGTAAGTTGTAGGAGTCATATATTTTATTGCCATTTGGATAAAGTTTAAAGACCTGCAAAATATTATGTTTATGGATGTGTGTGTGACTGCATGTATGCATGCACTTGTGTGTGCACGCATGTGCATGTGCATGGGGATGATGACCATTGTATTCATGATAGCTGTTATTTAGTAAATAGAGTGATTCAATTTAATTTCTTTATAAAAGCTATCTGATGGAAATATAGTATAATATTAAAATATGATTAGTACATGGGTGTTTGCTTTACTTTTTCTTTGTGTCTTTATGTTTGAAATATTTTACAATTATAAAACAACACTGGCAAAGCCAATCAAAACATGTTTTCAGGCTGAATTTGACTGAGATTCCATCACTTTACCACCTCTACTGTTTATGCATCCAAGCATTCTAAAGAATATCAACATGGTAGAAAATGATGAGTCTTTATGTTAACAACTTGGAATCTATTCCATATATATCTGGAGGCTTTTAATGCAATAGCAGTTCATGATAAGTGATCTGGATATTAACCAGCATGTAAGCTGCTTTTCCTCAACATCAATATAACCTTTCTCTTTTTTTGCAAAATCGTTGCATAACTTCTTGACCATATATATGTATATACCATAATTCCTTTTATATGATCTTGTTCTCTAGGATAATTCTTATTAGCTTTCCATTTCCTGTGTCATTTTGTGGACTCTTAGACTCAGCTTGTTCCAGTTAGAACTAATTATTTCATAATCCAATTGACTAACTCTCCTCATCATGGAAGCCTTTCTTCAGACTTGCCTCTAGACATCCCAGCACTATCCTAGAAAACTTGGAAAGCACTGTGCCTTTTTAACAATATGATGTTCTATAACCTTTCTTTTTCTTGTTCCAAGATCAAGGCTGGCATGCTTTTTTGTTGACCTTGAACTCATTAAGTAAAGAGTCATGAAATGATCCATATTTTGAGCTGTATGAGGGCAGAGATTTTGCTTTATTTCCTGCTATCTTCTTAGCACTTTGAAACAGTATTTGGCACAGAATAGCTATTCAATAAACATGTGTTGAATGAATAAAATTAATGATGTTATTCCTTTCAGAGAATATAGTTCTACATGGGTTCTGGTGGGATGTGGGGTTATTCCAAAGGCAGTTTTAGATACCACAGTGGAAGAGGGAACCTTTCAAAGTCCTGAATATGTGATTGATTAACTTCAGTTTCACCCCAGTTCCCTAGCTTTTTACTTCTTATTTTAGTATAGTTTTATTTCTAAGATTCCAATGTTTCCTTTTTACTTTTTTTCATATACAACATACATATATCAGATTATATATAGTATGCTATGTTTTACTTCACCCAATTTAATGTATTGAATATGTTTTATAAACCTTAACATGTAAATGCCAACTTGTGGTTTCTTTACTTAACTGAAACTTGCTTGTGTGACTACGCGAACTTTCTTTATACTTAATGCTTATATCTGTGATATTGTCATTTCAGTATCATTTTAGTACATTACTTTCTATAATTGCCACCCATTATGGTACAGTGCACCTAGTCAGTGTCAGTTGAGTTACCTAAAGACTAAAAAGGAAATTCTATCTCTCCCTGAACAAGTCCTGAAAATGTACCACCTATATGCATTGGGGGTCTCAAAAACTAACCCCGGTTTGGTCATTTGCTATAAGAATTCAGCATATAGTCATACTCATAGCTATGATTTATTATAGCCAAAGGATATAAAGCAAAATTAGCAAAGGGAAAAGGCACATAGGTTAAAGTCTGGAGAAAACTTGGCACAAGGTTCCAAGAGTTCTCTCCCAGTGTAGTCACACAGTGTGCACTTAATTCCTCCAGTATTGAATTGTGACAATACATATAAAGTGTTGTCTACCACAGTAGCTCATTAGAGACTGAGTGCCTAAGGTTTTTATTGGTGGCTGATCATGAAGGCAACTTCTGCCCAGCATGTACCAGAATTCTAGATTCCCAGAGGAAAGCAGGTGTTCAGCGTAAAGCACAGTGTTTGTACCGGCAGTCTGGGCACAATGAGCCACTTTTATCTGTTCTGGAAATGATGGGAACACTTCCAAAATTCCATGTTCCCAGACACCAGCCAAGGTCACACCTTGCGAGCAGGTCTTTCTAAGGATAGAAGTCTCAGGCCTGCTATGTTAACTTCTTTCTGGACACCATATGAATACAATTCTATATGGGTTTCCCTAGGTGACTAGCATAATAGAATAAGGCTATTTTGGCATACTGCCTACCCCAGCATTCTTGGGACAATAAGTGAAAGGGAGAAGATAGAAATTCATAACACACAAAAATGTTTGTAAGGTAAATGAATATTAAATAACATTGATTGGTTTGTCGGTTTATGAATCTATCCAGGCCCTTTTTCCCGTGTTTTAAAATTTCAGGGACTTCCCTGGTTGTCCAGTGGTTAAGACTTCACCTTCCAATGCAGGGGGTGTAAGATCCCACATCCCTCATGGCCAAATAACCAAAACATGAAACAGAAGCAGTATTGTAACAAATTCAATAAAGACTTTGAAAATACAGAGTTGAGGTGCACTCCAGGAACTTTCATTTTAAAAATAAATAAAATTTCAGAAGTGGTGATTATCTGTCAGCTTTCAGTGGCTGAAGATGTAGGAATGCTTTAATTTAGACTACACTGATTCTCCCATTTTGGTGCTGTCAGTATGATCCCAGCAATGGTACATTTCCTGACCTTTCTCAGCTGCAGATGGGCCCTTGTCATCACCAAGCACCAGTTTCCCAAAGATGAAGAAATCCAATTTCATTTTGTTGTCACATAGTGTCTTTTCCTTCCCCCCCTCCCCGCCCAGATAGCTTCAGCTCTAGGCCTTTACCCCTAAGCATAACTTCAAACTTCCTCTAATGAGCTTCTCTCTTTAACTAATGTGAAGATTCTTTTTCCTACCTCCTGTCCCAGAATGCAACTTGTATGTTTTATATTTAGTACATCATTACATATACAATATGTTATTTAGAAAGTTTCCACTGAGGCCAAGCACTGAGCAGTTTCTCTCTGCACTCTGGTTATGTACCAGAGATAGGGTACAATTCCCAAAAATATTAACATATCTTGTTTTCTGTAGGTACTCTTGGGGCTTCCAGAATCTTCATTGATAGCCCAGATTTCCTGAGCAAAAGAGGTTTTTCAAGTTTGAATCCAAGATAAAGGAACTTACAGAGAAGGCTTGTTCTATAGGGGTCTTAATATAGAGGATAACAGGCCTCAAACCATGTCCATCAAATAATATGGGGAAACTAAGCAATTGAAATCTGGCAAGACAGAAAGATCCTTACAGGAGAATGTGTACCAAGAACAGGGCCTAACTCTTCATCCAAGTTTTTGAATGAAGTTTTGAATAATCCTTTCTCATTTTCATTTGTGTAACACCTAAACACCTGTGCAAAAGTCAGCATGCTTTTACAAGAATTTCCCAGGGTATTTGTGACCTGGAAGATTGCTGTTTTTGTCCTAAATCTTGTGTTAGCACCATCTAAGACATGGACTAGGCACACTTAGACTTCAGTCAGCTGAATAGATGTTTAATCAACATTTGAAAAACCATGATAGAGAACTAGGGGCAGCGGACAATGTCAGGACTTGAGGTCCTGTTTGCCAGGGGCCAAGTTATGGGCGTCGTCTCCAGGACTGTCCACACTCACAGGCAACTCTCTGCCATTTTTAACTCTTCCGAGCTTGCCTTTCTAATTCCTTTTTTTCTGAGCAGCACCATGTTTTCTGCTATTAAATTGTCACCAACTTCATCTTCTCTCCCTCTTTTGGCTTTTCCTTTCCTGGCCAGAATGTTCTTCTGGTTTCTTCTATGGACTTTCTTGTCCAGAAGTCTCAGCCTCTGACCCTCTTTATGAGATACTATATCCCCAGTGGGAAAGAATCAGTCCAAACAAACATAAACATCATATTTCATTGAGTCTAAGAATCACACTTTTTTCACATTTTAAATTTGGATTCATCTCATAATTTGATGTATGTCACAGTATAATTGGCAGAGTTTTTTTTTTCTTAATAGTATAAAAATGATGGTGGAAATTCAATTAGAGGCATCTTAGATTTGAAGTAGCAGTGATTTAAGAAAGTATACAAAGTCACACTGGTAACCTACACACACAAATTTTGTTTGCATGTGGTTTCTGTTTTCTTCCCTGACCTCACCACATTGCTTCATGCTGGCCTGTTAAATCAGAATGACAAATAGCCTTCATGCTGGCCTCTGAGTGTTCCCTGTTATATAGGTCTCTCTTGAGTCCGCCTGTTTAATGTTTATTGCATATCTACTACGTGCCAAGCATGGTGGTAAGTGCTAGGGAGAGAAAGATGAGAAAAATCAGACATAGTTTTTGCTTTTTTGATTATAGAGTATTTTAAGATAGTGTTAACCATTAGCATTATAAATTGGTCTGATCATAGGCCAGATCACTCAGTTGTTCCTGTGGTGTCTAGATTCCTCAATCTTTCCATCTTTCATACGGAAGGAACTATTCTGGGTGATCATTTTGGACTTGTGTCCAATGAACCTGTAAAGGTACAGCAACAGTTTGGGTTGACCACTTCAAGCTGATTTATCTCTTCCATGGCATCATCAGTTACATCTCTAAGGTTTTCTTCCTAGTGTGCAGATACAATCTGTTTCATCTGTCTTTGTTAAACTTCCAAAGGAAATATAACGAGTTCAAATGGAATTTGCTCAGGGTTTAATTTTTCTGTTTATGCATAATAATTATTTTAAATAGTCCCAAGGAAGATTGCACTGAGAATGTGTCAGCTGGCACTTGCTCTGTCCTACAGGGAACCTGTTACTTCCTCCTTTGTAGTTAAGTTGTCCTCAAGAGGTTGGTGTCTGTATAGATATACCTCAGTGCCCTACCTGTTTTCTTAGACTTCTATGCTTGAATGTATTAATATAACCACCTCCTCTTGAGACAGCAAGTAGCCAATATGCACTATCTTGCTATGGCCTTACCCTCAATGAGGTTTTGTCTTTTCTTTTTCACCTTTTTAATTGAGATATAATTAACATATAACATTGTGTTAAGTTTAAGGTGTACATTCGTTGTTTTGATACATTTATGTATCACAATATGATTACTACAGTAACATTAGCTAACAACTTTATCGTGTCACATATTTATCATTTCTTTTTGTTGTTGTTGAGAACAGTTAAGATTTAGTCTCTTAGCAACACTGAAGTTTATAATACTGTATTGTTGATTATAATCACTATGTTGTGCATTAGAGCTACAAAACGTATTTATCTACTAGTTGTAAATTTGTACCCTTAAACATCTCCCCGGTTCCTCCACCCACCAGCCCCTGGTAACTGTCATTCTACTCTCTGTTTTTATAGGTTCCGTTTTTTTAGATTCCTGTTAGGATGGCTTTTATCAAAAGGCAAGAGGTAAATTCTAGTGAGGATATGGAGAAAGTGGAACCCTTATACACTGTTGATGGGAATGTAAATTGGTATAGGTATTATGGAAAAACAGTATGGCAGTTCCTCAAAAAATTAAAAATTGAACGACTATATGATCCAGCTCTCCCACTCCTGTGTATATATCAAAGAAATTGAAATCAGTATCCTGAAGGGATATCTGCACACCCATGTTCACTGCAGCATTATTCAGTATAGCTGAGACATGGAAACAACCTAAGTGTCGTCAACAGGTGAATGGATAAAGAAGATTTGAGATATGTATAATTCAGTCATGAGAAAGAAGGAAATCCTGTCATTTGTGACAACATGGATGGAACTTGAAAGCATTATGCTAAGTGAGATAAGTCAGACAGAGAAGGACAAATACTGTATATCACTTATATGCAGAATCTAAAAACACTGAATATGTTTTTCTTTTAAAAACTACAAAAGGTAAACTGTGTAAAGGAAGTTTCACCCCAGCCTCCAGCCACCTAATTTCCATCCCAGGAAGCAAGTACAGTTACTGATTTCTCTACCTCTCAGTTCTTTTTAAACAGTATGGAAAATTTCAAACATATATGGAAGTAAAAAGTACAGTATATTGAACCTCCCTGTATCCAGCACCTTGCTTCAACAAGTATCACCAAGTGGCCAGCCTTGTTTCAGCTATATCCTCACCCACTTTCTCTTCCACCCACTGGATTATTTTGAAACAGATTTTAGATGTCCTATTATTTGATCCATAAATATGTCTGTATCACTAAAAGATAAGGAATTCTAACATAGCCACAATACCAATTTCACACTTAAAAAGCAACAATAATTTCTTAATATCATCACATTCAAAAATTTCCCTGTTGGTCCCATTTTCTTTTTTACAGTTTGATTGTTTGAATCAGGATCCAAATCAGATCCACATATTGCATCATTGCATTTGGTTAAAACTCGTCTCTTTTAACCCATAGCTCCCCCACCCCCAGCTCCTTTTTCTTTCTTTCCATTTATTGTGGAAATAACTGGGTCGTTTATCCTGTAGAATATTCCATATTATTCAAATTTCATCACCAAATACAGTGTGTCTATAACCAAATACAGCCTGTGTTCTATAAACTGGTATTTTGATTTAGAGCTTTGATCAGTGTGGTAGGTTCAATTTATGACATATGCTTTATAGGTGTCTGTATTCAGTTTTAATATTACAGATAAACCAGAAAAATTCCCTGTTTCTGTTTTATTTTTATTTATTTATTTTTTATAACATATTGGTTAAATACATGGGCTCTGTGACCAAACTGCCTGGGTTTGTATCCCAGTGCCACAGCTTAGTGACTGTATAAACTTGGGCAAGTAATTCCACCTCTTATTGCACATTTCCTCATTTGTAGATTGGGGATAGTAATAGTACCTAATTCATAGTGTTATTGTGAGGAATAATGAAGTTAAATATGTGTACTGCATTTAGAATAGTGCCTTGCCACAGGATAGGTGTTTAATGCATATTAACTATTACGTTATTATATTTTTATTTCAGTATCATCTGATATGGTATAGCCAGGACTTCCATATTGCCACACTCCAGGGATCACCATTTATGTCTTGGGCATTGTGAATGATGGTCATCCTGGTGGAGTACATTGCACAGTCTGTGTGGCCATATGTGGCAGCCCTAGGTGTAGCATCACATCTTTCAGCTATTTTATGTTTTTTGGTAGCAAGATTTTGTAAACAGGATTTAGTCTCGATCTGGATTTCCTGTTAGCAAGCATGTATATCAACTACCTTTTTGTTTCTATCCTCCTCTTCCCTGAAATGTGCATGTGTATGCACCCACAGATACATATCACATATACCTTTAAAGTCAGAGCTAAACAGTAGTCCTCATACAACCTCTCTAAAAGTCTAGTGATTTTAAGATCAAATGTCTTTTGGTGTATGCCACTTACCACTCCATAGTACACATCCATGGGGAGTTGAGGATCTCAGTCAGATACCCACAAACCAGAAGTCAATCAAGTAGCTGTATTCCTGGGGGCCGTGTAGGCATGTTCAGCAATCTCATGATTTGTTTCTGTATCTGTCCTTGGAATCTGGCCAAGGGTGCTTATATTTTAAACAATACAAGATAGATGCCTTCAGAATGAAGACCCTGTGGAGTGGCCTATAAAAATCTAGACTTCTTAATTGTTGCCAAGCTTAATAGTTTCTCTGGGAACAATTTCCTTTTTTGTTTTTCCTCAGATCTGGCATGGAAGCCATGAATGGAAAAGTATATCTTTCTAGATTGCTCTCAAGAGGGCAGGTGAGAGGGGAGAAGGAATTATTCACTAATAAAATGTTAGTCATATCCTTTCTAATTTAATAAAAAGGCAATATAATTTCCATAGATGTGACACCAAAGAATTAAGGAATACAGGATCCTGATTTTTGAAGTTTTCTAATTCACAACTAATTCCTCATGTACACACACATACATACATACATGCCCAACTACCCAAATAATACATAGTTACAATAATCCTTTCATAAAAAGTACAGATGAACCAATTTTCAGGGCAGGAATAGAGACGCAGATGTAGAAAATGGACGTGTGGACACAGTGGGGGAAGGGGAGGATGAATTGGGAGATTGGGATTGACATATATGCACTACCATGTGTAAAATAGATAGCTAGTGGGAATCTGCTGTATAGCACAGGGAGCTCAGCTCGGTGCTCTGTGATGACCTAGGTGGGTGGGATGGGGGCTGGTTGGGAGGGAGGTCCAAGACAGAGGGGGTATATGTACACATATAGTTGATTTGCTTCATTGTACAGCAGAAACTGACACAGCATTGTAAAGCAACTATACCCCAATTAAAAAAAAAAGTCAACTGTGGTCTTAGTTGAGCTAATAGAAGATTTAGCTTATGGGGTGGTTTAGATGGAATGTGCCTAGAAAGGTCCAATTACACAGAGCCTTTAGGAAGAACCCAAGAAACCTCTCTGGTAATTTAATTATCCTATTCTGTCTAATTAACATTAACCATCAATCAATGTCAGATTGGACCAGAATATGCTTGATCTTGAAGTAGGGGTTGTATTTGTTAATCTGTATTCTCTAAGGTCACCATACTGTTGACTGAGGTCTGTTCGTGGGTCATGAACCAATCAACTCTTTACCCAAGCTTATCCAGGTAAACAAATTCAAATTCTAAGATGCTCTTTATAAATCAGCCCCTCTTGTCTTCCTTTCCCATGATTTAATTCATTTTTTAGTGATATAGGCTTAGTTAGTATTGAATATTACCTATAACCATTCAATCTACCACAGATTTGCTGTTGTGCTTTGTCAATACAATGGAAATTGACAGAGTTAGCCCTGGCAAATATAGAAATCACTGTAATGTCTTGGCCCATCCTGCCTCATATTATATCACCCTCCTCCCAATAACACACCTCATATTCATAGTAGATATATTATTATTCAAGAAGTTTTATACAGCATAAAGTTTTTATACATATTTACTCATCCATCATAGCAGTGGCACTGGTACACACATAGACAATATACTGAAAAATTCTGAGCCTTCTTCAAGACATTGGCTTGAAATCTTCCAAACACATGGTTCTCAGAAACTTTTTGTAAAACATTTATTTCTTTTTATTTATTCATACTCTTTTCCCTGATTCAGGTTCAGTTGTTGGCATCTAGTGACATATTCAAAATATAATCAACCAATTTGCCACTGTGATTTAACAACACAAGGAAATAACACTGCTTTAGCACTTACTATATGCAGTGATCTGTGCTAAGCATTTTGTAAATGTAAACTCATTTAAGCCTCACATCATGTCAACGAATCAGATTTTATTATTATCCCATTTTGTAGATGAAGTAACTAAGCCACAAAGTTTAAGCAGGTTCCAGAAGTTAGAACCAGGATTTGAACCCAGCCTTTCTGAGTCTAGTGTACATGCTTTTAACACTACCTTATATAATATACTGCCGCTTTTACTTCTAAAATTGTGACTTGTTAGGCTTGCCTTTATTTCTTTCTATTACATCTTGGACAATAGGATCTAGTACAGCATGGTCCAAAAGAACTTTCTATGCAGATGGAAATGTTTTTTATCTGTTCTGTCCAATATGGAACCCACTAGGCACATGATGCTATAGAGCATTTGAAATATGGCTGGTGAGAATAAGGAACTGAACATTTAACATGCCACATGTGGCTAGTGGTGACCATATTGGACAGCACAGGTTTTAGCACAATACCTGGCATACAGATGACATGCAATAAGCATTTTTTGAATGAAGGAATGACTCCCAGATTTATTTCTCCAGCCCAGATCTCTCCCCTGAAGTTCATACTTATGTATCCAATTTCCTATTTGGCATCTTCCCTGAGTTTCTATTAAACACTTCCAAGCTTATCATGTCTAAAGTTAACTACAGATTTACCCCTCCAAATCTATTCTTTCCACAGTTTTCTCCATTTCAATTTCTTTACTCGCTCAAGCTAAAATCTTTAGAGTTGTCTTTGACTTCTCTTTTTCTTCTTCTCACGTCTAATCCATGAACAAATTCTGCAGCTCTTACTTCAAAATCTTACCACTTCTAAGCACCTCCACTTTTGTATGGCTGAATAATATTCCATCATATACCCACATTTTGCTTATCTACTCATCAGTTGAGGGACATCTGGTTTGTTTCCACATTTTAGCTATTGTGAACAGTGCTGCTTTGAAGCCTGCTGTGAGTTCGAAAGGGATCACATTGAATCTGTAGATCAATTTGTGAAGTGATGTCATATTAACAATATTAAGTTTTCCAGTTGATGAACATGGCCTGTCTTTCCATTCGTTTGGATATTCTCTTCTGACAATGCTTTGCAGTTTTCAGAAATAAGTTTGGTACTTTTTTATATTAAATTCATTCCTAAGGATTATATTCTTTTTGATGCTATTGTAAATGGAATTGTTTTCTTAATTTTTTTCAGTTTAATAGTCACTTTTTTACTTAAAAATATATTTACATTTTTTTCAATCTTGAAAAAGTATAGATTTCAAAAACAATCTACATTTTTTCCTGAAAATTGATACATGATTCTTTTATGTGTTTTAAAGGAATTGTCAATTTAATAACCTTAGTTGATTAAGTAATTTCTACCTGATATATAGATGGTTAAAATATTGGGCTTAATTTTGAATAATAAGCATAGTATTCTTCAGTAGGTGAATTCATTCCATTCACATGTATTGTGATTACTGAAAAGTTCTACCATTTTATTTTTTCAATAAATTGCTTTCTTGTATTCTTTTTCTTTTTCTCACCTTCTGATGGTTTCATTGTCTTCTGTGTTCCATTATTTTTTCCACTAAAGGTTTGAAAAATTTACATAATATTCTATTCTGTTAGTGGGAACCCTTATATTTTCCCCAATTTTTATTATATTGGTTGATATTTTGCCACATTTGCAAGTGCTGTCTCTATTTCTGTCATGCTATCTATCTATATTATTTATATATTTACACATCTATATCTTATTTTATATTAGAGGGAGAGAGAACATATATGCATACACACACACACACTTCACTCTCAAATACTTCAGCATGGAACTCCTAAGAATAATTTGCTTACATAACCATAATATCATTAACTGAAAAAATTATTTCCAGAAGATAATCTGATATCAAGTTCATAATCAGATTTACCCAGTTGCACAAAAAATTTTGTTACATCTGTATCTCTTTTAATCTAGAACAGTCCCTTTACCTTTTTCTCTATGACATTGACTTTTGGCAGAGTCCTAGCCAGTTTTCTTGGAGAATGTCCCATGTTCTAGATTTTTCTGATTACTTCATCATTTTATATAACTTGTTCTTATATCACCCATGTTTCCTGCAAATTGGAAGTCAGGTCTAAAAGACTGAATATATCAGCATGAACATTTTTGGCAGGAATGCTTAATGGGTGAGTATACTTCTCGTATCATATTAAGAGAAACCTTCTTTTACCTGTATTAGTGATGCAGTTTGATCTCCTGCATGAGGTAGTGATTGCCAGATATCTCCATTGTAAAGGTGCATTTCTCTTTTCTAGTTGGTAATTAATTTATCAGGTGATACTCTGGCATCGTATGGATAGTCTGCTTCCCAACAACCTTATTCCCAATAGCCTTACTATCCACTCATGATCCTGGCTTGCCTGAATCAATTATTATATTGGGGGTGGTACTCATATATTCTTAACCCACTTACTTAAACTTATATTTTTGATAGGTTTCAAAGAATATTAAGTCCTTTTATCTAAATTACTCAATTGCTCATATTTAAAAATTAACTTCTTCCTAAGGAGTCAGTAAACTTCACCTGTGAGCTGTTGGCTCCTTGGTTACATGGAGATATGTTTTTTCTTTTACTTTTCTAATAGGTATCCCTTAAATCAGCAGTATACCATAATGATTGAGGGTGCAGATATTTTCAAATCATAGTTCCTCTACTTACCAGTTGTGTGTTCATAGCAAGTAACATAATTTCTCAGAGCCCTGGTTTCTTTATGAGTAAAATGGGACACTTAAGATTACTTGTTTCATAGAGTTTCAAGGATTTAATAAGGTAACATATGTAAAATACTCAGAAAATTTTCTATCTTATAGTTAAACTCTCAATACCTGTTAGCTATTAAAAATAATTAGTTATTAGCATTATGATTTGGATTATAATGAATATTGTAACTCCCTCCTGATCTTCTCTGGCTTGTTTATAATATTTCCTTTCCCAGAACAGGTATACTTTTTTCTTTTTTTTAATTTTCTTTTCTTAGAGACTCATTTACCTTTTCTTTCTGTTTTAGGTTATAGACATGTCTCTTAAATATTTTGAGTTTCTTTATCCTCTGATTCATTCTAGTGATCCAGAATGTAATATAAATATTGAAATGTTAACATTCTGTTGCTAACTCCAGTACTAACTCTGATAACCTCCCTAGGGTCCTGGGCAATGTAGACAAGAGTAGTCTGCTTTTTAGTTTCTTAGAAAAAATTACTGACTTCCTGCATGTCTTACAGAAAGGTTTATAGAGCTTATACCTCTGTGTTTATTACAATAACTTTTTCAATTCTCTCCCAATTCAACCCCATCTGGCATAATAAGAGTAGCAAAATAAATGGTGATGGAGAGAGGTCGACATCTTTCTTGAGATTCCTCTTATCTTATAGACTTCTTCTATCTTGTGATGTAAGTCATCTGCAGTTAATACTAACAGATGGAACTGAATGCTTCTCAATCTAAGTTCCTAAGGATGTTACTTAGATTCATATCTGTCCTGCATGCAGATATCAGAATGAAGAGTGCCAAGTGACAGGAATTCTTCTGAGAAATTAGTGAAAGATCTAACTAGGTCTAACTATATAAGTAAAATCAAATGAGGAGCCTGAAAAGATATGCTAAGGCAAGATAGAATATAAGGTCAAGATGGCAGAATAGGAGGACATGGAGTTTGCCTCTCCACACGAATACAACAAGAATACATCTACAAATGGAACAGTTCCCACAGAGCACCTGCTGAACACTAGCAGAGAGAGGACCTCGGACACCTAAAAGGACAAGAAAAATTCCCTTGAACCAAGTAGGATGAAAGAAAGAAAAAAAGAAAAGAGGAAACGGGACAGGACCCATACCCCTGGTGGGGGGAGCTGAAGGGAGAGGAGAGGTTCCTGCACTCAAGGAAACCCCCTCACCAACTGGAAGATTGGCTGGGATAGAGAGGGACCTTCAGGGCATTGGAGGAGAGTGCAGCAACTGCCCAGTGTCAGGCAGGACAGAGTAAGACCTACGTGGATGGTCTGTGCCACACCCCTGTGCACCCCAGCCTGAGTCATGCGTCTCTTGTTGCAGAGGGAGTCTGGGTGCTGGAACGTGGAGTTTGGATCATGGACCCAGGGAGGGGACAGCTGTTGGCTGCGAAGAGACAGCCTGAAGGGATGAGACTAAGAAGCTCCACAACTGGGAAAGATTGTGGAAGAAGTCCAGGCCACACTAGAAGCAGGGTGACATTGTGGAGTGGCACAAAAGGTTCAGGGCCACCATTGCAGCCCCCTTCCCTATGTGCCAGCCCTTGCCTCCATGGGCAGTAGGAGGGGCACCCACCTCAGCAGGCTCACCTGCCCCTCCAAAGCCTCCTTCACCCAGGCTGGCTGAGGTGCCCATGCAGCACTCCCTGCCAAAGCCTCCTCTAGCCACGCTGGCCCTGGAGGTGCCCACACACCACACCCATCACCACCCTTACCCCTGCCAGCCTGGGTGGGCGCCTGTGCTCTGGAGCAGACATGAGTGGGAGGAGCACATGGAAAGGTGGGGATGAAACCACAGCAGAGGGCCATGCAAATAAGGAAGAAGAGCTGAAATCTCTCCTCATGACTGGGGGAACCACGAATTCACACCCCAAATGCTGGCTTTGTAAAATCAGCACCTGCAGAATATCTGAATGGCTGAGTGCTCCCACAGCTGAGATGGGTCTAGCTTTAACAGCTGTGGGCTTTGTGGGCACGCACAGGTGGGGATTGAACTAGGTCAGAATCGAGCTGCCTCCATAGCTCACACAGGGAGTTCAGGTACACAATTACTGCAGTCCTGGGACCTGACTTTGGTAGAGACACCAGGGCCAATTACCACAGCTAAGGTGGAGCTGAGAGCAGTTCCAACAACAGTGTAATTTGTGAGCCAGCACAATGGGTGAAAAGTGACACAAGAGAGCACAGTCACAGGTGAACAGCTCCAGAGGAGGAAAACTCAGTGGCTTCTCTCAGTGGGAGTGCTCCAGTCCCACCTACCTCACACCACACAGCAGAAACACAGCTCTGAAACAGATCTGGGAGCCTCTACACCAGCAACTAGGGAACAGACCCTGCCCTGAGAGGGCTGTAACAACCACATAACAAAGGGGAGGTCCTGCTCAATATCCAGGGCAGGCTTAGGTCACCACATCATCAGTCGCACCTCCAATCAAGGGTATAATGCCCAGCATACACTGAAGAAAGAGGGTCAGACATCCATACTAAAAACCACCCTTGTACCAAAAATATAAAACACACAAGGACTACATAGGGATGTTCCCACATAAAAATATCCCTCTAAGACAGTCTGAGGGTCAGGCATGGGGAGAAAGAACCTCAGAGCATATGCTTTGAAGGTCAGCAGGGCCTGAGTGTAGGAGCTCCAAAGGGCTGGGATAAACAGAGACTCCACTCTTGGAAGGGGCACATAAAACCTCACATACATTAGGACCCAGCACAAAGAATTACCTCTGTAGGATCAAGGAGTAGACCTAACTGGGGGCCTAGGAGGGTCCCTGGGGAAGTGGGGGTAGCTCACTGTGGAGGCAAGGACACTGGTGGCAGAAGCCCCAGAGAATACTGATCAGCATAAGCTCTCCCAGAGGCCCCTATTTTGACACCAAGACCAAGCTGCACCCAATAGCCTACAGGCTTCAGAGTTGGAACGCCTCAGGGCAAACAACCAGCATGATAGAAACACATCTCCACCCAACAGCAGGAAGGCTGCCTAAAGTCATACTGAGCTCACAATTTCTGCAAAACACATCTTGACACAGCCCTGCCCACGAGAGGGACAAGACCCAGCTCCACCCACCAGAGGGAAGGCACCAGTCCCTCCCATCAGGAAGCCTGCAAAAGCCCCATGACCAACCTCACCCGACAGGGGCCAGACACCAGAAGTAAGAGGAACTACAATACTGCAGCCTGTGGAAAGGAGACCACAAACAAAGAAAGTGACACAAAATGAGATGACAGAGAAATATGTTTGAAACGAAGGAACAAGATAAAAACTCACAAGAACAACTAAATGAAGAGGAGATAGGCAATCTACCTGAAAAGAATTCAGAGTAATGATAGTAAAGATGACCCAAAATCTTAGAAAAAGAATAGAGGCATGAATGGAGAAGATACAAGAAATTTTTAACCAGCAGCTAGAAGATTTAAAGAACAAGCAAACAGAAATAAACAATACAGTAACAGAAATGAAAAATACACTAAAAGGAATCAATAGCAGAATAACTGAGGTAGAGGAACGAAGAAGCAAGCTAGAAGACAGAGTTGTAGAAATCACTGCCGCAGAACAGAGTAAAGAAAACAAGAATGAAAAGAAATGAGGACAGGCTAAGAGACCTCTGATACAACATTACACACACCAACATTCACATTATACGAGTCCCAGAAGAAGACGAGAAAAAAAAAGAGGCTCAGAAAATATTTGAAGATATTATAGCCAAAAAATTCCCTAACATGAGAAAGGAAACACTCAAGTCCAGGAAGCACAGAGAATCCTATACAGAATAAACCCAAGGAGGAACATGCCAAGACACATATTAGTCAAAACAACAAAAATTAAAGACAAAGAAAAAATATTAAAAGCAACAAGGGAAAAGCAACAAATAATATACAAGAGAATCCCCATAAAGTTATCAGCTGATTGTTTTAGCAGAAAATCTGCAGGGAAAAATGTAGTGACACGATATATTTAAAGTGATGAAAGGGAAAAACCTACAACCCAGAATACTCTACCCAGCAAGACTCTCATACAGATTTGATGGAGAAATCAAAAGCTTTACAGACAAGCAAAATCTAAGAGAATTCAGCACCAGCAAACCAGTTTTACAACAAATGCTAACAGAACTTCTCTAGGTGGGAAAGAGAGCAGCAACTGAAAACAACCTTGTACATATACAAACTGCTATATCAAAACCTCATGGGGAAAGCAAACCAAAGAACTCAATGGATACACATACAAAAAAGAAAAAGCAGCCCAGACAGAAAACCAAAGATAGTTATGAAATCACAAAAGAAGAGAACAAAAGAGGAAAGGAAGAAAAAAGACCTGCAAAGACAAATGCAAAACAATTAAGGAAATGTCAGTAGGAACATATATATTGATAATTACCTTAAATGTAAATGGATTAAATGCTCCAACCAAAAGACATGGACTGGCTGAATGGATACAAAAACAAGATCCATATATATGCTGTCTACAAGAGACACACTTCATATCTAGGGACAGATACAGACTGAAAGTGTGGGGATGGAAAAAGTTATTCCATGCAAATGGAAACCAAATGAAAGCTTGAGTAGCAATACTCACGTCAGACAAAATAGATGTCAAAATAAAGACTGTTACAAGAGACAAGAAAGGACACCACATAATGATCAAGGGATCAACCCAAGAAGAAGATATAACAAATATAAATATATATGAACCCAACATGGAGCACCTCAGTATATAAGGCAAATGCTAAGAGTAATAAAACAGGAAATTGACAGTAACACAATAATATTGTGGTGGACATTAACACCCCAGTTACACCAATGGACAGATCATCCAGAAAGAAAATCAATAAGGAAACGCAAGCCTTAAAATGACACATTAGAAAAGAGAGAGTTAATTGATATGTATAGGACATTCCATCTGAAAGCAATAGAAAACACTTCTCAAGTGCACACAGAACATTCTCCATCATAGATCACACTTTGGTCCCAAAATCAAGCCTTGGTAAACATAAGAAAATTGAAATCATATCAAGCATCTTTTCTGATCACAACACTATGACATTAAAAATCAATTACAAGAAAAAAAACTGTAAAAAACACAAGTGCATGGAGACTAAATATGTTACTAAACAATCAGTGGATCACTGCAGAAATCAAAGCGGAAATGAAAAAATACCTAGAGGAAGATGACAATGAAAACACAATAGTCCAAAACGTATGGGACACAACAAAAGCAGTGCTAAAAGGGAAGTTTATAATAATACACTCTTAACTCAGGAAACAATAAAAATCTCAATTAAACAACCTAACCTTGCACCTAAAGCAACTAGAGGAACAAGAAGAAACAAAACCCAAAGTTAGTTGAAGGAAAGAAATCACAAACATCAGAGCAAAAATAAATGAAATATAGATGGAAAAACAATAGCAAAGATCAATGAAGCTGAAAGCTGGTTCTCTGAGAAGATAAACAACATTGATAAAGTTTTAGCCAAACTCATCAAGAAAAAAAGTGAGAGGACTCAAATCAATAAAAATAGAAATGGAAAAGGAGAAGTTACAACTGACACCACAGAAATTTAAAGGATCATAAAAGAATACTACAAGCAACTGTATGCCAGAGAAATGGACAACCGAGAAGAAATGGACAAATTCTTAGAAAGGTACAACCTTCCATGACTGAACCATGAATAAACAGGATATGAACAGACCAATCACATGTACTGAAAGTGAAACTGTGGTTAAAAATCTTCTGACATACAAAAGTCCAGGGCCAGATGGCTTCACAGGCGAATTATATCAAACATTTAGAGAAGAGGTAACAACTACCCTTCTGAAACTCTTCCAAAAAAAATGCAGAGGAGGGATCACTCCCAAGCTCACTCAACGAGGCCACCATCACCCTGATAACAAAACCAAACAAATATATCACAAAAAAAGAAAATTACAGGCTAATATCAATGACGAACATATTGAGATAATCAAACATCTATTTGATTATCTCAGTAGATGAAGAAAAAGCTTTTGACAAAATTCAACATCCATTTATGATAAAAATTATTCAGAAAGTGGACATAGAGGCAGCCTACCTCAACATAATAAGGGCCATACCTATATGACAAACTCACAGCAAACATCATTCTCAATGATGAAAAACTGAAAGCATTTCCTCTAAGATCAGGAAAAAAAGAAGGATGTCCACTTTCACCACTTTTATTCAACATAGTTTTGGAAGTCCTAGCCACAGCAATTAGAGACGAGAAATCCAAATTGGAAAAGAAGTGAAACTGTCACTGTTTGCAGATGACATGACATTATACATAGAAAATCCTAAAGATGGCTACCTAAAGGAAACTACTAGAACTTATCAATTAATTTGGTGAAGTTGCAGGATACAAAATTAATAAACAGAAATCTCTTGCATTCTCATACACTAGCAATGAAAGATTAGAAAATTAAGGGAACAGTCCCATTTATGATTGTATCAAAAAGAATAAAATAGAAAGGAAGCAAGATGGCAGGCCTTTAGGATTTGTTAGAAAGAAGACCCAACTGCAACTGCTGTATTGCTGCAAGGCTGAGGGATGAGAATGAGGCTGGCCACCATTCAGCACCAGACCATCTCAAGATTGTATACGTGCCCTTGCTCCTGTTGATTAACCATGGGCGGAAGCAGGAGATGGGCTCAGCAGCAGCCAACAGGCCATGATCTAGGAGGCGAAGTGAGGGATAGAGCTGCTGCTGTGTGGCTGACAGGGTCTTGGTGTTCCAGCCAGGTGTCAGGCCTGAGCCTCTGAGGTGGGAGATCCGAGATCAGGATGCTGGACCACCAGAGATCCCCTGGCCCCATATAATATCAATTGGTAAGAGCTCTCCCAGAGATCTGCATCTCAATGCTAAAACCCAGCTCCACTCAACGACCAGCAAGCTCCAGTGCTGGAAACTCCATGCCAAACAATTATCAAGACAGGAACACAACCCTGCCCATAAGCAAAAAGCTGCCTAAAACCATAATAAGTTCACAGACACCCCAAGACACATCACCAGACATGGTCCTGCCCACCAGAAAGTCAAGATCCAGCCTCATCCACAGAACACAGGCACCAGTCCCTTCCACGAGGAAGCCTACACAAGCAACTGAAACAACTTTACCCACTGGGGGCAGACACCAAAAACAAAGGGAAATATGAACCAACACCTGTGAAAAGGAGACCCCAAACAGAGTAAGTTAAGCAAAATGAGAAGACAGAGAAATACACGGCAGAAGAAGGAGCAACCTAAAAATCCACCAGACCAAACAAATGAAGAAGAAATAGGCAGTCTACCTGAAAAAGAATTCAGAGTAATAATAGTAAAGATGATCCAAAATCGTGGGAACAGAATGGAGAAAATACAAGAAAACTTTAACAAGGAACTAGAAGAACTAAAGAACAAACAAACGATGATGAACAACACATAAATGAAGTTAAAAATTCACTAGAAGGAATCAATAGGAGAATAACTGAGACAGAAGAGCGGATAAGTGACCTGGAAGATAAAATAGTGGAAATAACTGCCACGGAGCAGAATAAAGAAAAAAGAATGAAAAGAATTGAGGACAGTCTCAGAGACTTCTGGGACAACATTAAATACCCCAACATTCGAATTATATGGGTCCTAGAAGAAAAAATAGAAAAGAAAGGGAGTGAGAAAATATTTGAAGAGATTATAGCTGAAAACTTCCCTAATATGGGAAAGGAAATAGTCAACTCCAGGAAGTTCAGAGAGTCCCATATGGGATAAATCCAAGGAGAAACATGCCAAGAGACGTATTAATCAAACTATCAAAAATTAAAAAGAAAGAAAAAATAGTAAAAGCAGCAAGGGAAATACAACAAATAACATACAAGGGAATCCCCATAAGGTTAACCGCTGATGTTTCAGCAGAAACTCTGCAAGCCAGAACGGAGAGGCAGGACATATTTACACTTTTGATAGGGAACAGCCTACAAACAAGATTACTCTACACAGTAAGGATCTCATTCAGATTAGACGGAGAAATTAAAATCTTTACAGAGAAGCAAAAGTTAAGACAATTCAGCACCACCAAACCAACTTTACAACACCAGCTAAAGGAACTTCTCTAGGCAGGAAACACAAGAGAAGGAAAAGATCTGCAATACCAAACGCAAAACAATAAAGAAAATGGTAATAGGAACATAGATATCCATAACTACCTTAAATGTAAATGGGTGAAATGCTCCAACCAAAAGACATAGACTGGCTAAATGGATACAAAAACAAGGCCCGTATATATGCTGTCTATAAGAGACCTGCTTCAGACCTAGGGACACATACCGACTGAAAGTAAGGGGATGGAAAAAGATATTCTATGAAAATGGAAATCAAAAGAAAGCTGGAGTAGCAATTCTAATATCAAAAAAAATAGACTTTAAAATAAAGACTATTAACAACAGACAAAGAAGGACACTACATAACGATCAAGGGATCAGTCCAAGAAGAAGATATAACAATTGTAAACATTGATGCACCCAACATAGGAGCACCTCAATACATAATGCAAATGCTAACAGCCATAAAAAGGAAAATTGACAGTAACACAATAATAGTCGGGCACTTTAAACCTGACTTTCACCACTGGACAGATCATCCAAACTGAAAATAAATACAGAAACACAAGCTTTAAATGTTACATTAAAAAAGATGGAATTAATTAATATTTATAGGATATTCCATCCAAAAAAACAGACTACATTTTCTTCTCAAGTGCTCATGGAATGTTCTCCAGGATAGATCATTTCTTAGTTCACAAATCAAGCCTTGGTAAATTTAAGAAAATTGAAATCATTTCAAGTATCTTTTCCAACCACTATGCTATGAGCCTAGATATCAATTGAAGGGAAATAACTGTAAAAAATACAAACACATGGAGTCTAAACAATACACTACTAAATAACCAAGAGACCCCTGAAGAAATCAAAGAGGAAATCAAAAAATACCTAGAAAAAAAATACTTAGAAACAAATGACAATGAAAACATGACGACGCAAAACCTATGAGATTCAGCAAAAGCAGTTCTAAAATGGAACCATATAGCAATAAAATCCTACATCAAGAAATAAGAAAAACCACAAATAAACAACCTAAATTTACACCGAAAGCAATTGGAGAAAGAAGAACAAAGAAAACCCAATGTTAGCAGAAGGAAAGAAATCATAAAATTCATATGAGAAAAAAATGAAAAATAAATGAAGGAAATGATAGCAAAGATCAATAAAACTAAAAGCTGGTTCTTTGAGAAGATAAACAAAATTAATAAACCAAAAGCCAGTCTCATCAAGAAACAAAGGAAGAAGACTCAAATCATTAGAATTAGAAATGAAAAAAGTAACAACTGACACTGCAGAATTACAAAGGATCATGAAAGATTACTACAAGCAAGTATATGCCAATAAAATGGACAACCTGGAAGAAATGGACAAATTCTTAGAAAAGAATAACCTTCCGAACCTGAACCAGGAAGAAACAGAAAATATAAACAGACCAATCACAAGCCCTGAAATTGAAACTGTGATTAAAAATCTTTGAACAAACAAAAGCCACGGACCAGAGGGCTTCACAGTTGAATTGTATCAAACATAAAGAGAGCTAACACCTATACTTCTCTAACTCTTCCAAAATGTAGCAGACGGTGAAACATTCCCAAACTCATTTTAGGTGGCCACCATGACCCTGATACCAAACCCAGACAAGGATGTCACACGAAAACTACAGGCCAATATCACTGATGTACATAGATGCAAAAATCCTCACAAAATACTAGCAAACATTATCCAGCAACACATTAAAAGGATCATACACCATGATCAAGTGGGGTTTATCCCAGAAATGCAAGGATTCTTCAATATACGCAAATTAAACAATGTGATGCACCATATTAGCCAATTGAAGGAGAAAAACCATATGGTCATCTCAATAGATGCAGAAAAAGCTTTTGACAAAATTCAACACCCATTTATGATTAAAAAAACCCTCCAGAAAGTAGGCATAGAGGGAACTTACCTAAGCATAATAAAGGCCATATATGAGAAACCAACAGGCAACATCATTCTCAGTGGTGAAAAATGAAACCATTTCCACTAAGATCAGGAGAAAGACAAGGTTGCCCACTCTCACCACAAATTTAACTTGATTTTGGAAGTTTTAGCCACAGCAATCAGAAAAGAAAAATAAATAAAAGGAATCCAGTTCGGAAAAGAAGGAGTAAAATTGTCACTGTTTGCACATGACGTGATACTATACATAGAGAATGGTAAAGATGCTACCAGAAAACTACTAGAGCTCAGCAATGTATCTGGTAAAGTAGCAGGACACACAATAAATGCACAGAAATCTCTTGCATTCCTATACACTAATGATGAAAAATCTGAAAGGGAAATTAAGGAAACACTCCCATTTACCACTGCAACAAAAATAATAAAATACCTAGTAATAAACCTTCCTAAGGAGACAAATGAGGTGTATGCAGAAAACTATAAGACACTGATGAAAGAAATTAAAGATGTTACAAACAGATGGAGAGATATACCATGTTCTTGGATTGGAAGAATCAACATTGAGAAAATGACTGTATTACCCAAAGCAATTGACAGATTCAGTGCAATCCCTATCAAACTACCAATGGCGTTTTTCACAGATCTAAAACAAAAAATTGCACAAGTTGTATGTAATGACAGAAGACCCCGAATAGCCAAAGAAATCTTGAAACAGAAAAATGGAGCTGGAGGAATCGGGCTCCTTGACTTCAGACTATACTACAAAGCTACAGTAATCAACACAGTATGGTACTGGCACAAAAACAAAAATACGGATCAATATAACAGGCTATAAAGCCCAGATATAAGCCCACGCACATATGGTCACTTTATCGTTGGTAAAGGAGGCAAGAATGTACAATGGAGAAAAGAAAGCCTCTTCATTAAGTGGTGCTTGGAAAACTAGACAACTATATGTAAAAGAATGAAATCAGAATACTTCCTAAGACTGTATACAAAGATAAACTCAGAATGGATTAAAGATATAAATGTAAGGCCAGCCACTATAAAACTCTTAGAGGAAAGCGTAGGCAGAACACTCTATGACATAAATCACAGCAAGATCCTTTTTGACTCGCCTCCTAGAGAAATGGAAATAAAACCAAAAATAAACAACTTAGATCTAATGAAACTTAAAGGCTTTTGCACAGCAAAGGAAACCATACACAAGATGAAAAGACAACCCTCAGAATGGGAGAAACTTTTTGCAAACAAAACAACTGACAAAGGATTAATCTCCAAAATATACAAGCAGCTCATGCAGGTCAATATCAAAAAACAATTGAATCCAAAATTGGGCAGAAGACCTAAATAGACATTTCTCCAAAGAAAATATACATATTAACAACAAACACATGAAAGGAAGCTCAACATCTCTAATCATTAGAGAAATGCAAATCAAAACCACAATGAGGTATCACCTCACACTGGTCAGAATGGCCATCATCAAACAATCTACAAACAGTAAATTCTGGAGAGGGTGAGGAGAAAAGGGAACCCTCTTGCACTGTTGGTGGGAATGTAATTTGATACAGCCACTATGGAGACCAGTATGGAGGTTCCTTAAAAAACTAAAAATAAAACTACCATACGTCCTAGCAATCCCACTACTGGGCATATACCTTGAGAAAACCATAATTCAAAAAGAGTCATGTACCACAGTATACATTGCAGCAGTATTTACAAGAGCCAGGACATGGAAGCAACCTAAGTATCCATTACCAGGTTAATGGATAAAGATGTGGCATATATATACAATTGAATATTACTCAGCCATAAAAAGAAATGAAATTGAGTTATTTGTTGTGAGGTGGATGGGCCTAGAGTCTGTCATACAGAGTGAAGTAACTTAGAGTAAAACAAATACTGTATGCTAACACATATATATGGAATCTAAAATATGTATATATTGCTTTGAAGAACCCAGGGGCAGGACAGGAATAAAGACACAGGTGTTGAGAATGGACTTGAGGACACAGGGAGGGGAAGAGTAAGCTGGGATGAAGCTTGAGCATGGCATTGATATATATACACTACCAAATGTAAAATAGATAGCTAGTGGGAAGCAGCTGCATAGGACAGGGTGATCAGCTCGGTGATTTGTGACCACCTAGAGGTGTGGGATAGGGAGGGGTGGGAGGGAAACTCATGAGGGAGGGGATATTGGGATATATGTATATGTATAGCTGATTCACTTTGTTATGCAGCAGAAGCTAACACAGCATTGTGAAGCAGTTATACTCCAATAAATATGTTTATAAAAAATAGAATAAAATACCCAGGATAAATCTGCCTAAGGACGGAAAATACCTGTACTTGATTGTAAGATACTGATTAAAGAAATCAAAGATGACACAAACAGATGGAGAGATATACCATGTGCTTGGATTGGAAGAATCAATATTATTAAAATAAACATACTACCCAAAGCTGTCTACAGATTCAGTGCAATCCCTATCAAATTGCCAATGGTGATTTTCACAGGATTAGAGCAAAAACATTTACAATTTCTATGGAAACACAGAAGACCCCGAATAGCTGAAGCAATCTTGTGAATGAAAGATTGAGCTGGAGGAATCAGCCTTCCTGGCTTCAGAATATACTACAAAGCTATAGTAATCAAAACAGTATGGTCCTGGCCCCAAAATAGAAATATAGATCAATGGAATAGGAGAGAAAGTCCAGGGATAAACCCACGCACCTATGCTCAACTAATCTATGACAAAGAAGGCAAGAATATACAGTAGGTAAAAGTGTCTCTTCAGTAACTGGTGCTGGGGAAATTGGACAGCTAAATGTTAAAAATGAAATTAGAACACTCCCTAGCACATACAGGAAAGTAAACTCGAAGTGGATTAAAAACCTAAATGTGAGGCTGGATACTATAAAACTGATAGAGGAAAATACAGGCAGAACACTTTCTGACATAAATCACTGAAAGATCTTTTTTGACCCACCTCATAGAGTAATGGAAATAAAAACAAAAAGAAAAAAATGGAACCTAATTGAACTCAAAAGCTTTTGCACTGCAAAGAAAACCATAGAGAAAGCAAAAAGTGAACCCTCAGAATTGGAGGAAATATTTGCAAATGAAGCATCTGGCAAGGGATTTATCTCCAAAATATACAAACAGCTCATGCAACTCAATAACAAAAGAACCAACAACCCAATCAAAAAATGGCTGGAAGACCTAAATAAACATTTTTCCAAAGAAGACATATAGATGGCCAACAAACACATGAAAAGATGCTCAACATCACTGATTATTAGAGAAGTGCAAATCAAAACTACAATGAGGTATCACCACCTACTGGTTGGAATGGCCATCATCAAAAAATCTACAAACAATAAATGCTGGGGTGGGTGTGGAGAAAAGGGAACCCTCATACACTGTCCGTGGCAATGTAAATTGATACAGCCACTATGGAAAACAGTATGGAGGTTTCTTAAAAAACTAAAAATAAAGTTACCGTATGACCCAACAATCCCACTACTGGGCATATACCCCGAGAAAACCATAATTCAAAAAACACATGTACCCCAGTGTTCAAAGCAGCACTATATACAATAGCAAGGACATGGAAGTAACTTAAATGTCCATCAAAAGAGGAATAAATAAAGAAGATATGGTACATATATACAATGCAATATTAGTCAGCCATAAAGAGGAATGAAATTAGGTCATTTGTAGAGATGTGCATGGACCTAGAGAGTGTCATACTGAGTGAAGTATGTCAGAAAGGGAAAAGCAAATATCGTATAATAATGCATATATGTGGAATCCAGAAAAATGGTATAGATGATCTTATTTGCAAAGGAAAAATAGAGAGATAGATGTAGAGAACAAATGTTTGGATACCAAGGGGGAAGAGGGTGTGGAGGGAGGAATTGGGGGACTGGGATTGACACATATACATTATTGATACTATGTATAAAATTGACAACTGATAGGAACGTACTGTAAAACCAGGGAGCTCTACCTAATGCACTGTGATAACCTAAATGGGAGGGAAGTCCAAAAAGCAAGGGATATCTGTATGTGTGTGGCTATTTAATTTTGTTGTGCAGTGGAGGCTAACACATTGTAAAGCAATCATACTCCAATAAATTTTTTTTAAAAATAAAAGAATTAACTCCTTTCCCTCCACCAGTTTGGAAGGTATACATTTTATTCCTTTTGTTTTATTGATCATTCTTAAATTTTATAGTGCATTTTTGGTTTCAAAATTATTTAATATATTAATTGGGTATAATAAACATACAATAAACTGCACATATTCAAAGTACAAGAAAATGCTTAACATCATTAATTATCAGAGAAATGCAAATCAAAACTACAATGAGATATCACCTGACACATGTCAGAATGGCCATCATCAAAAAAATCTACAAACAATAAATGCTGGAGAGGGTGTGGTGAAAAGGGAACCCTCCTACATTGTTGGTGGGAGTGAAATTGGTACAGCCACTGTGGGGAACAGTATGGAGACAACTGAAAATAGAGCTAACATATGACCCAGGAATCCCACTCCTGGTTATATACACAGAGAAAACCATAGTTCAAAAGATACATGCACCCCTATATTCATTGCAGCACTATTTACACTAGCCAGGACAGGGAAACAACCTAAATGTCCATTGACAGATGAATGTATAAAAAACAGTAGATACATATATCCAATGGAATAGTATTCAGCCGTAAAAAAGAATGAAATAATGCCATTTGCAGCAACATGGATGGACCTAGACATTTTCATACTAAGTAAGTCATACAGAGAAGGACAAATATCATATGATATCACTCATGTGGAATCTAAAACATATCATAAATGAACTTATTTATAACACAGTAATAGATTTATAGATGTAGAAAATAATCTTGTGGTTACCAGGGGTGAATAAGGGGAGGGAAAATTGGAGATTGGGATCGACATATACACACTACTATATATAAAATAGTTAACTAATAAGGACCTATTGTATAGCACAGGGCACTCTACTCAATACTCTGTAATGACGTATATGGGAAAAGAATCTAAAAAATAGTGGATATATGTATATGTATAACGGACTCCCTTTGCTGTAAAGCAGAAGGTAACACAACATTGTTTATCAACTATACTCCAATAAATATTAAAATAAAAGATAGAATGTAAAATGCCACCGACTAACCTCATCTCAATGGAAGGGACTATCTATCAAAAGGCATTAATCAGAAAAAGGAAAAGAAAGATTATTACAGACAATGTTTTCTCTTCTTTAGACAGCACAGCTTATTCCAGTTCACTCCTTTTTTTTTCAGGCTCCCCTCTCAAATATATATATATTTTTTTGAGTGAGGCAGAATATGGAGTAGAGTGTTCACATTCTGGTGACATAATGCTTGTCTTTAAATCCTGACCCCATTACTTATTAGTGGTGCCTCTTTGGGCATTTTTCTTAACCTCTCTGGGCCTTTGTTTGCCCATTTTCAAAATGAGGAATGTAATAAATAGGAAATAGGACTGTGGTGAAGATTAAATGCGATAATGCAAGTAAAATATTTTGATCAGTCTGGCATATAGTAACTGTCAAATTTCACTAAGATAATAATACAAGCCTTTATTGACCCCTTTTAAATATGAATGCTTTTTTGAATGTTACCCACATTCCCTCAGATATTATCATCTAGAGGCGGTGTGTATGGATTGATGGACAACTCTATGCATGGGGAAATGAAGCCTCTTAGCTGCTTCATCTTCTCTTGGAGTTACCATTTCTTTTGCCTTCCTTAAGGAAGTTCTCCCTTCCTTGACACTTTATGTAATCTGGTTTTGCGATGTTTCCAGCATATCTGTCTTCTTGGAATTAATGTAGAGAGCCACATACTCTACAATGGAGTTCTGGTTTTAATTCCTATCTTTTGGTAGACTGGATGTCCACCATTTTTCCCCTCTCATCTCTCAGTAAACTTATTCCCACCTAAGGAATGACAAACAAGTGGAAGGTGTTGAAAATCAGTGTTTGCTGACTGTGTGTTAGAATAAATTAGAGAGCCCTGTAAAAATACAGATTCACTGGTCCCATCCCTAGAGATTCTGATTCAGCCTCTCTGAGGCAGAGTCTGAGAATCTTTATTTTTTAACGTTCTCCAGACAATTTTGTTGCCATGATATATAGTCATTCTTTTAGAAACTTGTTTAAAATGATGATTAGATTATTGGTCAGAGAATCCTGGGAGATTCCAGTCACTACTTCAGCCAGTTTCAACCACTTTGGCAGTCACATACACATACCTATATGCCCAAATTCCCATATATACATATATCCGTACATACTCATATATGTGAGTATTCATGGTTATGATTCCAAAGGGTGCCAAGATATTCAGAACAGGCTAGGTTTATTTGCCTGGGATTTCCCATGCCTCAGCATTTGCTATCTTGAATCAGAGGAACTGAAACAAAAATTAAAATTCACACGAATAAATATTAAAGGAATTTATATAAGCTTTCAAATAATGCTTTTTGTACATTTGTAACATTTAAACTTCTGATGATACTGAAGCTAAAAAGTATACTAAGACTTCTGGGACATGCTATATATGCACTTTTTTTCTGAAGAATTTGAGAGTTTTCTAAAAACAAGGAAATGATCTTGCATAACCACAGTATAATTCTTAAAACAATGAGATTAACATTGATATGATACTATTATCTAATGTACAGATCTTATTATTAATTCAGCTAACTGAAAGGGAATCTTAGTTCATCTGTTGCCTTTGATTGTCACATTATTTTTTTGTAGTAAACATTTTTAAAAATTTTTTAACTTTTTAAATTAAACTTTTTATTTCAATATAACAAACGTACAGGAAAGTGTACAAATCTTATGTGTAACATGCAATGAACTTTTAAGATTGATCACACCTCTATAACCACCACCCAGGTGAAGAAATAGAACAGTTCTTGGAAAACCACTCTTTGGGGCCTCCCCCAATCATTATCCCCATTCATTCTCTCCAAAGGTAATCACTAACCTGACTTCTAGACTAGTTTAGACTCTTTTAGAATTTTAAATAACTGGAATTACAGTATGTATTCTTTTATGTCTGGCTTCTTTTTCTCAGTATTATGTTTCTGAGATTTAGCCATGTTGTCTGAATTGCAATAGTTTGTTCATACTCATTGTTGTATAGGTTTGCATTTAATTATTTTTAGATTAGTAATTGTAATCTTATTTATGGAGTTAACAGACTCAAACCTACATTAGATTAAAATCACTGCTCACATTGATATTAAAAGAACATCAGCAGATTGCCTTCAATCATGCGTTAAACTAGATAATTTAATCCTTTTGCTTATCTCCCTTTATATCCACAGTTAAATGGTACACTATCTTAAATCCTTTTTGTAACAAGGAAGGGAATGAATAAAAGTTGGGATGCTAGATGTGTGATCCGAAGCCTTCACTCTTCAGGAGAAGGTTCACACCAGAGTTCAGGGTTCCCTCCTGACTATACGGTATTATGCTGGGTGGAGTGACTGGTTTACAGTGAGAGTATATCTCCATCTTTCCTGCCAGATTCCATGTGGATATTTTCTCATTTGCCCAATATATAGGAGTCACTCAGCTAGTTTCTGGATTTCTCTCAGAGGGAATTGCTGTGTGTGTCTGTGGGAGGAGGGACGTTTAGTAGACACCTATGTCACCATCTTGGTCTCCTCTAAATCTGTATTTTTTTTTAATTTTATTTTATATTGGAGCACAGTTGATTAACAATGCTGTGGTAGTTTCAGGTGTACAGCAAAGTGATTTAGTTATATATATACATGTAGTTATTCTTTTTCAAATTATTTTCCTATTTAGGTTATTATAGTATGTTGAGCAGCATTCCCTATGCTATACAGTAGGTCCTTGTTGGTTATCTATTTTAAATATAGCAGTGTGTACCTGTCAATCCCAAATTCCCAATCTATCCCTGCCCCCTTTTTTTCCCTAGTAACCATAAGTTCGTCTTCTAAGTCTGAGTCTGTTTCTCTTTTTTGTAAATGAGTTCATGTGTATCATTTTTTAAGACTCTGCATATAAGCAATATATGATATTTGTCTTTCTCTGTCTGACTTACTTCACTTAGTATGATAATCTCCAGGTCCATCCACGTTGCTGCAAATGGCATTATTTCATTCTTTTCTATGGCTGAATAATATTCCATTGTAAAATTGTACCACATCTTTTTCCATTCATCTGTCAATGGCCATTTAAGTTGCTTCCATGTCCTGACTATTGTAAATACTGCTGCAAGGAACATTGGGGTACATGTATCTTTTTGAATTATGGTTTCCTCAGGGTATATGCCCAGTAGTGGGATTGCTGGGTCATATGGTAGCTCTATTTTTAGTTTTTTAAAGAACCTCCATACTGTTTGTTCTCCATCGTGGCTGTATCAATTTACATTCCCACCAATAATGCAAGAGAGTTCCCTTTTCTCCACACCCTCTCCAGCATTTATTGTTTGTAGATTATTTGCTGATGGCCATTCTGACTGGTGTGAGGTAATATCTTGTATTTTTGATTTGCATTTCTATGATAATTAGTGATTTTTGAGCATCTTTTCTTGGGCCTCTTGGCCATCTGTATGGCTTCTTTGGAGAAATGGCTATTAAGTCTTCTGCCCATTTTTTGATTGGGTTGTTTGTTTTTTGATATTGAGCCACATGAGCTCTTTGTAAATTTTGGAGATGAATCCCTTTTCGGTCACATCATTTCCAAGTATTTTCTCGCATTCTGTTGGTTTTCTTTTCGTTTTGTTTGTGCTTTCATTTGCTGTGCAAAAGCTTTTGAATTTAATTAGGTCCCATTTGTTTATTTTTGTTTTTATTTCAATTACTCTGGGAGACACATTGAAAAACATATTGCTGCGATTTGTGTCAAAGAATGCTATGCCTATGTTTTCCTCTAAGTTTTATAGTATCTGGTCTTACATTTAGGCCTTGCAGGGTTTTTTTTTAATTAATTAATTTATTTATTTATTTTTGGCTGTGTTGGGTCTTCGTTTCTGTGCGAGGGCTTTCTCTCGTTGCGGAGAGCGGGGGCCACTCTTCATCACGGTGTGCAGGCCTCTCACTGTCCCGGCCTCTCTTGTTGCGGAGCACAGGCTCCAGACACACAGGCTCAGTAGTTGTGGCTCACCGGCCCAGTTGCTCCACGGAATGTGGGATCTACCCAGACCAGGGCTCGAACCTGTGTCCCCTGCATTGGCAGGCAGACTTTCAAACACTGCGCCACCAGGGAAGCCCAGTCTTGCAGTTTTAAATTGCATTTCCTTACTATGAGAGAGATTGGTCTTCTTTTCATATGCTTAATGGTACACACACATATACACAGATGTATACATACTATGTATGAGAATTGTCTGTTCATGTCTTTTGACATGTTTTTATTTTTATTTTTTAAGCATCCTTATTGGAGTATAATTGCTTCAAAATGGTGGGTTAGTTTCTGCTTTATAACAAAGTGAATCAGCTATACATATACATATATCCCCATATCCCCTCCCTCTGTGTCTCCCTCCACCCCTCCGTATCCCAGCCCTCTAGGTGGTCACAAAACACTGAGCTGATCTCCCTGTGCTATGGGGCTGCTTCCCACCAGCTATCTATTTTAGATTTGGTAGTATATATTAGTTGATGCCACTCTCTCACTTCATCCCAGCTTACACTTCCTCCCACCCCGTGTCCTCAAGTCCATTCTCTACATCTGCATCTTTATTCCTGTCTTGTCCCTAGGTTCTTCATTACCTTTTTTTTTTTTTTTTAGATTCCATATATATGTGTTAGGACATGGTATTTGGGGTTTTCTTCTGACTTACTTCACTCTGAATGACAGAGTCTAGGTCCATCCAACTCACTACAAATAACTCAATTTCATTTCTTTTTATGGCTGAGTAATATTCCAATGTATATATGTGCCACGTCGTCTTTATCCATTCATCTGTCGATGGACACTTAGGTTGCTTCCATGTCCTGGCTATTGTAAATAGAGCTTCAGTGAACATTGTGGTACATGGCTCTTTTTTGAATTATGGTTTTCTCAGTGTATATGCCCAGTAGTGGGATTGCTGGGTCACATGGTAGTACTATTTTTAGTTTTTTAAGAAAACTCCATACAGTTCTCCATAGTGGTGATACATACATTCATATATACACTTACATTCCCACCAACAGTGCAACAGGGTTCCCTTTCCCCACACCCTCTCTAGCATTTATTCTTTGTAGAGTTTTTGATGATGGCCATTCTGACCCGTGTGAGTTGATACCTCATTGTAGTTTTGATTTGCATTTCTCTAATGATCAGTGATGTTGAGCATCCTTTCATGTGTTTGTTGGCAATCTGTATGTCTTCTTTGGAGAAACGTCTGTTTAGGTCTTCTGCCCATTTTTGGATTCAGCTGTTTGTGTTTTTTTATATTGACCTGCATGAGCTGCTTGTAAATTTTGCAGGTTAATTCCTTGTCAGTTGCTTCATTTGGAAATATTTTCCCCCATTCAGAGGGCTGTCTTTTTGTCTCGTTTATGGTTTACTTTGCTGTGCAAAAGCTTTTAAGTCTCATTAGGTCCCCGTTGTTTATTTTCATCTTTATTTCCATTTCTCTAGGAGGTGGGTCAAAAAGAATCTTGCTGTGATTTATGTCATAGAGTGTTTTGCCCATATTTTCCGCTAAGAGTTTCATAGTGTCTGGCCTTACATTTAGGTCTTTAATCCATTTTGAGTGTATTTTTGTGTATGGTGTTAGGGAGTGTTCTACTTTCATTCTTTTCCATGTACCTATCCACTTTTCCCAGCATCATTCATTGAAGAGGCTCTCTTTTCTCCATTGTATATTATTGCCTGCTTTATGAAAAATAAGGTGACAATATTTGTGTAGGTTTATCTCTGGGCTTTCTATCCTGTTCCATTGATCTATCTTTCTGTTTTTGTGCCAGTACCATACTGTCTTGATTACTGTAGCTTTGTAGTATAGTCTGAAGTCCGGTAGCCTGATTCTGTCACCTCCATTTTTCTTTCTCCAGATTGCTTTGGCTATTCGGGTTCTTCTGTCATTCCATACAAATTGTGAAATTTTTTGTTCTTGTTCTGTGAAAAATGCCATTGATAGTTTGATAGGGATTGCATTGAATCTGTAGATGGCTTTGAGTAGTATAGTCATTTTCACAATGTTGATTCTTCCAATCCAAGAACACGGTATATCTCTCCATCTGTTGGTATCATCTTTAATTTCTTTCATCAGTGTCTTATAGTTTTCTGCATACAGGTCTTTTGTCTCCTTAGGTAGGTTTATTCCTGGTATTTTAATTTTTTTTGTGATATTAAATGAGAGTGTTTCCTTAATTTCTCTTTCATATTTTTCATCATTAGTGTATAGGAAAGCAAGAGATTTCTGTGCATTAATTTTGTGTCCTGCTACTTTACCAAATTCATTGATGAGCTCTAATAGTTTTCTGGTAGCATCTTTAGGATTCTCTATGTATAGTATCATGTCCTCTGCAAACAGTAACAGCTTTACTTCTTCTTTACCAATTTTGATTCCTTTTATTTCTTTTTCTTCTCTGATTGCTGTGGCTAAAACTTCCTAAACTGTGGTGAATAATAGTGGTGAGAGTGGTCAAACTTGACTTGTTCCTGATCTTAGTGGAAATGCTTTCATTTTTCACCATTGAGAATGATGTTAGCTGTGCATTTGTCATACATGGCCTTTATTATGTTCAGGTAAGTTCCCTCTATGCCTACTTTCTGCAGGGTTTTTATCATAAATGGGTGTTGAATTTTGTAGAATACTTTTTATGCATCTATTATGATAATCATATTGTTTTTCTCCGTCAATTTTTTAATATGGTTTATCACATTGATTGGTATGCATATATTGAAGAATCCTTGCATTCCTGGGGTAAACCCCACTTGATCATTGTGTATGAACTTTTTAATGTGCTGTTGGATTCTGTTTGCTAGTATTTTGTTGTGGATTTTTGCATCTATGTTCATCAGTGATATTGACCTGTAGTTTTCTTTCTTTGTGACATCTTTGCCTGGTTTTGGTATCAGGGTGATGGTGGCCTCTTAGAATGAGTTTGGGAGTGTTCTTCCCTCTGCTATATTTTGGAAGAGTTTGAGAAGGATAGGTGTTAGCTCTTCTCTAAATGTTTGATAGAATTCTCCTTTGAAGCCATCTGGTCCTGGGTTTTTGTCTTTTCAAAAATTTTTAATCACAGTCTCAATTTCAGTGCTTGTGATTGGTCTGTATATATTTTCAATTTCCTCCTGGTTTAGTCTCAGAAGTTTGTGCTTTTCTAAGAATTTCTTCTAGCTTGTCCATTTTATTGGCATAGAGTTGCTTGTAGTGATCTCTTATTATCCTTTGTATTTCTGCAGTGTCCATTGTTACTGCTTCTTTTTCATTTCTAATTCTATTGATTTGAGTCTTCTCCCTTTTGTTCTCGATGAGTCTGTGTAATGGTTTATCAATTTTGTTTATCTTCTCAAAGAACCAGCTTTTAATTTTGTTGGTCTTTGCTATTATTTCCTTCTTTTCTTTTTCATTTATTTCTGATCTGATCTTTATGATTTCTTTCCTTCTGCTCACTTTGGGGTTTTTCTGTTCTTCTTTCTTTAGTTGCTTTAGGTGTAAAGTTAGTTTGTTTATTTGAGATGTTTCTTGTTTCTTGAGGTAGTATTGTATTTCTATAAACTTCCCTCTTAGAACTGCTTTTGTTGCATCTCATAGGTTTTAGGTCATCATGTTTTCAATGTCATTTGTTTCTATGTATTTTTTTATTTCCTCTTTGAATTCTTCAGTGATCTCTTGGTTATTTAGTAGTGTATTGTTTAGCTTCCATGTGTTTGTAGTTTTTACAGAGTTTTTCCTGTAATTGATATCAAGTCTCATAGCGTTCTGGTGAGAAAAGTTACTTGATACAATTTCAACTTTTTGAAAATTACCAAGGCTTGATTTGTGACCCAAGATATGATCTATCCTGGAGAATGTTCCATGAGCACTTGAGAAGAAAGTATAGTCTGTTGTTTGTGGATGAAATGTCCTATAAATATTAATCAAGTACATCTTGTTTAATGTATCATTTAAAGCTTCTGTTTCCTGATTTCTTTTCATTTTGGATCATCTGTCCATTGGTGGAAGTGGGGTGTTAAAGTCCCCTACTATGATTGTGTTACTGCTGGTTTCCCGTTTGCTGTTAGCATTTGCCTTATGTATTGAGGTTTTCCTATGTTGGGTTCATCAATATTTACAATTGTTATATCTTCTTCTTGGATTGATCCCTTGATCATTATGTAGTGTCCTTCTTTGTCTCTCATAATAGGCTTTATCTTAAAATCTATTTTGTCTGTTGTGAGAATTGCTACTCCAGCTTTCTTTTGATTTCCATTTGCATGGAATATCTTTTTCCATCCCCTCACTTCCAGTCTGTATATTTCCCTAGGTCTGAAATGGGTCTCTTGTAGACAGCATATATACTGGTCTTGTTTTGCTGTCCATTTAGCCAGTCTATGTCTTTTGGTTAGAGCATTTAATTCATTTACATTTAAGGTAGTTATGGATATGTATATTCCTATTACCATTTTCTTAATTGTTTTGAGTTTTTTATTGTAGGGTTTTTCCTTCTCTTGTGTTTCCTCCCTAGAGAAGTTCCTTTAGCATTTTTTATAAAGCTGGTTTGCTATTGCTTAATTCTCTTAGCTTTTGTTTGTCTGTAATGTATTAATTTCTCCCTCAAATATGAGTGAGATCCTTGCTGGGTAGAGTAATCTTGGTTGTATGTTTTTCCCTTTCATCACTTAAAAAATGTTCTGCCACTCCCTTCTGACTTGCAGAGTTTCTGCTGAAAAATCAGTGGTTAACCTTATGGAGATTCCCTTGTAAGGTGTTTGTTGTTTTTCCCTTGCTGCTTTTACTATTTTTTCTTTGTATCTAGTTTTTGATAGTTTGATTACTATGTGTCTTGGTGTGTTGCTCCTTGGATGTATCCTGTATGGGACTCTGTGTGCTTCCTGGATTTGATTGACTATTTCCTTTCCCATAATAGGGAAGTTTTCAACTATAATCTCTTCAAATATTTTCTCAGTCCCTTTGTTTTTCTCTTTTTCTTCTGGGAACCTATAGTTCGAATATTGGTGCATTCATTGTTCCCAGAGGTCCCTGAGACTGTCCTCAATTCTTTTCATTCTTTTTTTCTTTATTCTGCTCTGTGGTAGTTATTTCCACTATTTTATCTTTGAGGTCACTTATCTGTTCTTCTGCCTCAGTTATTCTGCTATTGTTTCCTTCTAGAGAATTTTTAATATCATTTATTGTGTTGTTCTTCATTGTTTGTTTTCTTTTTAGTTCTTCTAGGTGCTTGTTAAACATTTCTTGTATTTTCTCTGTTGAATTTCCAAGATTTTAGATCATCTTTACTATCATTACTCTGAATTATTTTTCAGGTAGACTGCCTATTTCCTCTTAGTTTGTTTGGTCTGGTGGGTTTTTACCTTGCTCCTTCATCTACTGTTTGCTTCTCTTTCTTCTCCTTTTGCTTCACTTACTGTGTTTGGTATCTCCTTTTCGCAGGCTGCACGTTTGTAGTTCCCATTATTTTTGGTCTCTGCCCCTAGTGGCTAAAGTTGGTTCAGTGGGTTGTGTAGGCTTCCTTGTGGAGGGGACTGGTGCCTGTGTTCTGGTGGATGAGGCTCGGTCTTGTCTTTCTGATGGCAGGACTGCATCTCGTGGTGTGTTTTGGGGTGTCTGTGACCTTATTATGATATTAGGCAGCCTCTGTGCTAGTGGGTGGGGTTTTGTTCCTGTCTTGCTTGCTGTTTGGCATAGTGTGTCCAGCACTGTAGCTTGCTGGTCATTGAGTGGAGCTGGGTCTTCGCGTTGAGATGGAGATCTCTCGGAGATCTTTTTCCAGTTGATATTACGTGGAGCTGGGTGGTTTCTGGTGGGCTAGTGGCCTGAGCTCGGGTCTCTCACCTAAGAGGTACAGGTCTGACAGCTGGCCACAGCACCAACACCCTGTCAGCCACACGGCTCAGAAGAAAAGGGAAGAAGAGAGAAAGAAAGAAATAAAATAAAGTTATTAAAATATTTTTTTAATTATTAAAAGTTAAAAATATTAAATAGTAGTAAAGAAAGAAAAGAAAGAAAGAAGAGAGCAACCAAATGAAAAAACAAATCCACTAATTATAACAAGCACTAAAAACTATACAAAAAAAACCCAAACAAACAACAAAAAAAAACGGACAGACATAACCCTAGGACAAATGGTAAAAGCAAAGCTATATAGACAAAATTACACAAAAAAGCGTACACATACCCACTCACAAAAAGAGAAAAAGGATAAAAATGTATATATCTATATATATATATAAAAAGGAAGAGACAATAAACAATAAACAAATCTTCCAATAATAATAAACTCTAAATTCTAAACTAAGATAAACATAAGACCAGACACAAATTAGATGGAGAAAGCAAACCCGAAGTCTACAGTCACTCCCAACGTCCACTGCCTCCATTTTGGGATGATTCATTGTCTATTCAGTTCTTCCAGAGTTGCAAGGTGAATGAAGTTGATTGTGGAGGTTTAATCTGCTGCTCCTGAGGCTTCTGGGAAAAAATTCCCTTTCTCTTCTTTGTTCACAGAGCTCCTGGGGTTCAGCTTTGGATTTGACACTGCCTCTGCCTGTAGGTCGCCTGAGGGCATCTGTTCCCTGCCCATGCAGGACAGGGTTAAAGTAGCAGCTGATTAGGGGTCTCTGGCTCACTCAGACCGGGGGATGGGAGGGGTACAAAATACGGGGTGAGCCTGCAGTGGCAGAGGCCAGTGTGATGTTGCAACAGCCTGAAGCGTGCCGTGTGTTCTCCCAGGGAAGTTGTCCCTGGATCATGGAACCCTGGCAGTGGCAGGCTGCACAGGCTCCCGGGAGGGCAGGTGTGGTTAGTGACCTGTGCTTGCACACAGGCTTCTTGGTGGCTACAGCAGCAGCCTTAACATGTCACGCCCGTCTCTGGTGTCTGCGCTGGTAGCTGCGGATTGCGCCTGACTCTGGATGCTCATTTAGGCGGTGCTCTGAATCCCCTCTCCTTGCGCACCCTGAAACAATGGTCTCTTGCCTCTTAGGCAGTTCCAGACACTTTCCCGGACTCCCTCCCGGCTAGCTGTGGCACACTAGCCCACTTCAGGCTGTGTTCACACAGGCAACCCCAGTCCTCTCCCTGGGATCTGACCTCTGAAGCCCAAGCCTCAGCTCCCAGCCTCCACCCGCCCTGTCGGGTGAGCAGACAAGCCTCTCAAGCTGGTGAATGCTGGTCGGCACTGATCCTCTGCGCAGGAATCTGTCTGCTTTGCCCTCTGCATGCCTTTTTGTGCTCTTTTCCGTGGCTCCAAAGCTTCCCCACCGCCACCCCTCTGTCACCGCCAGTGAAGGGGCTTCCTAGTGTGTGGACACTTTTCCTCCTTCACAGCTCCCTCCAATAGGTGCAGGTCCTGTCCCTATTCTTTTGTCTCTGTTTTTTCTTTTTTATTTTTTTTTATTTTTTTTTTTGCCCTACCCAGGTACGTGGGGAGTTTCTTGCCTTTTGGGAAGTCTGAGGTCTTCTGCCAGCGTTCAGTAGGTGTTCTGTAGGAGTTGTACCACATGTAGATGTATTTCTGATGTATTTGTGGGGAGGAAGGTGATCTTTACGTCTTACTCCTCCATCCACCTTGAAGGTCTCTCTCAAGACTGCTTTTTGAAGACTGCTTAGAACACCTTTCCCTAAGTGCTCTGATCTACCCTGTCTTTCAGTATTTTTACACTTTCTGTAGACTTTGTCTTTCTGGTGCTAGCTTTAAATTAATCTTAGACCTCTAGTCCTCTTTATTTCTCATGAATGAACTTTGCCCAGCATTGCCCTTGCTTTCTACAAAGGTTTGTGGAGGGGGACTATGAGTGATACCTCACTGGGATTTGGTGTTTATTTTCCTACTTACAATTAATTTGGAATTTGGGTGTTCTCTGTGTTTTCATGTGGAGGGCATGGCTTTGTGTACTTTTATGTGTTTCTAGTGGTTCTGTGTTGGTTTATGGAGGATGTGTAGGGAGATTTAGATTTTTCATGGCCACAATTACCTCAACATAAGCATTTCCCATATGATTAAAAGTGCTTTGCAAATATTTTAATGGCTGCATAATATTATGATAGACAAAAGAACCAAAATTTATCAGATCATTTCCTTCTTATTGAGCATTTCATTTGTCTCCTTTTTTGTGATTACATAATTTGTGGATGAAGTCGTTCTAATGTTTACTTTGCATAGATTTGCTGAAGTAGAATTATTGTCTCAAGGTTATAAATATTATTAATAATCTTGATATAATTTGAATCCAGGGAGAACCAGTAGATCACATATGGATTTATTTTAATCAGCTAACTAAGGTTGCTTCCATCTTTTTTTCAGGTAGCACCCCTGTCTTCTACATATATAGCAGGAACCAGGTCTGAAATAGCTGGGAGGCATCAGTGTGGCTATTTCTGGTGTTTACAACCAGTATCTCTGCTTATTGATGGAACCATGTGCCATTATTGGTTATTAAATATTTGAAGATCTCCTGTAGCCGTAGTTTATAATATTTGTTTTCCTATGAGTGTATTGTCTTTTATCACTCTACTTGGGACACATACATATACAGCAACAACAAAAGGACAAGTGACCTCTATTTCAGCTCTCCTTTAGTCTGCCATCCCTGGGTTTTATAAGTGAAGAAGGGAGATAAGCAAGAGACTGAGCTGGCAAGGCTGTAACTTGGTGAACCTGATCAATCCTCACATTAATCATTACTGCCTTCATGACTTGTGTCAGAGACTGATAGTCTCATTTTTCCTCCACTTTCTGTTAGTGACTTCTCTTTCTTCCTCTCAGTCGATCAGTTTTATCAACTGCAAGTAATCAAAGCTTATCTTACTATTAATGCAACCAGAATTTTCACAGTAATATCATATTACTCATGTTTTCTTCATTAGTTGGTACACTCTGACATGACTCATGTGTTTTAGAGGAGCCACTATGACCTTGCTATTGTGGGGGTATTTTTGTTGTTGTGTTTTTGTTTTTGTTTTTCTGCCTCTAAATGTGAGGGAAATAAACATTGTGCCCTCATTTGGAGTGGTGGTTAGAACTTTGACCAAGATATTCCTATGATTATTTTTACTCCCAATCTTATTATCTATCACATAACAAAACACAACAGGAAAACAGCCTCACCCTAGAATCACATTTGAGAAGTTGTTATTCAAAAACAAAACAAAACAAAACAAAACTTCCCAGGCCTAACCCTGGACCCAATGAAACAGTCTCTTATCTTGGGATCCAGGAATCTGTATTTCACAAAGCTTCCCTAATGTCTCTGGTGCCGTTTGTCACCTGACTATAGGCTCATTTTGGGGATGCATAGTTTCAGTAAATATTCTACATCAAACGATGACCCCAATATAGCTGTCAAATGGTCATCTCTGTTCCAGTTTCTAGAACTTGTTAACCTTGCTATATATTCATGATGTGCTCCAGGGTGCATACAAAACTTCATTTTCTAATATGCTCAGAATGTCATTCCCAAACCAAGAGCCTATAAAAATTCATTTGGTTTTCTGCAAATTGAATGTTTTTTTTTACATGTTAATTCTTCTGTTAATTTGAAATTGAATATGTTTGGTTGTGAAATAGGGATCTAACTGAATTTTTTCCAAATTATTAATTTTCTATGCTCCATTTATTGAATGTCTTCTTTTTTCACTAATTTATAATGCTGCTTTTATTGTATATTAAGCTCTTATATTTACATGATGATCTTTTCATGAGCTCTTCACTTTTTCCATTTGTTATTCTTGTACTAGTATGACCTTGTTATTGTTGTAGCATCTTTAATCATTTTCCTATCAAGTAGCACAAATTCTCCCCAATTATTCTTCTTTAAAAAAATGTTTAAACCATTTTTGCCAACTCATTGTCCCATGTAAACTTCTTATCATGTTCCAGAAAACATAAGCTTTTTGACATTTTTATTTGAATCCTATTAAATCTAAAACTTAATTGGAGTCAAGTTGATAACTTTTCAATATTTAGTCTTTCTGTACAGAATCACAGTATATGTTTTCATTTATGCAGTTTTCTTTTTATATTTTATACTTTTTTCTAGATAAGTCCTAAATGTTTGTGCATATTTATTCCTAGGTTTGATTATAAAAATAACATATACACACACACACATGCACAGAGTACCATTTTTCCTATTATCAATAAATTTTTGAACTGATTATTGCTAGTGTATAAGATGCTTATGATTTTTGTATCTTTATTTTCTGACCAAGGATTTTAACAAGATTTCCTGTGAGTTTTAACAATTTTTTAATTGTTTATTTTGGGTTTTTCGGGTGGACAGCTACGTCATTGATAAATAATTCTTACTCTATCTCCTTTCCAACAGCTCTAAGTTTCCTATTCCTTGTTTAATTACATTAAATGTCCTAGCTGTTCACTGCCTTTGCCATTCATTAAAATCATCTGGAGAATTTAAAAAACAACCAGGACTCACCTCCAGAGGTTCTGATTTACTTTACATGGAGAGGAGCCTGGACATTGTTATTTTCAAAGTTTCTCAGAGATTTCTAGAAGTTAGGTTTGAGAATCATTGTTCAAAATACTCTGATCCAATGATAAGTAGTAGTGGTGAAAGAAGGATTCCTTTCTGGCTTCTGATCTTAAGCTTTAACTATGATATCAACTGATCATTTGAGACAGATTCAGTGGTGTACTGGATGCGCTCATACTGGCTTATGAGACCTGACTTTGCACATCTTTTCCAAACTTCAAGTTTATTGACATCATGTGGTAGCTTGGAATTGGCCCCACTCCACAGAATTTGGCAAATGCTGCAAATCAAGGCTCCCCTCCTCTCTCAGCATACTATTGTAAATATTTCCTTCTATTCCTAATCTAAGGGTAATTTTTATCTTCATTACTATTTGAGTTTTATTGAAGCCACCTTTCATCATATTGACAACTTATCACCAAAGTTTTAAAACTTTCTATTTCTTGCAGTAATTTTTTTTCAGATGGATGCCTGTATTCTGATTCTTCAGAGTGTTTCCCTTATTTTGAGCTACATTGACTTTTCCTGGCCCTAATAACTTTTCAGTTTGTTGTTTCTATTACATTATAGACAAGGAGGAGTCAAATTTGGGTTTGTAAGATATTGGTTTGAGTTCTTGCTCAAACTTTCAGGTCCAAATGAGTAGAAAAGCGAAACATTACTCCAACAATCACTGCTGTGGTAAACCTCAGATTCAGAGGGTAGTTCGTTTGGGTGGAAAAGAAAATCTCAGTCACTAACTTAGAGGAATATCTTGACTGCATGTTTCTCCAATAATTCTCTATAAATACTATCTTGTCACAAAGATGTGCATAAGAATTAGGCAATATAAAGCTGAAATTGGCATTCTCTGAGAAGTAATTGGAATTCAGAAATCATAGTCATGTCAGTTACATGCAGACCCATATGTTTTACAATCAAATGAGCTGAAATTTGGGTAGATAGGTTCTTTTGAAGATTAAGAAGCCTAAATGCGACACATGGCTAAATTTATGGCCACTTTACTTTCACTGAGAATGGACAGGCCTTGGGCAGGGCCAAGATTTTACACAAATAAGGCTGCAGTAAGCTTCAGAATATACCAATTACCAATTTATATAGGAGGATATTATTCTCATTCAAGCAATTGAAGTGTTGATTCTATAGCTGGGAATCTTTTGCCTTTACTTAGTGCAAAAGGATGAAGCTTACCTACTATATGCCAGACACTCTTCTGAGAGAAAAGGATTATATAAGGGGAAGCACAGGCACAGGCTTAAAGTGGTTGCCCCTCTGGAGGGCATAGGCACTAAACCTCGTGGGCATCACTGCAGCACCTTCTCTGCCAGCATGCAGAGTGCAAGAGCTATGGAGGTGTGACTACTTCCACATGTATTTTGATGGGTGGAGGCAAAGGGCTGTTGTAAGCCATGGCCACCACAGAGAGTCTCCACTGGTGCAATGCCAAATGGAGCTGTGGGAATGGGGCTGCCTCCATTACCCCAGACTAGTAGAACCACATGTATGCAGTTTCAGCCTGGGAGTCACCCGCACTGAACTCTGACCCAGGAGAGCTGCAGAATGTGCTGTGCCGACCAAGCCATGGGAGCAGGGCCACCCAAAGCCTTGGGGACAGGACCACTACCCCAGTGTGTCTAGAAGGCAGGATCCCCACCCAAACTGGCCTTAAGTTTTGGGACTTGCTCAGTACCAGTACCCCTTTCTATTTTCTTATTTCTTCCTTTTGGAATGGGAGTGTTTGTTCTATGCCTGTCCCATATTTGTATTTTGGAAGCACCTAACATGCTTGATTTCGCAGGTTGCCAGCTGGAGAGCAGTTTGCTTCAGGATGAATTATCTCACCAGTATCTGATTTGATGATATTTAGATAAGACATTGAACTTAGACATTTTTTTAAATCATAAACTTTATTTAACCCTATATATTAAGAATATTACCAATTTAATATGTAATATAACAAATTATTAATGAGATATTTTACATTCCTTTTTGTACTAATTCTTCAAAATGTGGTGTCTATTTTATACTTACAGAATACCTCAACTCCAACTAACCGCTATTTTTCCTTCCATTTTTATTGAGATATAATTGACATATATATGTTTAAGGTGTACAAAATAATGATTTGACTTACATACATCATGAAATGATTACCACAATAAGCTTACTAAAAATCCATAGTCTCATATAAATATAGCATAAAAGAAATAGAAAATAAGATTTACTGTTTTAACAACTTTCATATACAACATAGAGCAGTGTTAATTATCTTTGTCATGTTGTAAATTACATATCTAGTACTTACTGATCTTATAACTAGAAGCTTGTACCTTTTGACTACCTTCATCTAATTCCCCCTTCCTCCATGCCCTGTCTCTGATAACCACAAAGCTGACCTCTTTTTCTCTGAATTTGTTTGTTGGTTTTTGAAGTATAATTGACCTACAGCAGTGTGTTAGTTCCTGGTACACAAGATAGTGATTCAATATTTCTGTACATTTAAAAATGATCACCATGATAAGTATAGTTGTCATCTGTCACCTTACAAAGATATTACATAATTATTGACTATATTCTCCACACTGTACATTTCATAATGTAACTAGAAGTTTAATCTCCCTAACCTATTTCTCTCCTCCCCTCAACCACTACTCCACTGACAACCACCTGTTTATTCTCTTTATCTATGACTCTGTTTGGTTATGTTTTCACGTTTGTTTTGTTTTTTTTAGATTCCACATGTAAGTGAAATCATACAGTATTTGTCTTACTCTGTCTGACTTATTTCACTTAGCATAATACCCCCTAGGTCCACCCATGCTGTGACAAGTAGCAAGATTTCATTCTTTTTTATGGCTGAGTAATATTCCACTGTGTATATATACCATATATTCCTTATCCATTCATTTGTCGATGGACACTTAGGTTGAACCTAACATATGGGTGCATATATCTTTTCAAATTAGTGTTTTCATTTTCTTCGCATAAATACCCAGAGTGGAGTTTCTGGATTTTATGGTAGTTTTATTTTCAATTTTTTAAGGAATCTTCATATTGCTTTCCATAGGGGCTGCACCAGTGTACATTCCTACCAACAGTGAATGAGTGTTCTTTTCTCCACATCTTCACCAACACTTATTATTTCTTGTCTTTTTGATAATAGCCATTCTGACAGATGTGAGGTGTTAGCTCATTGTAGTTTTGATTTGCATTTCCCTAATGATTTTGAACATCTTTTCATGCGCCTGTGGCTATCTATCTGTGTATCTTCTTTGGAAAAATCTCTATTCATGTCCTCTGTCATTTTTAAAATTGTGTTGTTGGTTTCTTTGAAGTGGAATTATATGATTTCTTTTTTATATTTTGAATATAATATATATATTATCCTTGTATATATCCTTGTTGTGTGTGTGTGTGTGTTGTATATGTGTGTGTGTGTATACATATATATATTCTTGTTGGATATATCATTTGCAAATATCTTCTTGCATTCAGTAAGGTGGCTTTTCATTTTGTTGATAGTTTCCTTTGCTGTGCAAAAGCTTTGTAAGTTGATGTAGTCTCACTTTTTTTTTGCTTTTATTTTCCTTGCCTGAGGAGACATATTCCAAAAAATATTACTAAGACTGATATCAAAGAGCCTACCACTTATGTTTTCTTCTAGATGTTTTATGGTTTCTGGTCTTGTATTTAAGCGTTTAATTCATTTTGAGTTTATTTTTGTATGTGGCATGAGAAAGTAGTCCAGTTTGATTCTTCTGCATGTAACTAGCTGTCCAGTTTTCCCAAACCATTTATTGGAAAGAGGGTCTTCTCCCCATGGTATATTCTTGCCTCCTTTGTCGTAGGTTAATTTACTATATAAGCATGGGTTTATTTCTGGATGCTCTATGCTGTTCCATTGATCTATGGGACTGTTTTTGTGCCAGTACCATACTATTTTTATTACTGTAGCTTTGTAGTATAGTTTGAATTCAGGACATGTGATACGTCTACTTCTGTACTTCTTTCTCAAGTTTGTTTTGGCTATTTGGGGTCTTGTGTTTCCATACAAATTTTAGAATTATTTGTTCTACTTTTGTGGAAAATGCCATTTGTATTTTGATAGGGATTTCATTGAATATTATATTACTGTTATTTCTTTCTAGTTTAATTTCATATTGGTGTAAGGTTTTATTCTTTTGAATTTATTAAGGTCTGTTTTATGGCCCAGAATGTGGTCTATCTTAATGAATGTTCTATATGAACTTTAGAAGAATGTGTATTCGCTTTTGTTGGATGAAGTAGTCTATAAATGTCAATTAAATCCAGCTGATTGATGATGCTGTTCAGTTCAATTACTTACTGATTTTTTAACCGTTGTATCTGTCAATTACCAATAAAGGGGTGTTGAAAAGCACATGTTTCAGTGCTTTTTTGTTGGATGCATATCTTTTAAGGATAGGTATGTATCCTTGGAGAATTAATCCTTCTATTTAATGGCCCTCTTTATCCCTGATAATTTCCTTGATCTGAAGTCTGCTTTGTTTGAAATGAATAGAGCTACCTCAGCTTTGTTTTTGATTAATGTTAGCGTGGTATATGGTTCTCCGTCCCTTTTTTAATCTATATGTCTCTTTATATTTGAAGTCGGTTTCTTGTAGATAATATATAATTAAGTCTTATTTTATAATACACTCTGACAGTCTGTGTATTTTCATTGGTGTATTTATACCATTGACATTTAAAGTGATTATTGATATAGTTGGATTAATACCTACCATACTTGCTACATTTTTCTGGTCATGGTCCTTGTTCTTCATTTCTCTTTTCATTTTCCACTCTTTTTCTGCCTTCTCTGGGTTTAACTGAGTATTTTTTATGATTCTATTTTTTCTATTCTGTTAACGTGTAAATTATACTTTTTTAAAACTCATTTTTAGTGGTTGCCCTTACATTTGCAGCATACATTTACAATTTATCCAAGTCCTCTTTCAAATAATACCATACCACTACACTGTTAGTGCCAGTACTTTATAACAGAATGTTTCTAATTCCTCTCTTTAATCCCTTATAACATTTTTGTCATTCATTTCACTTTCCATGAGCTATAATCACTGAATACATTGTTGCTATTATTTTAAACTTTTATCTCTTAGACCAGTTAATAATAAGAGTAATAGTGTTTTGTTTACCTTCATTTATTCCTCCTCTAATACTCTTCATTTCTTTATGTAAATATGAATTATTGACCTATAGGTTTCTCTGTGAAGAACTTCTTTTAACATCTCTTGCAAGGGAGATCTACTGGTGACAAATTTTCTCAAATTGTAGATTTGTAGATCAAACAATTGTCCTTGTTTTTATTTCCTCTCTTGTCTTGTTTTTTTGAGAAAGTATTTATTTCTCATTCACCTTTGAAAGGTAATTTCTTTCTTTCAGGCTGGTCTTTTTTTTCCTTTTAACACTTTAAATATTTCATTCCACTCTCTTCTTGTTTACATGGTTCCTTGAGAAAAGTTGGAATAATTCTTATTGTGCTCTTCCTTCAGTAAGGTGTTTTTTTCTTCTGGCTTCTATCAAGATTTTGTCTTTGGTTTTATTCAGTTTGATTGTGGTATGCCTAGGTGTAGATTCTTTTGATATATATCCTGATTGGTGTTTTCCAAGATTCCTGGATTTGTGGTTTTGTGTTTATTATTAGTTTTCAGAAATTCTCAGTCATCATTGCTTAAGATGTTTCTGCTGTTCCTTTTTCTCTTTCTTCTACTTCTAGTATTCCCATTGCATGTATGTTACACCTTTTGTTATTGTCCCACAGTTTTTGGATATTCTCTTCTGTTTTTTTCTTTCTTTCTTTTTTTTCCTCATTGCATTTTATTTTTGGAAGTTTATACTGACATATCTTCAAGTTCACTGATTATTTTCTCACCTGTGTCCATCAAAGGAATTCTTCATTCTGTTATGGTGTTTCTGATTTCTAAAATTTCCTTTTGATTCTTTCTTAAGGCTTCTATCTCTCTGCTTACATTAATCCAACTCCTTTTTTTAATGTTGTCCACTTTACCCATTATGGTCCTTGGTATATTAATCATAGTTGTTTTAAATTCCTAGTTTGATAATTATAAAGTATCTGCCATATCTGAGTCTTATTATGATGCTTTCTGTGTTTCTTGAAACTTTTTTTGTCTTTTAGTGTTTTCTTGTAATTTTTGTTGCAAGCCGGACATTATGGGTAAAAGGAACTGAGGTAAATGGGTCTTTAGCATGAGGTTTTATTTATCTGGCTAGAGTTTAGCTTGTGTTTTTTGGTTGCTGTAACTGTAGGTCTCAGGGGCTAAACTTACCTCTGGTGTCCTTGTTTTTATTTCCTCTCTTGTCTTTTGTTTTCCCTAGAGACTTCTTAAATATTGTCTGAGAAGAATAATTCTTTTAGTCATATTCCCTTGTTATTATCCAGGAAGCCTGTTGATGTGGTGGTAAGGTGTGAGGGCAGGGGTAGTGTTCTACAATTCTACAGTTATGTGTCAGTATTTTAGTGAACCTGTGCTTCTGGCCTGTGACTTTCACAAGCATTTCTCAGTTTTGTTTCAGTTTTCTCCCTTAGAAGAGACAGGAAGGGATTTCATTTCTGGAATTGGGAAATTTTCCCCTTCCCAGGTCAGTTAAGCTCTGGTAAAGTAGTTTCTCTTGAGGGTAGGCCTTATTAAGAAGAATGAAATGCTCTGTGCATGTTTTTAAATGGCTAATTTTCTTATCCCCTTCTCAGAATTACAGTAACATGAGGGAATTTTTCTCAGATCTTCACTGTGAGAACCTGATAGGGCTCCTGGAGGTAAAACTCACAAAAACTTGGGAGTCTCCTAGGACTGGGCCTGCTTAAAATTTTTAACTCTCAATCTTGTCCACACTGAGCCACTAGCAATTTGCCAATTACAGATTGGGTTTTCCTAGCCCTGTACTGTTTCCCAAGGAGTTTTCTAACCTTGGGCTTCTGCTCTATAAGTTTTGATTCTCTGTATGTGCCTGTTTATTCAGTTTGCCCTATGACCTCAGTTCTCTGATGGAACTAAGAGGAGTTGACTTTCAGTTTGTTCCATTTTTTTTTCTTATTGTGTGAATGAAAGAGGTGGCTTCCAAGCTCCTTTCCCCAGCTGGAATATAAGGGAATTTTTGAGACCTCAAAAATATGTTTGTTGTAAAGTTTTCATCTTTTGAAAACTGGTTAGAGTAACCATCTTTTAATTAATGCACTTTAAATGTAAGATAAAATGTAAGATCTTGTGGAATGTTAACTTTTTTCTCATTTTTTTCTTCTCAAATAGATCCTAAATGTCCAGGAGATGTTGATTTTCATAATAGTGACTGGGACATTAAGACAATCACCAGCTCCTTGAAATTCTACCTCAGGTATATCTGATATGATTTGGAACATTCCTTTTCAGAGTTGATGAAATATTTCTGGATGGAGATTGGAGTTAATGTGGTCCCAATTTTGGGAGGTTGGATAGGATTGCTAAAGAAAAAAATAGTGAAAAAAATTTCTGTCAAAGAAGAATGTACATTAGGAGACTTTTTAAAATTTGGGAATTTAAGTGAGGGAAGCATTAAAATAATAGAATAGTTATTGAAATATGGCTTTTTTGAAGAAAATTGGCTTTAAAAAAGATTATTTAAAAATCACGCCCTTAAAATAATTGAAGTTTTGCCATTGTGCATAGATAGGGTGATGTCACAAATGGGCTCATAAGTAAAATCAAGAGTTGTGACATTTCAAGGTTGTTAACATGTTTTGGTGGATAATAACCATTTTGAAACATTAAATTGCATTTACACAAACATAATTTGTGTATTTGTATGTCTTTTGTTAAAATGGAAATAAAAACCAAAAAACTACAACCATAAAAATGTTAGAACTGAATGAAGTGATGGCAGTTGGGAAAAAAATTAACTTACAAGCAAAATTTGGGGATGCACAATGATGATGAATATATCATTCAGTTTATTGGCATAGATTTATATTACGTAAAAATATTTGTGACATATGCACTTTTTAAAGTCATTCATTTCTTACCATTTTCTATGTCCCATGTATGCACCATACTTTATGTGGTAAAATGTCTTCTTTTCAATTACTGTACTCTTTAGACATTAAGATAGGTACTCTAGCTATGGGAAATGTCATTAATCCAAAATAGATTGGGTCCCAGATATTGCTATTAAATGACCTTCTGCTGTAGCATCATCTTAGAACTTTAAGTAAACATGAATGCTCTTTCCAGGGGTATTTCTCCTGCATATGCCGAAGAAGAAAAGCACTGGTGTTGGAGGGTTTATTCTGTGCTAGGCTGTGTTCTAGTTGCTTACGTTGACAATATCATTGTTTTTTTTCTCACAATAATCTTATAAGGTAGGTGTTACCATACTCATTTTACAGATGAAGAAATTAAATCATATCCCTCCCCCATTAAGTAATATTCATGATCATGGCTCATATTATTTGAACCTAAGTATCTCTGACTTATAAGGCCACTGGTATTGGAGCACTTTATTCCCCTATTCCCCACTGCCCAGGAGCTGTGGCCTTCTTGGAGTTGCTTGGGTAATTTAAGAAAGACAGAGCAATCTGCTATGCATACTTTCAGGAGACTCGTGATGATGAGAATAATGCAAGTAAATAACTCTGTGTCTCTAGCCTCCTTAAAAGGAGTTAGTTTTTTCAGAGATTTATATAGAGTAAGTCCCTCCCACATTACGTCTTTCCCAGCTTATCCCGTGACAAGCAGTGTAGCTCTTTTGAAAGATGAGAAGATCGAGCCTGAAAGTTTGAGTGGCCTGTACCCCCAATAAGAGATATTTGTTCTTAAGTGTCTTATCCATGAACATTTAATATGTACTAGCCAGTCAACACCCTTTAGATTTCTTAAATGTGTCAGTATTTTCATAGTGGACTTCCTCCATCTGTGTTCTAGGCACCTAACTCACCCCTTGTCTCCAACACTTCTAGAAAATTACTGTAAAAAACATCCCTTCTCTCTTCTGTATCTTTACCCTCTCTCATTCAACAGGCTTTTTCCTCTCAGCATGTAAATATGCTCCAACATTACACATCTCTTTGCATTCATTTATTCTACCGTTCACTAAACCATTCAGTAAACATTTCCTGACCTACTCTATGCCTAGCATGGTGTCTGGCAGTAGCCATACAGTTGTGAGTAGATATGACCTTAAAAAGGTTATAGTCCAGTGAAGTGGACAGACAAAAGACAAATAATTATACAAATATAATGTGCTATGATAAGTTCTCTGAAGGAAAAGTGCAAGGTGCTATGCAGTCATATAATAGGAAGGCCTAACTTATTCTGGTTTTTAGTTTGGAATGATGTTTGGATTATAACTTGGAGTCAACTGGGGATGGAGGGAGGCATTTCCAGACAGAAATAACTTCATATGCAAAGACCTTGAAGCAAGAGGAAGACCCTTTTAAGAAACTACATGTACCAGTTTACGTGGAGTATTGAGTGTAGACAGGGAGGGAGAGATATGTAGGGGCCAGATCATACAAGGGCTTTTAGGACATTTTAAGAATTGGGGTATGAATTTATATTAAAAGGAATGAGAATATATTGAAAGATTTTTAAGCAGGAGGTTATATGATGAGATTTGCATTTTGATAAAAACACAGAGAGATGAGATTAGAGAGAGGCAAAATAAGTAGAGGTGGAAGCCAATTAGCAAGCTATTGCTGTGGTCCCGGAAAGAGATGATGCTTCTGTGTGGACTAGGGAGTAGCGGTGGGGATAGATAGAAATAAGCATATTCAAGAGATTTAGGGAGTAAACTTGGATATGAAGATGGAGGAGAGGGAGATAAAAGAATGGCTTCCACATTTCCCGCCCATACAACCAAATGATGGTCATACATTTACTGATTTGGGAAACATAAGAAAATGACTAAATTTGAGGGATATGACAAGTTAGGTTTTGGATATGTCAAATTTAGGTGTCTTTGAAGAAATTAGGACAAGAATTTTAAGTAGGCAATTTGATATATAGGAAATATATAGGAATGAAACTCAAGAATTCTGGGCTCGAGCTAAAAAATTGAGAATCATCAACAGTGTAGATGATAATTGGAGTCAGGAGCTTAGATGAGATTGCCTAGTGAGATATTTCACCCCTTCCCAATCTAGCTTCAGTGTATGAAGTAATATACACTCCCTGTCTCTGCTTCTTAATGTCCCTGTTTACTCCTTAACCCACTGCAGTCTGACTCCCACCCCCTCTGCTCTACTGAAGCTGCTCTTGCCAAGGTCACCAGTGATTCCCTCAGTTCTAAACACAATGGACAATTGTCAGCCTTTACCTTATTTGACCTCTTTGTAGCATTTGAAGCTGTTAACAAGCCCTCCTTGAAACTTTCTTCTTTTCGATTCTGCTAATCCATTGCTTTTGGATTTTCTCTCACCTCTTTGACAATTTTTAGAAGTCCCTTTTATGGACTTTCTACCTGGTATTTCCTAGGGCTTTCCTCTCTTTTTACTACACTGAGGGGATGGAAAATTCAAATATCCACAAGAGCCAGGACATGAAAATGACTGAAGTAGACTGCTTTTATGTTAAACATGTTGCATATAAAACATTTACTTGCATAGCAATCCCTTTGTTTATATATAAACAGCAATATTCTTTACTTCCACAAATAACCATATGGACCCAATATAGACAGATCTTTCAGTTTTTCAATAGAGGCAGACAATATTGACTTTTATGTGTAATATACAATTTTTTCGTATTCTGATGACTCATTCAATTCCATTTATTTTTTATACACTACTCTGGACAGGGAAGAATTGTTGAAAGGTCTCATGTAGCTGTTGGCTGCCAGTTTGTCATCTTTCCTTGAGCAGTGGTATCTGTTCTCATGGTTCTAATCACCCTCCTAGGCTCATGATTTCCACATCTACTTCTCAGATCTAGAAAGGCACTCCATCCATCTTCCTAATAAACATCTGCCTTTGGCTATCCCAGAAACCCTTCTAACATAGCATCTCCACTTCCCTCTCAATCAATTTCTAATCTATTCAATCACCCAAACCAGATTACTCTCTCCGTCACCAACATATGCAATTATTGAAGCTCTGTCTTTAATGTCTTTCAAATGACTCTCCTCACATTTTCTTTCTATCCCTAATGGCACTATTTTCGTTTAGGCCTTTATTATTTCTCACCTAGATTACTACAATAATAGCAGTGGCAAGCAGTATAAAGTAGTGATTAAGAACATGGACTTGAGACAGACTGCTAAATTCTGCCACTTACAAATTGTGTGGTCTAGGATGAACTATTTAACTTTTCTGAAGCTCAGTTTCCTTATCTATAAAGTGGAGATAATAACAATATCTACCTTACAGGGTTGTCATGAGCATTAAGTGAGTAAATATATATAAACCACTTAGAACAGTGGATAGTTTGTTATTATTATTATTAGTGTATTACTTTCTTCCTCTGAGCCATGCATCACCTACATTTTGTATGTGGAACTCTACTCAACTAGACTATTAGCTCCTTGGAGGTTTAGACTATGTCTAATTCATCTGGATCACCAATACCTGGCACAATGCCAGTCACAAGTAGGTGCTCAGCCAACGTTTTTTTTTTTTTTTGGCTGCACCACACAGCAAGCGGGATCTTAGTTCCCCAACCAGGGGTTGAACCCATTCCCCCTGCAGTGGAAGTATGGAGTGTTAACCACTGGACTGCCAGGGAAGTCCCTCAGCCAATATTTTTTGACTAAATAAAGAAACCTATTTGAGGCTCAATTTCCTTCTCCATTAAATGGGTATTTGAATTACTGCTTCACCTCACAGGATCTTTGGAAGGATCAAATGGGAGGACAGATATAAAAGCACTTTGGAAACTGAGGAACTATCCAACTGTAAGGACTTCATAGTAGCATTCATAGTGGGTCCACTTTGGAATTTTGCAGGACTGATTTGTGCCTCTTTTCACTTTGGGGAACTAATTGGAGACCCTGCACAAGGTCTCAGCTCATACTTTTATAGGTCTTCTGTCAAATTACTAGCAACTAGGATTCCTCTGACAAAGTTTCAGATGAAGGGAGAAATGTATGTAGTCATTAATCTGTGGAGCTCAGAAACTTCAGCCTTGCTGCTCACAGAACTGCGCATCTAAGGCCTTGCTACTCCCTCCCCAAAGGAACTTACAGTTTTCATTAATTTCAGGAATCTTTCTGAACCTGTCATGACCTATAGACTTCACAAAGAGCTGGTCTCTGCTGCCAGTAAGTATTTATGTTACTTAGTTAATTGTGTTGTCCTCGCTTCTAAGTAATATTTACAGCAACAAGGCTAGAAGACTGCTTGAGGGAAAGTGAGGGAAAAAACAAACATATACACAGATTTTGTCCACTGTCAAATGAGAGTATTCTTACTTGCTAACTCAAGTGTTGTATTATTTTTCATAAATCAATGTTGGTTGAGTGAATTGGAGAAAACTGGCTAACGAGGGATATGACAGGTCTGAGGATTTTATTGATTGATTTTGCCTCTTACATCAGAACAAGATGGCTCACATTGCCAGGCGACAGCAAAATGTTTCCATTACAGTTACTATTTCAGCATTTTTTCAGCACTTTGCCTTTTCAAATGTTTTTCAATTGTATTGTGAATTATTATTCCTAATCTTTTAGTGCTAGCATCACATTTTTTTAGATGATAAGACCAATGGTGAGGGTGGAAGGGTACATAGGAAATAAGGCATATAGAATCACTTAAAAAGTTGGCAGCTGAAGAAGCATTAAAAGTTTTGACTGAGGCCACTGTATGAGTATCCCTCCCTACCTTGATGTGACTCTTCTGCATTATGCCTTGTATGGTATTCAGGAAAATGATTCAGGGGATTTGTCTTCATAATGAATATTTGTTGAGGCAAGAGAGCTTTGATCTTTACTCTGAGGTCTCTCAGTGATTTTCATAGGAACCCAGAGGCAGAAGCATACCTCCTAGTTCCACAAGGAAAGTGGGTGGGCAAGGGATTCCAGCTGGAAATTTACATGTGGAACTTTAGGAGCAACCTGCTGTATCCAGAATTCTGACTTGCTCTGAGACAGTCTTGTCTTCTCTACTCATATTTCTTTTCTCTTCTCTCTTCTAATTCTTCATCTTTCTAGGCCTATTTCTTTGTTTTCAATCTATGTTTTTATCTTTTAGTCAGTCTCTCTCCCTCCCTCTCTTTCTTTCAGTGTCTGTTTCTTGGTCTCTCTTTGTCATTGTGTCCCTGTGTCTATATATCTCTCTCTTTCCATCTATTTGACTCTATGTGTCTCTGATTGTGTCTGTGTGCACATGTGCACGTGTGTGTGTGTGCCTGTGTGTATATGTATGAGAGTTTGCTTGATCCAGTTGCCCAGAAGGCAAAACTATCTCTCTGTTCTCTCTCAGAGTCTGACAACCTGGATTATCGGCTGGGAGCTATTCATTCCTTGGTATATAAGCTACCGGAAAAGAACAGAGAGATGCTGGAACTTCTTATAAGACACTTGGTCAAGTAAGTAACTTCTAGGTTTTCAGGAAGAGTTCCTATTAGAGGGCTGGCCCACATGGTAGCACTGCAGATAAACTGTCTGTCAGCTCATTAAGTCCCAGCCCCCAACTGCTTCATCCTGGGCAGTCTGAGTGCTCTGTGAGAAAGGCAGTTTTCCCTTTACCCTTATATATATCCTCTCAGGGTCATCATGCATCTTAGTTGAGGGGTTGTCTCAGTTGAATGGTAACACCAGGTAGAATGGTGGCTGAACACAGGCTTTGCTGTCAGATAAACGTGGGTTCAAATCCCAGCTGTGTAATCTTAGGAAAACCTCTCTTAACCTGTTTGGTCATCTATAAAATGAGAGTAGTATTCCCTACCACATAAGACCGTTGTGTGGATTTGAATGAACACAGGTGAAGTACGTGGCACATAGGAAGTTCTCAAGACATGGGAGTTATGATTATGGTCACCTTCTTTGCTTGGGTGTGGCATGTAGGAACAGATAGCAGCATTCCAGAGAGTAGGTCTGGTGATGGGCTCTAAGATGGGTGGGTGTAAGGGCATGTGTGCCCCACTGTGGTGCTTCCTGGCATGAAGGTTCAATGTTGTGAATAAAGATGAATTTACTTGACTCATAAAAGGCTAGCTGCTCTAAGGAAACAGTATGGTGCAGCAGAAAATACTCTGTCCAGGAGTCAGCAAACCTGGGTTCTAGTGTCAGTTCTGCTACTAGCTTTCTTGATGACCATGGGCAGGTCACTCTTAAGACCGCTCCTGGTGTATTAAAAAGTAAATAAGTGAGACAACAAGCTTAGAAAAATTGTGATGCCTTTTAAGTGTTTGTGTTTAACAAAATAAAGCTATCAGCACACTCATAAATGCATTGATGAGATATTTTAACCTCATTTGGAGAATATCTCAAAACACCTAAAATTGAGGCCCTTAGTGAAGGTTAAATGGCCCTCTTTGCCTCCTGCTGTAATAAATCCTAATCACTGTACCTCTGGACCTCAGGTTCCCCTGTGATATGATAATATCTCTCCAAGATCTGACCAACTCTGACATTCTAAGTTTTTGTTTTGGGTTTTTTTTTAATACGTCTGTAGCCAATATTGCAGACAAATAGGCAGAATTAACAAGACAATAGCTTTTATATTTATTGCCAATGTTTGTAATTTGGGCTAATAGCAAACATTAAAAAGCATTTTCTTTCCAAAAAATTGTTTATGATAATCTCCGTAAAGTACAAAAATCAGCACATGTTGTTAATTTGAAGTTGCCCGGGGAAAAGGGACTTTGGGTTCAAATTTCAGCTTTATTGCTAATTTGCTATGAACCTAAAGAAAGTCCATCCTACTCTCTGGGCCTCAGTTTGGTCATCTACAATATGAGGGGACTGGAATAGCTAATCTCAAAGTGTTCTTCCAGCTCTTACTTTCTAAGAGTCTTAGTATGTGACATGAGCCAAGGATTCAGTTGAAGATTCTCCTACTAGCAGTTAGTGAGAGACACCTACCTCCCTCCACCAAAAGGCTGGCCATCTACCTTACTTGAAGAATCTTGCTCCTCAAAATCCTTAGAACAAAAGGAACAATAGACACAAACACACAAAACGCAGAACTAGAATGACAAATAACCTTAAATATGTGAAAAACTGTGCAAGTTAACTTGTAATAAGAAAAATGCAAATTAAACCTACATTGAGATACCATTTATTGGCAAACCCTAAAGCTTGACCACATTCTGTTTATGAGACTTTGGGGCACAGGGAGTCCAACACACTGCTGGTGTTAATGCAATACAAATACAGACGTACAGGACGGGAATTTGGCAATATCTAACAAATCTGCATTTTCAATTATCCTTTAACCCAGCAACTCCACTTTTAGGCATCTACTCTGAAGACATAGCTCCACAAATACAAAACAACATATGCACAAGTTTGTGTCAGTGCAGTGTAATTTTTAGTAACAAAATATTGGAAGCAACATAAATACCCAACAATAAGTGACTAGTTTTGTAAATCATGGTATATTCAAGCAATGTGGTATTATATAGTCATTAAAAAGAATGAGGAAAATATGAATTTTGTTTTTGAAGTGATTTCCAGATGCATTACAAATTTCTGTACAAAAACTTGTACACAAATATTCATAGCAGCATTATCCATAGTTGTCCAAAGGTGGAAACAGCCCATATGACCATCAAATGCTGAATGGAAAAAATAAAATATGGTATAAACATACAATGGAAAATTATTCAGCCATAAAAGGAATCAAGTATATGGATGAACCTTGAAAATATTATGCTAAGTGAAAGAAGCCAGACACAAAAGGCTACATATTACATTACTCCATTTTTATGAAATGACCAGAAAAGACAAATCTATAGAGGCAGAATGTAGGTTAATAGTTGCCTAGGACTGAGACACGGGAAGTAACAGCTAATGGTTACAGGGTTTCTTTTTGGAGTGGTGAAAGTGTTCTGGAATTAGATAGTGATGATTGTTGGACAACTCTGTGAATATATTAAAAACCATTGAATTGTACCTTTTACAAGGGTAAATTTTATGGTACATGAAATATATCTCAATAAAACTGTTATAAAAACAAACTAATGAAAATGGTTACTATGGAGGTGTTGACCTGAAATAGACTACCAGATATTTCTTCAGCAAAGATGGGTTTATTTGGGATGAGCAGAGATTTGTAATTTGGAATCTGCAACCATGCCAAACAATGGGCAAGTCCTCACCTGACAAGGGAAGGACAACGCTTTTATAGAGGGGAAAAGGAAGTTGGGAGGGCTATAGTAAACAAAGAGTCCATAGCTTTTCATTGGCTTGGGTCCTTGGCAGGAAAGAAAAATCTGTTTTCTTCCTGTTGGGCTCTGCTATCATGGCAGGGTATGAGAGCTCCCCTTTCTGGTCTCCTGACTATATTTAATTGAGGCTTCTCTTTTTTTTTTCTTTTCTACAGGGGATAGGTGGTGACTAGGGTGGAAGGGACAAGGATGAGAGCTAGATTCCTCTGAGTCCACCTCCTTCTATGGTTTTGACTTTTGAGCCATATTAATATTTTAGGTATCCAAAAAGTAAAATTAAATGAAAAGGAAAACATTACAAACCGTAAAATGGAATGCAAAAAATCAAATGAATCTAAATGTTTATCAAATTCATAGCATAGTCATACAGAGAAAACAGTTATTTCATCTAACTTGTCAACACAGCCTCTGATTCATGCTAATGAAATATATTCTAAAAACAGGAAAAACTGCAAAAAAAGTTGTAAGCATCAGCCAGTAGGTTTATTAGTACTAGTAATATTATAATTATAACTTGAAATTATTTTATGTATATGTATCTCATAAGGATAAAGTAAAAAATAGTAAATATATTAATATTATCAGAAGCCAAGGTTTATGGTGTAAGAAAAAGAGATGTGGATACAAAATTCAAGATGTAAAGAAAAAAAAATTCTCTAATGGTAAAGTTGAATTGAGAATGCCAATATGAACTCATGATTTAAAAACAAAACAACAAAATCTTCTATTCACTTAACCAGTCTTGAGATGATTCTACCCAAGAAAGCAATAAACACATGTAGTGCCCAGATCTTTTGTCTCTAAATAACATTCCCTTCTCAAAAGTGCCAAGTCTTCTTAGAGAACTGGCTGATTCTAGGTCTGGGGCAAGGAAAATAAAAGGTGAGTCTTGGATCAAGTATACTTTTGTAAGCAAAGAAGAGCTCATGCACTAATAGGGTCATGTCACAAAGATTCAGGAATCTGCTTGAAAAGGCTGACACTGATTACATCTGGAGCAACCGAAACATCAAAAACAATGAGTGCTGTATTTGATAATAACATTTTGAATAAATAAAAATCCATGGGAGGTAGTTAGAGTAAGGAAAGCCCTTTATTACTGAAGAATACCAGCTAATAAGTGTGGGAGGAATGATAGAATTAGAAAAACTAGTTTTCAAAAAGCTACAGTAATCAAAACAGTGTGTTATTGGCACAAAAACAGACACATGGATCAATGGAACAGAATAGACAGCCCAGAAATAAACCCACACACCTATGGTCAGTTAATCTATGACAAAGGAGGCAAGAATATACAATGGAGAAAAGACAGTCTCTTCAATAAATGGTGCTGGGAAAACTGGACAGCAACATGTAAGAGAATGAAATTAGGACATTCTCTAACACCATACACAAAAATAAACTCAAAATGGATCAAAGACCTAAATGTAAGAGCAGATACTGTAAAATTCTTAGAGTGAAACATAGGCAAGACACTCTTTGACATAAATTGTAGCAATGGTTTTTTTGATCTGTTTCCTAAGGCAAAGTAAACAAAAGCAAAAAAAAAAAAAGAACAAAAAAAAAATGGGACCTGATTAAACATATAACCTTTCACACAGTGAAGGAAACCATTGACAAAATAAAAAGACATTCTACCAAATTGGAGAAAATATTTGTAAAAGATGACCAATAAGGGGTTAATATCTAAAGTATATGATCAGCTCATGCAACTCAATATTGAAAAAACAACTCGATTAAAAAATGGGAAGACATGAATAGATATCTTTCCAACAAAGGCATACAGATCACCAGACACATGAAAAGATGCTCAACATTGCTAATAATCAGAGAAAGCAAACAAAACCACATTGAGATATTACCTCACACCTGTCAGAATGACTGTCATGGGGGGGGGTGGGATGAATTGGGAGATTGGGACTGACATATATACACTACTATGTATAAAGTAGATAACTAATGAGAACCTACTATGTAGCACAGGGAACTCCACTCACTGCTCTGTGGTGACCAAATGGGAAGGAAATCCAAAAAAGAGGGGATCTATGTATACGTATAGCTGATTCAGTTTGATGCACAGCAGAAACTAACACAACACTGTAAAGCAACTATACTACAATTAAAATTATTAAAAAAACATGGACAGTACCAGATGCTTTTGATGTTGTAAATGGTAAGGACAAAGTGTCATGCAGCATTGTTTAAGTGAAAGGTACTCATTGCAAAAGCAAGGGTGTAAGGATGAGTAAGAGGAAAATAATTTTTAATTGATAGCTCAGAAAAGTATTAATTTTATAATCTCATGTTTTGAATCAATCAAATGTGACACATTATAACCTGCTACCACTTTTCATACAGAGAAGGTAGCATTTGGCAGAGTTTAAAAATCAGAATTCAACTTTTATAGAAAAATAAATAAGGCTTTGGATATGAGTATAAGCCTGACATAACTAAATATTTTTGAGAAAAATTAATAAAAAGGAATTTTAAATGGATGCTCCAGTTCCTACATAATTTGTAACTTTTTCCCCTAAGTTCAACAGTATATCATAAGAATAAGTGGAAACATTCTGGAGCTAAGGGATAATTTTGACCATGCTCTGCAAGTAAACACTACTGATCTGCTACCAAATGAGGCCAACTCCAAGGAAACCTTTGCATTCAAACCAGGAAATATCTCAGAAGAAAATGCAACCCACATATTCATTGCCATTCAAAATGTGGATAAAAGCAATTTGACATCAAAAGTATCCAACTTTACACAAGTAGCTTTGTTTATTTCTCAAGCAGATCACCAGTCGGGGTGAAAGTCATCCAAATCCCAGAGTTAACATTTCTACCTTGGTATTGTCAGTGGTTGGATCTGTTGCAATTGTTAGTGTTATTTTAAGTGCCACTATTTATATTTTAAAGAAGAAAAGAAATGCAATTAGATTGAGGACTGGATTTTAATAAAATAAACAATTGAAGGATACTGTGAATTTTTAAATTCTGTGTGGATCGTTAGCTCATGAAAATAATTTTAAGAAGTCTGAATGGATACGTAGATTAAATATAAACACCCAAAGATATTTGAAATACTGTAAATCAATATTAAAAGTATAATTTTATTTACTCATTGTTTCATTTATCATCCATAGTGATAAATAAAACTCTTTTCTTCTTGCTAAACAAACAAACAAAAAAAAAGAATGTCATCAAAAAGGAACCCCAGTATGCTGCTGGTGAGAATGTAAATCGGTGCAGCCACTATGGAAAATATTTGGAGGTTCCTCAGAAAACAAAAACTAGAATTACCATATAATCCACTCCTGGGTATATATACAAAGAAAACAAAACACTAATTCAAAAATATACATGCACCCCAGTGTTCATAGCAGCATTATTTACAAAAGCCAAGATGTAGAAGCCTAAGTGTCCATCAACAGATGAATTGATAAAGCAGCTGGTATATATACATACAATGGAATATTACTCAGCCATAAAAGGAATGAAATTTTGCCATTTGCAACAACATGGATAGACTTGGAGGGTATTATGCTAAGGAAATAAGTCAGGCAGAGAAAGACAAGTACTGTATGTTGTCACTTATATGTGGAATCTAAAAACTAAAACAAACGAATGTACATAGTAAAACAGAAACAGGCTCACAGGTGTAGAGAACAAACTAGTGGTTACCAGTGGGGAGAGGGAAGTGGAGAGGGGTAAGATAGTGGTAGAGGACTAAGGTACAAAGTACTATTTATAAAATAAATAAGCTACAAGGATATATTGTACAGCACAGGGAATATAGCCAATATTTTATAACTTTGGATGGAGTATAATCTATAAAGATATTGAATCACTATGTTGTACACCTAAAACTAATATTGTAAATCAACTACACTTAAGAAAGAAAACAAAAAGAAAAACTACAAGTTTGCAACCTCAGCACCCTGTTTCAGGTGTGGATCAAAACCACTGAATAAAAGATTTTTCAGGAACAAGATATTCATATAGTTTCAAAGTATTACCCACAGATTACTTACTAATTACAAATGGAAACTATATCTTTACAATGAAGTTATCTGGCAAATACCACCTTAATTAATTGATCAAATTTAGCATCACTAATAATGATACAAACTGACCTTATCTACCTTCTGATGGGATACAGTAAGAAGTATACAACATAAACAAATATTTTTGCCAAGAATGTTTAACCCCAATCAAATTTAGCCTTTAAGTTTACAGGAAATACAGGGTATAGAAAAATGCAGAATGTTTGACATTCTTTGAGACAACTGGCTTGGAATTTTTATAAAAGTCAATGCCCTGGGGAAAAAAGGTAGTGGTACTGTTTTGTGGCTAAAGAAACAGAAACAAATGCAGTGTATGAACTTTGGATCTAGATTTGAAACACCCACCTATAAAATAATTTTTTCATGATATTTGAGAAAATTTGAATACGGACCAGATATCAGGTGATATGGAATTATTATAAATTTTCCTCGGTATAAAAATGTTATTGTGGTTTTGTAGGACAGCATGCTTATTATTTGGAGATGAATACTAAAATATTTCGGGTTGAAACAATTTACTTCTAAAGGGCTCAGAAAAAAAATATACAGAGAGAACAAGCAAATGTAGGAAAATGTTAATTCCTGAATTTAGGTATAGACAGTATTAATTTTCATAGTACCATTCTTTCAACTTTTTTGTATCTTTAAAACCAAGAGTTATAGGGAAAATGCAAATAAAATAGGCTTAGTTCCAACAGGGAAATTTACACAGGAGAAGAAAATCTATGTGCTTTCAAAATTCACATAATTTTTCTGCCTGCCAACCACTGCTTTCATAAGCTATATGATAATTATAACTTACGCCTTCTTAGTGTGTTCCCACTGCTGGCCCATTTTCTAGGCTAATTACAGGCAAACACAAATTGACATCAGCCAATTTGAGATTCCCAATTATTCCATTCTTTTTGCTTTTTACCTATTGCTTCCATTAATCTGAAGTAGGAGAACGGTACATGTTACCTCCCCCACAATCTCATGACCAGTGGCATATGCAATGCAAGCAAGCCTCAGGCCTAATTCTGCCACTCATGCAGGTATTTATCTCGAAGCAGATTCAAAACAGTTGTACAACCTGTTCTGTAAACTCAGTGAAGTCTCAGCTCTCTTTCCTTTCAGTTGCTCTGACTGCATCATGCATTAAAGTTTAAATTGAAACAGATGAGATAATAATACAGCAACGCAATTGTAGTTCAGGCAATAAAATCCCATGATCTAATGCCCAAATGCAAGACCAAGACCCCTTTGCAATCCTAGGCTTCGGCTACCATTCTATAGGGTGTGAGCTCTTAGGCTTATTAGAATCTTCTTACTTTTGTAATAATAGCACTTGTTATTTCTGAAGCAATACCATTGCATTGTAGAGATTGAAAAATATAGAAGAGCAAAACAAGTCAATAAACAAAAATAAAAGCTTTCTATTTTCAGCATCCAAAAATCACTACTATTAATATATTCGTGCTTTTTCTTCTGGATCTTTCTGTGGGTGTGGGTGTGTGTTTATGTATACACACACACCCCACACAAACACATTTACATTTTTTACCAAATTGAGGTTATGCTGTTCAGTAACACCAAACTTTTTTCAGTTCAACAAGTTCTACCTCTCCAGACCATATTAACATTTCCTTAGTTGACCCAAAAATTTGTTGTTCTGTAGAGTCTTTTTTGTTTTTTTTTAACATCTTTATTGGAGTATAATTGCTTTACAATGGTGTGTTAGTTTCTGCTTTATAACAAAGTGAATCAGTTATACATATACATATGTTCCCATATCTCTTCCCTCTTGCATCTCCCTCCCTCCCATCCTCCCCTGTAGGTGGTCACAAACCACCGAGCTGATCTCCCTGTGCTATGCGGCTGCTTCCCACTAGCTATCTATTTTACGTTTGGTAGTATATATATGTCCACACCACTCTCTCACTAGTTTTGTCTACTTTCGTCATTGTATTTTTCAGCTTGTTCCCCTATTTTCTTTATTTCTTATAAAGTAGGGGTTGTATTTTAAGGCTAGATGGATTCAAGTTAACTGTTTTGGGGATAGAACACATCATAGGTGATTTTGTGTACCTTATGCTGCATCACATCTGAAGATTCATAATATTAGTCGACCGACCTTACTGATGTTAAGATTGATCATTGCTCTATTCTAACCTGTCAATGAAAGCTTGAGAATGTCTATACAATATTTCTAGCCAATCCACAATCCATTTATCTTGACACATCTAAGCAATGAGAAGTCAGTTTGCCACCAACCATGCTAATTAACAGAGCCATTGGTGTTGATTGGAGATGAGGTTAGCTGAAGCTTATAGCAGCCCCTCTGGCTTCTGATTAGTCTTTTAAATACTAATTAATCAGCCCTAGAGTATGTAAATATGCATTTAAAGGTAGAATACTACAACCATAACTGACCTGTCCTAGGGTGTGCATGAAAACTAACAAACACATATATCAAATTTCATCCGTTCTAAAGGGCACTTTTCTTTTTCAAATTGTAACCTGAATTCTGGATGCATCTTAGAATCAATTGTTTCTTAAAATCACTGTTGTCAGATAGCGGTTTTTATGTAATTATCATAACGTCTACATGCATGAACATGATCATAGCTGCTCATGTTGTAGTCATTTTAGTTAAATTATGTTCATTGTTGAGTTTATTTTCTATTTAAAATGTCTTCAAAAATATTACATAATGATTTGACAGTGAAAGTTTCTTCTTTCTCAGTGGTACATACTAAAATAATGGTGTGATTGCAATTGATGACATTGATGAAATTTAGGACATTGTACTGGCTATGTTGCAGTATTTAAAGTAAATTATGAATAATATAACACCAATGGTTGAAACCAAAGCTGTCTGCCCTTAAGGGCATCATCTTCAGGGATTGGGATGTTACCAAAAGCTCAGCTTCTCTGTACGCCAGTGCCGAATCAAACCTTGGAGACCGAGTTTTGGGTGAATAGAAAAGGATAGCTTTATTATTTTGCTAGGCAAAGGGGGACACAGCTGGTGCATGCCTGAAAAACTATGTGTCACAACCCCAGAGGATTTGATGAAGGGTTTTATAACAGTGGTTCAAGGGTGGGGTCTCTGACAAGATTAGGTTATGTGTAGGGCCTGCACTCCTCTAATCTGGTCTCAGGTAGTCATCTTGATGAGCTTCTCTGGTTCCTTTAGTCTTTCCTCAGGTGGTTTCCTGGCTGCTTCTCCCTTGATTAGCAGCTGTTCAAACCCTCCCTTTGGAACACAGGGAAAGTCATGCAGGCTGGAGTCTTGCCTACAAGAAACGGGGAGGCCTGGGAGCCCCACAGGGCCCTGCTTGGTCTCACTCCCCGCTTTTTACTTGATCCTCCTCAATCTTGAGGAGAACAGATATTAGATTAGAAAGGGAACAATCATTTTGGATAGAGATGTTAATCATAAACTCAGCAGAGGAACTTGGTTTTAGGGGAACTCGGTTTTAATCCCCGCTTTGGTTTTATCTTTCCCCAAATCTTTCAGGGAACTGGGTGACGACCATTCTACTTCCTGCTGAGATGAGGTGTCTAAATTTTGGGGAGTAGATACCAAATTTACAATATTTGAGCTCCAAGTCCTGGATCCGAGTCTTATGTGATTAAGATCTCAATCCCTTGGTCTGCCATTTTGGTGCAACAGGCCCAGTTAGAGGTAAGAAGAATGACAACTGGAACTTTAGTAGACAGAAAAGATCTCATTTCTTTAGGAATTCAAGGGAATAAGTCTGAAGCCTAGTGTGGAACTGGTACTTCAGAGAGACTTGTTGTAGCCAGTTGTTTCCAAACCTTTTCCTGTATGGGGAAAACCCATTAAGGCAATCCTGAAGACCCAGAAATAGGAAGCTGATCACATATCTGGCAGTTAGAATTATCAAAAGGATCAGCATATGGATCTATAACTTTGTACATAAAAGGTATGAGAAAGGATAAGAAAACAGAACTTTCATTCTGCTTGTCGGAACAAATACTTAAAGTTTCTGAGCAGTAAGAAGAATGTCATAGGATCCCTTCCATTTTTCTTCAAGCTGCTGCTCAGATCCTTGCTCTTTTTTTTAAATTTATTTATTATTTTTGGCTGTGTTGGGTCTTTGTTGCTGCATGCAGGCTTTCTCTAGTTGCAGTGAGCAGGGACTACTCTTTGTTGTGTTGCACAGGCTTCTCTTATTGTGGAGCACAGGCTCTAGAGCACGTGGGCTTCAGTACATGCAGCACGTGGGCTCAATTGTTGTGGCTCTTGGGCTCTAGAGTGCAGGCTCAGTAGTTGTGGTGCACGGGCTTAGCTGCTCCGCGGTATATGGGATTTTCCTGGAGAAGGGCTCGAACCCATGGCCCCTGCATTGGCAGGCAGATTCTTAACCACTGTGCCACCAGAGAAGTGCCCTTGCTCTTTTTCACACTTTCAGCAGCACTGGGTCTCCTGCTTTAAAGGGATGCAAGGGAGCTTCCAGGTGAGGGGGAGACCTGTGGAATACAAACTCATGCAGTGGTTAACAATTGACCAATCTGTTGTACATACTGTTTAATTTTTGCCTCCTGTGTTAGAAATGTTTCTCTTTCTTTACTCTTAGGAGGTAAGAGTGGTATCCTGTATACCTAGCCCGCTTCTAGGGGCCACCAGTGTACAAAGGAGAGTAATCAGCAAGACCTTTTTCCATTTTAGATGAGTTTCCTGGCATCGTTTGGCGAGCATTTTCTTCAGAGTGTGGTTCATCTTCTTACCCTTTCTGTAGATTACGGTGTCCATGCTGAGTGAAGTTTCCATTTTATACCTAAACCTTTATTTGCTGTTTGCATTATTTCTGTGATGAAAGCAGATCCATTGTTGCTCTGAATAGTAGAGGGAAGGCCGTACCTAGGAATAATGTCCTTAAGAAGGGTTTTTGTCACTTCAGATGCTTTTTTCCATTCTGGCTGGAAAGGCCTCTACTCAACCTTGATCCAGGTATAATCCTCTTAAATCTTTAACCAAAATCTTGTGGAGGAGGGTGGGGGACTTTTTAAATCCTTGTGGCATCCTGAGTCTGAAGGAATAGTATAAGGAACTCTCATATGCCTGTAAGGAACTCTCATGTGCCTATCACCCAGCTTCAACAATTTTCAACACGTAGCAAATCTTGTTTCATCTATATCCCTATTCATTTCCCCTCCTCCTATATTATTGTGAAGCAAATCTAAGACGTTATTTTATCCATAAATATTTCAGTATGTATATTGAAAAATGAAAATTCTTTGTACATATAAACACAATATAATTATCACATCTGAAAACAAACTTAATAATTACTTAATATCATTAAATATTCTGTGTTCAATTTTCCAGTAGTCTCAAATATGTCATATATATATATATATATATATATTTTTTTTAATAAGGATCCAAATAACGTCCACACATAGGAATCTTTTCAGATGTTTTTTAAGTCTCTTTTAATCTCTAGCAGAGGTCAGCAAATGTTTTCCAGAAAGGATTAGATAATACATATTGAAGGCTTTGTGAGCTATATGGACTCTGTTGCAGCTACTTCGTTCTACCTGTATAATACAAAAACAGCCATTGATAATATGTGAATGAATAAGCATAACAATACTCCAATAAAACTTTATCTACAAAAACAGGTTGGATTTGGCCCAAGGGCCATAGTTTGGTGATCCCTTATCTATAGCAGTAGTTCTCAATCTTTTGTGTGTATCAGAATCACTTGGAGGGCTAATAAAGAACACAGAGGCCAAAGTTTGATAGGATAGGGCCTCTGTGTTTTTACCATGTTCCCAATCTGTAAGTTTCTTCTTCATCTCTTTCTTGTTTCTTATAATTTATTTGTTAAAGAAAACAGGTCATTTGTCCTTTAAAGTTTCCCATATTTTGAATCAAGAGGCTTGCTCTGATTCAAGTCCTTTTTTTAAAATTTGTTTTTTGGGGATTTGGGGTGGGTTTTTTGGTTATTTTGGGTATTGGGGGCGTGGTCTTTACAGTGGGGAGGGCAGACATACTTAACAAATGGTTCTATGTTCTTCCAACAGTAGACGTGTAATGTGTGACTGTTTCTTTTCTCCATTATTTTCAAGGGAAGGACTTTCTTAGAGTCACTGAATGGCAGAGCTGAAAGACTCTTTAGATTACCCAATAACCACCTCATTTTATAGGTGAGGGAACAGATATCCAGGGATGGAAAAAGATAGGCCCAAAGTCATACAACGTGTTAGTGATGGAACCAGTTTAATGAACTTATTCAGTTTTTATTTTTATTTGTTCATATTTGTTGAGGTATAATTGACAAATAAAAATTGTATATGTTTATGGTATATTACTTATATACCATAATGATGTTTGGTATATGTATATGTTGTGAAATAATTGCCACAATATAGCTAATTACTATATCTATCACCTCATATAGTTACCGTTTTCTCCCTTCCTTCCTTTCTCCCCTCCCTCCCTCCTTCCCTTCTTTCTTTCTTTCTTTTTCTTTCTTTCTTTCTTTCTTTCTTTCTTTCTTTCTTTCTTTCTTTCTTTCTTTCATTCATTCTTTCTTTCTTTCTTTCCTTCCTTCCTTCCTTCTTTCTTTCTATGAAGAACACTTAAGATCTACCCTCTTAGCAAATTTCAAGCACAAAATACAGTATTGTTAACTATATTCATATTGCTATATATTAGATCTCTAAAACTTACTCATCTTATGTAACTGAAAATTTGTACCTCTTGACCAACATCTCCCCCATTTTCTCCTCCCCCAGCCCCTGGCAACTACCATTCTACTCTGTGTCTGGCTTATTTCACTTAACATAATGTCCTCCAAGTTCATCCATGTTGTTGCAAAAGGCAGGATTTCCTTCTTTTTTAAAGCTTATTGATATTCCATTGTGTGTATATGTTTATCTGTTTGTCCATCTAAGGACACTTAGGCTATTGTGACTAATGCTGCAATGAATATGGGAGTACAGATATTCTCTTTGAGATACTGATTTCATTTCCTTTGAATATATACCTAGAATTGGGATTGCTGGATCATAAGGTAGTTCTGTTTTTATAGGCATTTTAATTTATGACCTCTGATCTAAACCATCTAATCAAAATTATTTTTTCCTAAATTGGAGGCTTTTTATAACCTCTCTCTAATACCTGTTTCTCTGGTTTAAATTTTGATGTTCAAGAAGTTGTATCCATTGAGGACATGGGGAGGGGGAAGGGTAAGCTGGGATGAAGTGAGAGAGTGGCATGGACTTATATATACTACCAAATATAAAATAGAAAGCTAGTGGGAAGCATATGCATAGCACAGGGAGATCAGCTCAGTGCTTTGTGACCACCTAGAGGGGTGGGATAGGGAGGGTGGGAGGGAGATGCAAGAGGGAGGGGATATGGGGATATATGTATATGTGTAGCTGATTCACTTTGTTATAAAGCAGAAACTAACACACCATTGTAAAGCAATTATATTCCAATAAAGATGTTAAAAAAAAGAAGTTGTATCTATTTTCTTTAGTCTAAGTGGACTAAAGAATTTAAGATTTCTTTGCTTCCAAATCATATTACAAACTCCCACCTAATTAACTACTCATGATGCCCTTATTTTTGGTTTCATTCATCTTATTAACCCACAATTATGCCTCTTAATGATTTTCAAAATGTATAATAAAAGGAGAGATGTCAAATGGAAAGAAACCTCCCCAAAGAATAGATTACCTTTCAAATCTCATAAGAAGACTAAGAATGAAAAGAGTGTCCTAAATGGAATACCTTGAACCTCCATCAGAGAAACAGAAGGTGGCTTTAGCCTAAAGAGGCCCCCATAGGGGCTGATTTCTTGACAGGAACTAGACAAGCAGGCAGTGGGATGCAATGGGATGACTGTAAGACTTGGAGCCCAACAGATATGGGTTTGAATCCCTGTATTGCCATGTATTCACAAACTGTTTGACTTTAACTAAGTTCTTTACCCTCTGTGAAACTAGCCTTCAGAGATAATATACTCTGCCTTTTGGAGTTATGCGGATTAAGTGAGCTCTGGCATATTCAACCAAAGTCACTTTCTTTCAAAGCTCAAAAAAGAATATAAGCATTTACACATGCTGGAGGCTGTTGTCTCACAAGTGTCCTTGCCTTGTTACTAGTGGTTTAGCCATTCTGGATCTCGGTGGCAGCATGGAGTTGCTTTTCCATTTTAACATCTGAAATATTCTGTCACTAAAGAATAAAGGTTAATTGCAGAAGTATTTAAACTGTTAAAAGGGATCCATCACCAGTCCAGCAATACCAAAGGCCTGTGAATAGTTGCTGTTCATTATCATCTGAATGGCACCCAGCCTTTGTCATGGGCTTAACAGACTTCATTAGGATTTGTCTAAGGATTCTGTCCCTGTCAATTACCTTGTTAGTGACAGGAGCCTGCCTATTAATGGGGTCAGTCTCTCAAGGGACTTGACCTGGGCAGGTTTTGAAAATTAGTGTTTGTGGCGGGCTGTTTCATTCCCTTATCTCCCCACTCCCACAGCCAAACTGACCAAAGCGCTGTACACCTTTTACTTAGCTGCCTCCAGTACTACATGAAAGAGTGCTAGAGGCTCTCAGTTCTATTAAAAATAATTAATTAGTATCTGCTCTGTGTGAGGCACACACACTTGGAAGTTGTTTACCACCTAGTAGGAAAGGCAGATAAGAAACAGAAAATTGCAATATATTTGACTTGCCAATGGTGTCAATCAAGATGAGGACAGTGGGCTGTGAGAGCCCTGAAGGAGATGTCACCTAAAGTGAATCTCAAAGGATAGACATTCTTTGGATCTAGGAGGATGGAGACATTCTAAACAGAGGGAATGGCATGAGCAAAGATACGGAGATCTGAAACAGCATGATATAGCCAGAAAACTTCATCTAAGCAGTGTAGTATATAAGAGTGTCAGACATCAGCAGTGCCTAGATGGAGGCTCCTGGAGAGGTCATTATAACAGCAGATACTTCTAATGGAATATTTCCAGGATACCATGCTAAAGCAATTTAGCTCTATTTATTTCACAACCGTCTGAGGTAGATACTATTTTTGCAAGTGGGAAAACTGAAGCCCAGAGAAGTTAGGTCAGCAACATTCACTGTTGCACGGCTAATGGGTGGCAGAGTTGGGATTCAAACCCAGGTCAGCGTCAGAGCCCAAGCTGTGCATTGGGATTGGAAATATGTGTCAAGTTACTGAAGACTTTAATTGCTACTTTGAAGAGGATTGGCAGTGTCCTATAAGTGATAGGAAGCTACTTAAGGTAATTTAAATAAGGAAAGTGACTAGGGACCAGAAAATTTGGGATTAGAGGCCCTTCTCTAATCAGGCTAACTGACTGTGGCTTCAGCCAAATCTCTTTCCTTCTTTGGACCTCTGTTTTCTCATCTGGAATGTGAGGACAATGAAAAAGTGCTAATCTTAAGGATCTCTTTTGGCTCTTTGAGTTTTTTGCCTCTCTAGCTAGGGCTGGGGAAGAGACTAGATTCCTGACTGGTGAGACTGGTAGGCACTTTCTCTATGTGCTTTGTTCTTTATATATGCTTTATACATGCTGTACCTCTTGCCCTGGAATACCTTCTTGCTTCCCTCCTGTCTTTCCAAATACTATAGCCATCCGCCCCTCTTCTCATGACTTCTACAGTGCTACAAACTAAGTTAGCTATGGCTCAGTTTGGCCCCTAATTATATGCTATCTTGTATTCTTTGCTAGTTGCTTCCTTTGTAATCTTTTCTTCCCATATATATTTTGGGCCTCTCCTCTTCTTCTACTTTTTAGTTTCTCTTACCCCCTAAAGCATCTAACACAGTCTTGGTTACAATGGGGTCTTGGAGAAAATCTTGTTAATCATTTTCTTTCTCTTCTGGCAGTGTGTGTGAGCACAGCAAAGAGAATCTTATGACCCCCTCTAACATGGGGGTGATCTTTGGGCCCACTCTCATGAGAGCTCAGGAGGACACTGTGGCTGCCATGATGAACATCAAATTCCAGAACATTGTGGTGGAAATCCTAATTGAGCACTTTGTCAAGGTATGTATTTCCTATCTTTACCATCACTCCTCCAACCATGTGACACTTTCCCCTAGCCAATTTTTAGAGTTGTGTCTTCTCTCTGGCTCAAGTTATAATGGAAGGAAATTCCATATGACACAATGACATTTAGTAGCATTTCTGACCCTGTGAAATTCATTCGTTCAGCAAACATTGCTTGAGCATGCAACTATTTTATTATCAGACCCCATGCAAGATGGTATAGAAGAAAAATATCATTGTACATGCCTTTAAGGAGTTAATAGTACAATATGGAGACAACCATGTAAACAAAGGAAAATGATAGATATAAAAGTGGTATATGTACAATTAAACCATAAAGAAAGCAATACTTATTAAAACCCCATAACATTCTAAAGAATTTAAGGTGTTATATTTATATGGTCTGTAAAATATGAGGTAGTGTACATTGTAATTAGATCAAATGAAAAATCATGATACAGATAGAAAATGAACCCAGGAATGAGGCTAGACAAGAAATATTTAATGACAAGTCCTATACACTTGCTAGGGACGGTCCTACATTTGACTCTAGGCTTTCTAGCAGCCAATGCCATCCTAGCAGAACATAATTCAATACAAACTTTTCTTCAGGGGGAGGGGACTGGTGATATAGTCCAGGTGGTATGCACAGTTCAAGCTCTTCCACTTACTAGCTGTATTAGGTAAGATACAGGTTAGGCTGCTAAGATACCACAGTGGCTCCAACACAAGAGACATTTATTTCTTGGTTTGGAACAGTTCAGCAAGGTGGTCCAGGCCTGATACGGTGACTTGACAAAGGCTAGAACCCAGCTTACTTCTTTGTTGTTGTTCCATCATCCCTAAGGTGCTGCTTCATCTGCATGACCAAATATCTTCTACATTATATCAATTGGGAAGTATGAAAGAAAGAAAGCTGAGGATATAACCCTTTCCTTTAAGGCAATGACCTGGAAGTCACACATATCACTTTTATTTACATACCATTTATCAGAATTTAATCTCATGGTCAGATCTAGCTATAAGAAAAGCAGAAAAATTTAGTTTTTGTTTGGGGCAACCATGTGCCTAGCTAAGACTTTAGTTCTTTTACTAAAAGAAGGAGAGAATGGATATTGGAGAACAATTGACATTCTCTGCCATATTATCTGTGTTACATTGAGCAATGTAACTTCTCTGATAGTCATTGTGTTTCAGCTGAAATGTGAAGATGATAATAAACACATGCTATGTGAGAGTTACATGCCCATGGCCATTTTGCTAGTGAGAGAGCTAGAATTTAAATCCATGTACGTGGCTCAGAGTTGAAGTACTTAATCACTATACAGTGCTGCCTTACCAATCATTTTGGTACAGTGATATTATTGGGTATATACAGGACACTTTGGGATTATCAAGGATGGGTACTTGCAGAGAAGTACAACCTATGTCAATACTTAAAGTGGGAAAGAAAGGGAAATAGGGAAAAGAAATTTCAAGAAGATGGTTCAGCATGAACAAAGGCCCAAGGACCTAAAGCCCCAAACCATTTTATATTGTTGGAACATGAAATGGAAATAGGAGTGGCAAGAGATGTGACTGGAGGCAGACGGTGGCCATGTTCTAAAAGGACTAGGCTTTGTCTAGTTAAGGAGTTTGGAATGTTTGAAATTGTTCTTGCAGGCTTGGGAAAGCCTTGCTTCAAATTAAAGTAGTATGATGAATAGAGTTAAATTTGGGTGACTGTGTGGATGGGGCTCTACTTCATACATATAAGAAATACAGAATGGGAAAATTTTAGAAAGATGGAGCAAAAGCTCAGTTTGGGGCAGATTGGATTTGAGATTTCTGGAATATATCGAGAGAGCAATATCTAGGAAGTAGTTGACTATGAATCCAAAGCAGGGATTGGCGAACTTTTTATTGAAGAACCATATAATAAATATTCTAGGCTTCGCAGGTCATAGATGTGTGTCACAACTACTCAACTCCACCTTTGTATTGGGAAAGCAGCCATAGATAACATAAACAAATGAATGTTCTAATAAAACTTTATTGACAAAACTGGCAGCAGACCTGTGGGCTGTAATTTTCTGACTCTTGGTCTATAGCCCAGATATCATTTACTGATTAACTGATTAGTTCATTCATTCAGAAAATATGTTTTGAGTATCCACATTTGCCAGGTACTGTTTTAGGCATGGGGATACAGCCCTCATGTAATTTAGAAAAACAGTATCAATATAACTAAAATATATAATATATTAAATGGTAATGAGCATTAAGATGAACAGTAAAGCAGAAAAGGGGAATAGGAAGGGTTGAGAAGTGGTTTTCACATTTTAAATACAGTGGCCAGGAAGACCTCATTGAGAAGGACTTTTGAGCAGAGACCCATAGGAAATAAAGGAATTGTTCATTCAGATATCTGGGGGAAAATCATTCTAGGCTGAAGAAATGGTAAGTGGAAAATCCCTGAGGCAGAAATGTGTATATCATGTTCATGGTACAAAAAGGAGGCCAGAAGGATTAATCAAAAGAGGAAACAGAAGAAGATGGTTCAGAGAGGAAATGGAGAGGGAAAGCTAAATAGATCCTATAGGGCCTTAGAACCCATTGGAAGGATTTTGACTTTACTATCTGAGTAGAATGAGGTTTTTGACTAGAGAAATGACCTGATTTGACTTATATTTAATAGGACTATTCTGGATGCTGTGTGGATAATAGCTGTAGGGGAACAAGGGTAGACACAAAGAGTCTAATTAAGAGCCTGTTTCAATAATGCAATTAAGAAATGGTTTATACCTTGGATGACGGTGGTAACAGTGGATATGGTGAGAAAGTGGTCAGATTCTAAATAATTTTGAAGGCAGAGCTGACAGGACTTGCTAACAAATCATGTGGAATGTGGGAGAGAGAGAGGAGCCATGGATAACTTCAAGGTTTTATATCAGAGCAACTAGAAGGATGAAGTTTCCATTTACTGTGATGGATAGGCTGAGGGAGAAGAAGATTTGAAAAAAAGAGCAGGAGTTCAGTTTGGGACAAGTTAAGATAGATATGCCTATGAGACATCTGAGGTCAGAGAATAAAACAGGATTAGGGAAATAAAGTTGGCCTTCCATAGCATAGAGGCAGTGGTTAAAACCATGCAAGTCTTGCCTAGGGATACTTGTAGCAAGACAATAAATGTTAGACCAAAGATTGAAATCTAGGGAGTGCCAATGTTTTAAGGGCCATTAGAAAAGACCACAAAACAGATCAAGAAAGAATGTTCAGTAACATGAGAATGAGGAGATAGGGGAGCCATAGACTCCTGGAGAGGAGATAGTTTTTGGAAGAAAGAGTGGACAGTGGTTTCCGTTTCCCAAGACAAGTCATCGAGGACAGGAACTGAAAAGTATTTACTGCTTTAAGTGTTTTTTTAAAATTTTTAAATATAAGCAATACATATACATGGTAAAAATTTCCAACCATGAAGGAATTAGAATGAAAAATAATTCCACCCTTTACTTATTCTCAACTCCTAGTTCCAAACGTCATTTCAATAATTTCTTCTTTGTCATTCCGGCAAAGAAAAACAATACATATATATACATACACATGCATTAATATATTTGATAGATTTTAATATGCATATTTTATTTCTCTACTGAGAAAGCCTAAAAACCCTAGACATTATATATAAAAGCAACACAAAACAGAAAAAGCCTCACAGACTTAGAGAACAAACTTATGGTTACCAGGGGGGAAGGGTTGGGGGGGGAGGGATAGATTGTTTTGGGGGGGTTTTTTTGCGGTACGCGGGCCTCTCACTCTTGTGGCCTCTCCCATTGCGGAGCACAGGCTCTGGACACGGAGGCTCAGCGGCCATGGCTCACGGGCCCAGCTGCTCCGCAGCATGTGGGATCTTCCCAGACCGGGGCACGAACCCGTGTCCCCTGCATCAGCAGGCGGACTCTCAACCACTGCGCCACCAGGGAAGCCCGCAGATTGGGAGTTTAAGATTGACATGTACACACTGCTATATTTAAAATAGATAACCAACAAGGGCCTACTGTATAGCACAGGGAATGCTGCTCAATATTCTGTAATAACCTAAATGGGAGAAGAATTTGGAAAAGAATAGATTACGTGTATATGTATAACTGAATCACTTTGCTATACACCTGAAACTAATGCAACATTATTAATCAAGTATGCTCTGATATAAGATAAAAATATAAAAAAGAAAACTTAAAAAAAAACAAAAAATGAGGACTCTGAAACATGAAGGGAACAAGGCACACCAGACCATGTACGGACCTTGGGACCTGAGGAATGACATGGCCACAAGTCATCAGGGTTTTGATTTTGCCTCATGTCTTCCATATTGGGTAGTGTAGAAGCTGACAACCTAAGAACACCAACAGGTACAGTCAAAAGAGGTCCCAGCAAAAGCCTGCTCTCTCTGTCCAAAGGAACTGGAAAGGAACAGCCTAATGACAAAAAAATTTAGATAATAACCCCTTCACCACAAAATGCCACCAAAAACTTGAGGCCTCACCCCCACCCTCAGAAAATGCTGAGTGGAAAGACTAGACTTCTATCTTTGCCAGTCTGTAACAAGGCACCTCAACCAACCTCTTCCTGCCCCATGTGGTTGTGTCAAGGAGGCCAAGTGGGGAACCAGACTTTCATCCTCACCTGCGGTAATGAGATACCTTCCCCCACTCCCTATGGTGTCAGTGGAGACCACATAAAGCACCTGGACTCCCATGACCATTTAGCACTGGAGTAGTGTCAGAGGAGGCCTGGCAGAAATACAGGACTTTACCGTTACTCTGTGGTAGTAAGCCTACTACACTGTGGTATCAGTTGAGAGGAGACCATGTGGGGAACCATAATGAGACTCGCTTCTTCTCCAGCCAGAGTGGTATCAGCAGGGCCTAGTGAGGAGCCTAAACTCCTTCATTTGCCTAGCACTGACAAGGTAGTGTTTCCTTCCCTACCTACTCCTAACAAGGAGTCTTTCCTTCCCTTTGGGATGTCAGTGGAGGCCAAGGGGAAAATCTGGACTTCCACTCCATCCTCGCAGTAATAAGGTAGTGCACCTCCTCCCCTGCAGTGGCACTGTCAAAAGAGGTCTGCTCTAACAGAAGGTATAAGTAAGAATGAGATTCTCATAATACCCAAAATGTGCAGGCTTTAGTTGAAAATTATTTGTCATACCAAGAACAAGGAATATCTCAACATGAATGAGAAAAGACCATCAAAAGACATCAACATCCAGATGACACAGATGTTAATTATCTGACAAGAATTTTAAAGCAGCCATCATAAAAATGCTACAATGCACGATTAGGAATACATTTGAAACAGATGGAAAAATTTCAGCAAAGTTATAGAAAATTTCTGCAGAGAAATACACAGACTCGGCAAAGAAATAGAAGATATAAAGAAGAAACAAGTGAAAAATATAGAACTGAAAAATGCCATAAGTGAAATTTTAAAATTCAGTGGATGTACTCAACAATACAATAGAGAGGACAGGAGAAAGAAACAGTGAACTTATAGAATAACACAAATTATGCAATCCGAGCAACAGACTACTAAGAGAATTTGTTACAGCAGACCTATCCTAAAATAATGGCTAAAGGAAGTTCTTTAAAGAAAAAGGGCACAATTAAAGAAGGGATCTTGGAATAGCAGGACAGAAGAAAGAACAACAGAAAGACCAAAATTATGAATAAACATCATAGACTTTTATTCTCCCATTTAGATTCCTCAATTACATTTCTTTTTTTTTAACATCTTTATTGGAGTATAATTGCTTTACAATGTTGTGTGAGTTGCTGCTCTATAACAAAGTGGATCAGCTATATGTATGCATATATCCCCATATCTCCTCCCTCTTGCATCTCCCTCCCACACTCCATATCCCACCGCTCTAGGTGGACACAAAGCACGGAGCTGATATCCCTGTGCTATGTGGCTGCTTCCCACTACTAGTTGTTTTACATTTGGTAGTGTATATATGTCCATGCCACTCTCTCACTTCATCCCAGCTTACCCTTCCCCCTCCCCACGTCCTCAAGTCCATTTTCTACCTCTGCATCTTTATTCCTGTCCTGCCCCTAGGTTCATCAGAACCATATACATATTTTTAGGATTCCATATATATGTGTTAGCATATGGTATTTATTTTTCTCTTTCTGACTTCACTGTGTATGACAGTCTCTAGGTCCATCCACCTCACTACGAATAACTCAATTTTGTTTCTTTTTATGGCTGAGGAATATTCCATTGTATATATATGTGCCACATCTTCTTTATCCATTCATCTGTCGATGGGCCCTTAGGTTGCTTCCATGCCCTGACTATTGTAAATAGAGCTGCAGTGAATATTGTAGTACATGACTCTTTCTGAATTATGCTTTTCTCAGGGTATATGCCCAGTAGTGAGATTGCTGGGTCGTATGGAATTTCTATTTTTAGTTTTTTAAGGAACCTCCATACTGTTCTCCATACTGGCTGTATCAATTTACATTCCCAACAACAGTGCAAGAGATTTCCCTTTTCTCCACACCCACTCCAGCATTTACTGTTTGTAGATTTTTTGATGATGGCCATTCTGACTGGTGTGAGATACTATCTCATTGTAGTTTTGATTTGCATTTCTCTAATGATTAATGATGTTGAACATTCTTTCATGTGTTTGTTGGCAATCTGTATAAATTCTTTGGAGAAATGTCTATTGAGGTCTTCTGCCCATTTTTGGATTGAGTTGTTTCTTTGATATTGAGCTGCTTATATATCTTGGAGATTAATCCTTTGTTAGTTGCTTCGTTTGCAAATATTTTCTCCCATTCTAAGGGTTCTCTTTTGGTCTTGTTTCCTTTGCTGTGCAAAAGCTTTTAAGTTTCATTAGGTCCCATTTGTTTATTTTTGTTTTTATTTCCATTTCTCTAGGAGGTGGTTCAAAAAGGATCTTGCTGTGATTTATGTCATAGAGTGTTCTGCCTATGCTTTCCTCTAAGAGTTTGATGGTGTCTGACCTTACATTTAGGTCTTTAATCCATTTTGAGTTTATTTTTGTGTATGGTGTTTGGGACTGTTCTAATTTCATTCTTTTCCATTTAGCTGTCCAGTTTTCCCAGCACCATTTATTGAAGAGACTGTCTTTTCTCCACTGTATATTCTTGCCTCCTTTAAAAAGATTAGGTGACCATATGTGCGTGGGTTTATATCTGGGCTTTCTATCCTGCTCCATTGATCCATATTTCTTTTTGTGCCAGTACCATACTGTCTTGATTACTGTAGCTTTGTAACATTTAGTCTGAACTCAGGGAGCCTGATTGGTGCAGCTCCGTTTTTCTTTCTCAAGATTCCTTTGGCTATTCGGGGACTTTTGTGTTTCCGTACAAGTTGTACAATTATTTGTTCTACTTCTGTGAAAAATGCCATTGGTAGATTGATAGAGATTGCATTGAATCTGTAGATTGCTGTGGGTAATAGAGTCATTTTCACAATGTTGATTCTTCCAATCCAAGAACATGGTATATCTCTCAAACTGTTTGTATCATCTTTAATTTCTTTCATCAGTGTATTATAGTTTTCTGCATACAGGTCTTTGGTCTCTTTAGGTAGGTTTATGCCTAGGTATCTTATTCTTTTCGTTGCAATGGTAAATGGGAGTGTTTCCTTAACTTCTCTTTCAGATTTTTCATCATGAGTGTATAGGAATTCAAGAGATATCTGTGCCTTAATTGTGTGTCCTGCTACTTTACCAAATTCATTGGTCAGCTCCAGTAGTTTTCTGGTAGCATCTTTAGGATATTCTATGTATAGTACCATGTCATCTACAAACAGTGACAGCTTTACTTCTTCTTTTCCAATTTGGATTCCTTTTATTTCTTTTTCTTCTCTGATTGCTGTGGCTTAAACTTCCAAAACTACTAGTGGTGAGAGTGGGCAAACTTGTCTTCTTCCTGATCATAATGGAAATGTTTTCAGTTTTTCACCATTGACAATGATGTTGGCTGTGGGTTTGTCATATATGGCCTTTATTATGTTGAGGTAAGTTCCCTCTATGGCTACTTTCTGGAGGGGTTTTATCATAAATGGGTGTTGTATTTTGTCAAAAGCTTTTTCTGCATCTATTGAGATGATCATATGGTTTTTCTCCTTCAGTTGTTTAATATGGTGTATCACATTGATTAATTTGCATATATTGAAGAATCCTTGCATTCCTGGGATGAACCCCACTTGATTATGGGGTATGATCCTTTTAATGTGCTTTTGGATTCTGTTTGCTGGTATTTGGTTGAGGATTTTTGCATCTATGTTCATCAGTGATATTGGCCTGTAGTTTTCTTTCTTTGTGACACATTTATCTGGCTTTGGTATCAGCGTGATGGTGGCCTCGTAGAATGAGTTTGGGAGTGTTACTCCCTCTGCTATATTTTGGAAGAGTTTGAGAAGTATAGGTGTTAGCCCTTCTCTAAATGTTTGGGAGAATTTGCTGGTGAAGCCATCGGTCCTGGGTTTTTGTTTGTTGGAAGATTTTTAATCACAGTCTCAATTTCAGTGCTTGTGATTCATCTGTTTATATTTTCTATTTCTTCCTGCTGCAGTCTCAGAAGGTTGTGCTTTTCTAAGAATTTGTCCATTTCTTCCAGGTTGTCCATTTTATTGGCACACGGGTGCTTGTAGTAATCCATCATGATCCTTTGTATTTCTGCAATGTCAGTTGTTACTTCTCCTTTTTCATTTCTAATTCTATTGATTTGAGTCTTCTCCCTTTTTTTCTTGATAAGGCTGGCTAATGGTTTATCAATTTTGCTTATCTCCTCAAAGAACCAGCTTTTAGTTTTATTGACCTTTGCTATCATTTCCTTCAGTTCTTTTTCATTTATTTCTCATCTGATGTTTTTGATATCTTTCCTTCTGCTAACTTTGGGCGTTTTTTTTGTTCTTCTTCCTCTAATTGCTTTAAGTGTAAGGTTAGGTTTTTTATTTGAGATATTTCTTGTTTCTTGAGGTAGGCTTGTATTGCTATAAACTTCCCTGTTAGAACTGCTTTTGCTGCATCCCATAGGTTTTGGGTCATCGTGTTTTCATTGTCATTTGTTTCTAGGTATTTTTTGATTTCCTCTTTGATTTCTTCCCTGATCTCTTGGTTATCTAGTAGTGTATTGTTTAGCCTCCATGTGTTTGTATTTTTTACAGATTTTTTCCTGTAATTGATATCTAGTCTCATATTATTGTGGTGGGAAAAGATACTTGATATGATTTCAATTTTCTTTAATTTACTGGGTCTTGATTTGTGACCCAAGATATGATCTATCATGGAGAATGTTCCACAAGCACTTGAGAAGAATGTGTATTCTATTGGTTTTGGATGGGATGTCCTATAAATATCAATTAAGTCCATCTTGTTTAATGTATCATTTAAATTTTGTGTTTCCTTATTCATTTTCATTTTGAATGATCTGTCCATTGGTGAAAGTGGGGTGTTAAAGTTCCCTAATATTATTGTGTTACTGTTGATTTCCCCTTTTATGGCTGTTAGCATTTGCCTTATGTCTGGAGGTGTTCCTATGTTGGGTGCATAAATGATTACAATTGTTATATCTTCTTCTTGGATTGATCCCTTGATCATTATGTAGTGTCTTTCTTTGTTTCTTGTATTAGTCTTTAGTTTAAAGTCTATTTTGTCTGATGTGAGAATTGCTACTCCAACTTTCTTTTGATTTCCATTTGCATGAATATCTTTTTCCATCCCCTCGCTTTCAGTCTGCATATGTCCCTGGGTCTGAAGTGGGTCTCTCTTAGACAGTATATATATATGGGTCTTGTTTTTGTATCCATTCAGCCAGTCTGTGTCTTTTGGTTGGAGCATTTAGTCCATTTACATTTAAGGTAGTTATTCATATGTATATTCCTATGACCATTTTCTTAATTGTTTTGGGTTTGTTATTGTAGATTATTTGCTTCTCTTATTTTTTCTGCCTAGAGGAGTTCCCTTCTCATTTGTTGTAAACCTGGTTTGGTGGTGCTGAATTCTCTTACTTTTGCCTGTCTGTAAAGCTTTTAATTTCTCCATCAAATTTGAATGAGATCCTTGCTGGGTAGAGTAATCTTGGTTGTAGGTTTTTCTCCTTCATCACTTTCAATATGTCCTGCCACTCCATTCTGGCTTGCAGAGTTTCTGCTGAAAGATCAGCTGTTAACATTATGCGGATTCCCCTGTATGTTATTTGCTGCTTTTCCCTTGTCTCCATTACGTTTGATGCTTAGAGCAAAAAATAAATTTTTCCAACTTTATTGAGATGAAGCAAAAATTATGGTATGATCTGATGTGGTTCTCAGTGTATGTGAAGAAAACGCTTAAGACAGTGGTATTAATGGAGCATAAAAAACTTCAAATGAAGAGAGATTTAAATACATTTCACCAATGACATGAAATGTTGACACTAGTAGCCTATGATAAGTTATGTATATACAGTGTAATACCTAAAACAACCACTAAAAACCTTTAAAAAGTGATGCACTCAGAACAGATATATCAAATTGGAATTCTAAGAAATGTTTAAGAAATCATAGCTATCCTAAATGTTTATGCACTAAACCAAAAAATATATATACTTTAAATTAGATGATACAAAAACTTGTGGAACTGATATGAGAAATACAAAATTCATAATTGTACTTGGAGACTTTAGCAACCTTCTCTCTCAAGAACTGAAAATGCAACTAGACAGAAAATCAGAAATATAAGAAATCAAGGGCTTCCCTGGTGGCGCAGTGGTTGAAAGTCCGCCTGCTGATGCAGGGGACATGGGTTCATGCCCCAGTTCGGGAAGATCCCACATGCCACAGAGCAGCTAGGCCTGTGGGCCATGGCTGCTGAGCCTGCGCGTCCGGAGCCTGTGCTCTGCAGCGGGAGAGGCCACAACAGTGAGAGGCCTGCATACCGCAAAAAAAAAAAAAAAAAAAAAAAAATAAGAAATCAAGAGCAGCATCAACCAACAGGATCTGATCAACATTGATATAATACTACACCCAACAGCAGTAAAATATACATGATTTTTAAGTGGCCATGGGGCACATACCAAGGTAGTCAATATTCTAGTCTATAAAATGAACTTCAAAAATGTTTACAAATTGAAATCATGCATGTGTTTTCTCTGACTGCAATGGAATCAAACTAGAAAACAATAACAGAAAGGCAACATGAAGCTTGGCAGAAAAAATGGTGGTGTTAGAGAGTCCAGCTTCTCTGTCCCCCCACAAGAACAATGATTGGATAGCTATCCATGAACAAAAACACCTCTAGGAGGCTTCTATAGTCTCCTTCGGAAGTTTTAGAAACACACTGGAGCAACAACAACAACAAAAAGAGGAGAGAAGGAAGAAGTTGCATTTTGTTTACATCATCCCCATCCTTCAAGTCAACATTGTTTAGTGCCAAGAAGGAACTTCCCAGCTAGGAAAAGTTCCTCTTGCCTGGAAGGGAAGAAGGGAGTGAATGACCAACTTCTCCAGCCTCTCAGGGCAGTATGTAAATGTCCCACTTCAGTTTCGCACCACCCAGACCAGCAAAGCTGAGATGTGTACAGCTGGCTAGGAACAAAGATGAAAAGTAGTGGCTGTTATTAGCAGACATGCAGTGGGACTGATTAAAGTCCACAGAGACCTGCTCTGCAGACAAACTCAGCAGATTTCACCACTGATGAAGCCAGTGGCCAGCACAGCTGCTATGAGCCCACTGTAGGTCTTGACCAGCTTTTTCCCCACAGGTATTCATGTTCCCTAATGGCAGCCAACTGAGTCCATCTCCACTCTCTCCACCCAATCACCCCTGATGGTGCCTAGGAACCACCCTGGCAGCCATCCAAAATCTCTGCAGCTGCACAAGTGTAAAAGACAAGCTGCCCAAGACCCTCCCCACCCCCACTGGAGCCCACGACCCATGCCCGCAGGCAGTGTGGGCCTCTGCAGCTGTGTGAGTAAGGCTGGTTTAGGACAGCAACCTACAGACACTAGGCTCACCACCACTACTCTGCTAGTAGTGGGCTAGCCTACCCAGCTGTGCGCCTGCACACCACTGGCCTGGCAACCATCTTTGGCATCTACCACAGCACACACATCCTGGGGGGAGAGCGTGCAGCCATGGATGACAACCACTTGTGCACCTGGCTCAGGCTCTGCCTTCTGTCACTGACCAGCACCACTGCCACCCATAACTAGCCCCTCCAGCTGTGTGCCTGCGTGCTCCCAGCCCAACTCCCACCACCAGCCACTGCGGTGTGAATGCCCAGGAGGAGATTATGCAGCTGCAGGAGTGTACACTAACAGCCAGGGACCCCACAGCTGCATATGGGCTCAGATCAGGCCATGCATTCTGTCACTGGTGAACACAACAGCACTCACCATTCCATCTCTGCACCTGCACACCTCTAACAACTCTGTCACCAGCCTCCTTTGAAGTCTGCATACCTGGGGAGAGAGTTTGCAGCCATAGAAGGTCATTCTGACATCCAGGGCCTCTGCAGCTGCCAGTGTGCTCATAGTTGGCCCTGACCTTTGCTACCTGCCCTAGTTCCCATCACTATAGGTCTGTCTGCAACTAGCCCTTATAAACAGGCACCTGCAGTTGGCCCCTATAGCTGAGTGTCTGTACACCACCAACTCCAGCCACCACAGCTGCCTGCACTGGTCCCTAGCTTTTGGACCTGGAGGTGCCACTTAGGACCTCAACAGCCCTTGCAACTATGTTGAACCCCCACAGTACCCACCAAGGACCATGCAGTTGATGATACTGTGGACCCCAGTAGCCTGAGCCAAAGAGAAATCATGCCCCCATGGTGCCTGACACATGCTTCAAAACTTAGCACCCTGTGCTACCAGACTGAGGGTTGTAGCACAACTCAGCATGCCCCCACTCACAGGAGAAAGGCTTCCCTTACTGAAGTCAATCCATAAAGTCTGGAAGTTGTGACTGCTTCTTCAAATGAGCAGACATGTATGAAAGGCTACACAGAATCATGAAGAATCTGAGAAACATGTCTCCACCAAAGGAATATGGTAAACCTCCAAGAGTTGGCCCCAAAGAAGTGGAGATCAGGAATTGCCTGATAAAGAATTCAAAATAATTGTTCTATAGTGCCCAGAGAGCTACAAGAGAAAACAGTCAAATAATTTAACAAATCAGGGAAACAATATGAGAACAAAATGAGAAGTTCAATGAAGAGATAGAAACATAAAAAAGAAACAAATTTTGGGGCTGAAGAATATAATGACTGAATTGAAGAATTCAATCGAGAGCTTCAACAGCAGACTTCAACATGCAGAAGAGAGAATTAATGAGCTAGAAGACAGACCAATTGAACTTATCCAATGAGAGGAGCAAAATTTTTTTAAAGTATGAAAAGTAATGAAGAAAGCCTACAGGACTTATGAAACAATCTCAAGAAAAATAATGTACTAATGATTGGAGTCCCAGAAGGAGCAAAGAGGGAGAAATGGATTTAAAGTTTATTTAAAGAAATAATGGCTGACAACTTCTTACACCTGGGGAGAGATTTGGACGTCCATGTTCATGAAGGTAACAGATCACCTTGAAATTTCAATCCACGACAGTATTCTCCAAGACACATAATTAAAAAAACTGTCTAAAACCTAAGATAAAGGATTTTAAAAACAGCAAAAGAAAAGAAATTCTCTCATACAAGGAAATGCCCATAAGGCTGTCAGTGGATTTCTCAGCAGAGGCCAAAAGATAATGGGATGATATATTCACAGTGCTAAAAGAAAGAAACTGCCAACCAAAAATACTTCACTCAAGAAAGTTGTCCTTCAGAATTGAAGGCAAAGTAAAGATTTTTCCTAATAAACAAAAGCTGAGGGAATTCTTCATCACTAAGCATGCCTTAAATGCTGAAAAGATTTATTCAGGCTGAAACAAAGGATGCTAATTGGTAACATAAAGACATTTATATGAAAATATACAATGCACTGGTAAAGGTGAGCATATAGTCAGATTCGTAATACCCTAACACTGTAATATGGTGATGTGTGAACTACTTAATTCTAGTACAAAGGTTAAAGGACAAAAGTACTAAAAATAGCTATAGCTTCAACCATTTGTTAATGGATAACAATATAAAGAGCTGTAAATGGTGACATCAAAAACATAAAAGGGGGAGTGGAGTAAAAAGTATTTCCATGAGATCAAACTTAAATTGTTAGTGTAAAATAAACTGTTATATAAGATGATTTATGTAAAATTCATGGGTAACCTTACAAAACAAAAACTTGCAGTAGATTCAGAAAAGATAAAGAGAAGGGAATCGGGGGGACAAGAGGGAAGATGCCGGAAGAGTAAGACGCGGAGATCACCTTCCTCCCCACAGATACATTAGAAATACATCTACACGTGGAACAACTCCTACAGAATGCCCACTGAGCACTGGCAGAAGACCTCAGACCTCCCAAAAGGCAAGAAACTGCCCATGTACCTGAGTAGGGCAAAAGAAAAAATAAACAGAGACATAAGAATAGGGACGGGACCTGCACCAGTGGGGAGGGCGCTGTGAAGGAGGAAAGGTTTCCACACACTAGGAAGCACCTTCATGGGCGGAGACTGCGGGTGGCGGAGGGGGGGAGCTTCAGAGCCACGGAGGAGAGCGCAGCAACATGGTGAGGAGGACAAAGCGGAGAGATTCCCGCCCAGAGGATCGGTGCCCACTGGCACTCACCAGCCCGAGAGGCTTGTCTGCTCACCCGCTGCAGCGGGCGGGGGCTGGGAGCTGAGGCTTGGGTTTCAGTCGGATCACAGGGAGAGGACTGGTTGCGGGAACACAGCCTGAAGGGGTTAGTGCACCAAAGCTAGCCAGGAGGGAGTCCGGGGAAAAGTCTGGAATTGCCGAAGAGACAAGACTTTTTTTTCCCTCTTTGTCTCCTGCTGCGCGAGGAGAGGGGATTAAGAGTGCTGCTTAAAGGAGCTCCAGAGGCGGGCGTGAGCCGTTGCTAACAGCGCAGACCACAGAGACGGGCATGAGATGCTAAGGCCGCAGCTGCCACCACCAAGAAGCCTGTGAGTGAGCACAGGTCACTATCCACACCTCCCCTCCCGGGAGCCTGTGCAGCCCACCACTGAGAGGGTCCCGTGATCCAGAGACAACTTCCTCAGGAGAACACATGGCATGCCTCAGGCTGCTGCAACGTCCTGCCGGCCTCTGCTGCTGCAGGCTCGCCCTGCACTCTGTGCCACTCCCTCCCCACGGGCTGAGTGAGCCAGAGCCCCAGAAGCAGCTGCTCCTTTAACCCTCTCCTGTCTGAGTGAAGAACAGATGCCCTGAGGTGAACTATATGGAGAGGCGAGGCCAAATCCAAAGCTGAGTCCCGGGAGCTGTCTGAAGAAAGAAGAGAAAGGGAAATTTTTCCATGCAGCCACAGGAGCAGCGGATTAAAGCTCCACAATCAACTTGATGTACTCTGCATAGGCGGAATACATGAATAGGCAGCAAATCATCCCAAATTGAGGAGGTGGACTTTGAGTGCAAGATATATTATTTTATCCCCTTTTCCTCTTTTTGTGAGTGTGTATGTGCATGCTTCTGTGTCAGATTTTGTCTGTACAGCTTTGCTTTCACCATTTGTCCTGGGATTCTGTCTGTACGATTTTATTTTTACTTAAAAAAATTATTTTCTTAATAATAATTTTTTATTTTAATAACTTCATTTTATTTTATTTTATCCTCTTTCTTTCTTTCCACTTTTTCCCCCTTTTATTCTGAGCAATGTGAATGAAAGGCTCTTGGTGCTGCATCCAGGAGTCAGTGCTGTGCCTCTGAGGGGGGTGAGCCAACTTCAGGACACTGGTCCACAAAAGAGCTCCCAGCTCCATGTAATATCAAATGGTGAAAATCTCCCAGAGATCGCCATCTCAACACCAACACCCAGGTTCACTCAACGACCAGCAAGCTACAGTGCTGGACACCCTATGCCAAACAACTAGCAAGACAGGAACACAATACCACCCATTAGCAGAGAGGCTGCCTAACATCATAATAAGGCCACAGACACCACAAAACACACCACCAGACATGGACCTGTGCACCAGAAAAATGAGATCCAGCCTCATCCACCAGAACACAGGCACTACTCCCCACCACCAGGAAGCCTACACAACCCACTGAACCAACTTTAGCCACTGGTGACAGACACCAAAAACAACGGGAACCATGAACCTGCAGCCTGCAAAAAGGAGACCCCAAGCACAGTAAGATAAGCAAAATGAGAAGACAGAAAAACACACAACAGATGAAGGAGCAAGATAAAAACCCACCACACCTACCAAATGAAGAGGAAATAGGCAGTGTACCTGAAAAACAATTCAGAATAAAAATAGTAAAGGTGATCCAAAATCTTGGAAATAGAATAGAGAAAATGCAAGAAACATTAAACAAGGAACTAGAAGAATTAAAGATGAAACAAGCAACGAAGAACAACACAATAAATGAAATTAAAAATACTCTAGAAGGGATCAATAGCAGAATAACTGAGGCAGAAGAACGGATAAGTGACCTGGAAGATAAAATAGTGGAAATAACTACTGCAGAGCAGAATAAAGCAAAAAGAATGAAAATAACTGAGGACAGTCTCAGAGACCTCTGGGACAAAATTAAACGAAAAGACATTCAAATTATATGGATCCCAGAAGAAGAAGAGTGAAAGAAAGGGACTGAGAAAATATTTGAAGATATTATAGTTGAAAATTTCCCTAAAATGTGAAAGGAAATAGTTAATCAAATCCAGGAAGCACAGAGAGTCCCGTAAAGCATAAATCCAAGGAGAAACACACCAAGACAAATATTAATCAAACTGTCAAAACTTAAATACAAAGAAAATATATTAAAAGCAGCATGAGAAAAATAACACACAAGGGAATGCCCATAAGGTTAACAGCTGATCTTTCAGCAGAAACTCTGCAAGCCAGAAGGGACTGGCAGGACGTATTTAAAGTAATGAAGGAGGAAAATCTACAATCAAGATTACTCTACCCAGCAAGAATCCCATTCAGATTAGATGGAGAAATTAAAACCTTTACAGACAAGCAAGAGCTGAGAAAGTTTAGCACCACCAAACCAGCTTAACAACAAATGCTAAAGGAACTTCTCTAGGCAAGAAACACAAGAGAAGGAAAGACCTACAAAAACGAACCCAAAACAATTAAGAAAATGGGAATAGGAACATACACATCGATAATACCTTAAATGTAAGGGATTAAATGTTTCCACCAAAAGACAGAGAATGGCTGAATGGATACAAAAACAAGACCCATATATATGCCATCTACAAGAGACCCACTTCAGACATAGGGACACATACAGACTGACAGTGAGGGGATGGAAAAAGATATTCCATGCAAATGGAAACCAAAAGAAAGCTGCAGTAGCAATTCTCATATCAGAAAAAATAGACTGTAAAATACAGACTATTACAAGAGACAGAAAAGAACACTACATAATGATCAAGGGATCGATCCAAGAAGAAGATATAACAATTGTAAATATTTATGCACGCAAAATAGGAGCACCTCAATATATGAGGCAAATACTAATGGCCATAAAAGGGGAAATCGGCAGTAACGCATTCATAGTAGGGGATTTTAACACCCCACTTTCACGAAGGACAGATCATCCAAAATGAAAATACATAAGGAAACACAAGCTTTAAATGATACATTAAACAAGATGGACTTAATTTATATTTATAGGACATTCCATCCCAAAACAACAGGATACACATTTTTCTCAAGTGCTCATGGAACATTCTACAGGATAGATCATATATTGGGTCACAAATCAAGCCTTGGTAAATTTAAGAAAATTGAAATTGTATCAAGTATCTTTTCCGACCACCACACTATGAGACTAGATATCAATTACAGGAAAAGATCTGTAAAAAATAAAAATACATGGAGGCTAAACAATACAGTACTTAATAACGAAGTGATCACTGAAGAAATCAAAGAGGAAGTCAAAAGACACCTAGAAACAAGTGACAATAGAGACACAACGACTCAAAACCTATGGGATGCAGCAAAAGCAGTTCTAAGAGGGAAGTTTATAGCAATACAATCCTACCTTAAGAAACAAGAAACATCTCGAATAAACAACCTAACCTTGCACCTAAAGCAATTAGAGAAAGAAGAACAGAAACAGCCCAAAGTTAGCAGAAGGAAAGTAATCATAAAGATCAGATCAGAAATAAATGAAAAAGAAATGAAGGAATCGATAGCAAAGATCAATAAAACTAAAAGCTGGTTCTTTGAGAAGATAAACAAAATTGATAAACCATTAGCCAGACTCATCAATTTAAAAAGGGAGAAGACTCAAATCAATAGAATTAGAAATGAAAAAGGAGAAGTAACAACTGACACTGCATAAATAGAAAAGATCATGAAAGATTAAGACAAGGAACTCTATGTCAATAAAATGGACAACCCAGAAGAAATGGACAAATTCTTAGAAATGCACAACCTGCCAAGACTGAATCAGGAAGAAATAGAAAATATGAACTGACCAATCACAAGCATTGAAATTGAAGCTGTGATTTAAAGTCTTCCAACAAACAAAAGCCCAGGACCAGATGGCTTCACAGGCGAATTCTATCAAGCATTTAGAGAAGAGCTAACACCTATAATTCTCAAAATCTTCCAAAATATAGCAGAAGGAGGAACACTCCCAAACTCATTCTGTGAGGCCACCATCACCCTGATGCCAAAACCATACAAGTATTTCAGAAAGAAAGAAAACTACAGGCCAATATCACTGATGAACATAGATTTAAAAATCCTCCGAAAAATACAAGCAAACAGAATCCAACAGCACATTAAAGTGATCATACACCATGATCAAGTGGGGTTTATTCCAGGAATGCAAGGATTCTTCAGTATACACAAATCAATCAACATGATACACCATATTAACAAATTGAAGGAGAAAAACCATATGATCATCTCAACAGATGCAGAAAAAGCTTTTGGCAAAATTCAACACCCATTTATGATAAAAATCCTCCCAAAAGTAGGCGTAGAGAGAACTTTCCTCAACATAATAAAGGCCATATATGACAGACCCACAGCCAACATCATCCTCCATGGTGAAAAACTGAAAGCATTTCCAGTAAGATCAGGAAAAAGACAAGGTTGCACACTCTCACCACTTATTCAACATAGTTTTGGAAATTTTAGCCACAGCAATGAGAGAAGAAAAGGAAATAAAAGGAATCCAAACGGAAAAGAAGAAGTAAAGCTGTCACTGTTTGTAGATGACGTGATACTATACATAGAGAATCCTAAAAATGCTACCAGAAAACTACTAGAGCTAATCAATGAATCTGGTAAAGTAGCAGGATACAAAATTAATGCACAGAAATCTCTGGCATTCCTAAACACTAATGATGAGAAATGTGAAAGTGAAAGCAAGAAAACACTCCCATTTACCATTGCAACACAAAGAATAAAATATTTAGGAATAAACCTACCTAAGAAGACAAAAGACCTGTATGCAGAATATTATAAGACACTGATGAAAGAAAGATGATGCAAATAGATGGAGAGATATACCATGTTCTTGGATTGGAAGAATCAACATTGTGAAAGTGAATCTACTACCCAAAGCAATCTACAGATTCAATGCAATCCCTATCAAACTACCACTGGCATTTTTCACAGAAGTAGAACAAATAATTTCACAATTTGTATGGAAACACAAATGCCCCCGAATAGCCAAAGCAATCTTGAGAACGAAAAACGGAGCTGGAGGAATCAGGCTCCCTGACTTCAGACTATACCTCAAAGCTACAGTAATCAAGACCGTATGGCACTGGCACCAAAACAGAAATGTAGATCAATGGAACAGGATAGAAAGCCCAGAGATAAACCCACGCACATATGGTCACCTTATCTTTGATAAAGGAGGCAGGAATGTAAAGCGGAGAAAGGACAGCCTCTTCACTAAGTGGTGCTGGGAAAGCTGGACAGGTACATGTAAAAGTATGAGATTAGAACAGTCCCTAACACCATACACAAAAATAAGCTCAAAATGGATTAAAGACCTAAATGTAAGGCCAGAAACTATCGAACTCTTAGAGGAAAACATAGGCAGAACACTCTATGATATAAATCACAGCAAGATCCTTTTTTGACCCGCCTCCTAGAGGAATGGAAATAAAAACAAAAATAAACAAATGCGCCCTAATGAAACTTCAAAGCTTTTTCACAGCAAAGGAAACCATAAAGAAGACCAAAAGACAACCCTCAGAATGGGAGAAAATATTTGCAAATAAAGCAACTGACAAAGGATTAATCTCCAAAATTCATAAGCAGCACATGCAGCTCAATAACAAAAAATCAAAAAACCTAATTGAAAAATGGTCAGAAGACCTATATAGACATTTCTCCAAAGGAGATATGCAGATTGCCAAGAAACACATGAAAGAATTCTCACCATCATTAATCATTAGAGAAATGCAAATCAAAACAACGAGATATCATCTCACACCAGTCAGAATGGCCATCATCAAAAATCTAGAAACAATAAATACTGGAGAGGGGGTGGAGAAAAGGGAACACTCTTGCACTGCTGGTGGGAATGTGTTGGTACAGCCACTATGGAGAACAGTATGGAGGTTCCTTAAAAAGCTACAAATAGAATTACCATATGACCCAGCAATCCCACTACTGGGCATATACCCTGAGAAAACCGTAATTCAAAAAGAGTCATGTACCAAAATGTTCATTGCAGCTCTATTTACAATAGCCAGGAGATGGAAGCAACCTACGTGTCAATCATCGGATGAATGGATAAAGAAGATGTGGCACGTATATACAATGGAATATTACTCAGCCATAAAAAGAAACAAAATTGAGTTATTTGTAGTTAGGTGGATGGACCTAGAGTCAGTCATACAGAGTGAAGTAAGTCAGAAAGAGAAAGACAAATACCATATGCTAACACATACATATGGAATTTATGAAAAAAAAATGTCATGAAGAACCTAGGGGTAAGACAGGAATAAAGACACAGACCTACCGGAGAACGGACTTGAGGATATGGGGAGGGGGCAGGGTGAGCTGTGACAGGGCGAGAGAGAGGCATGGGCATATATACACTACCAAACGTAGATAGCTAGTGGGAAGCAGCCGCATGGCACAGGGATATCGGCTCGGTGCTTTGTGACCACCTGGAGGGGTGGGATATGGAGGGTGGGAGGGAGGGAGATGCAAGAGGGAAGAGATATGGGAACATATGTATATGTATAACTGATTCACTTTGTTATAAAGCAGAAACTAACACACCATTGTAAAGCAATTATACCCCAATAAAGATGTTAAAAAAAAAAAAAGACACAGACCTACTAGAGAATGGACCTGAGGATATGGTGAGGGGGAAGGGTAAGCTGTGACAACGTGAGAGTGGCATGTACATATATACACTACCAAACGTAAAATAAATAGCTAGTGGGAAGCAGCCACAATGCACAGGGAGATCAGCTCAGTGCCTTGTGACCACCTGTAGTGGTGGGATAGAGAGGGTGGGAGGGAGGGAGACGCAAGAGGGAAGAGATATGGAAACATATGTATATGTAAAACTGATTCACTTTGTTATAAAGCAGAAACTAAGACACCATTGTAAAGTAATTGTACTCCAATAAAGATGAAAAAAAAAAAAAGAGAAGGGAATCAAAACATACCACTGTGGAAAATCAGTGTACAAAGGAGGGCCACAAAGAAAGCAAGAAAGAAAATTAGAACTAGAAAACAGCCAAAAAACAATAAGATGGCATTAGTTAAGTCCTTACCTCTCAGTAATTACTCTAAATGCTAATAGAATTCTTCAATCAAAAGGCATAGAGTGGCTGGATAGATTAAAAAAAATAAGACCCCACTATATGCTGACTAAAGGAGATTCACTTCAGCTTTACAGACACACACAAGCTCAAAGTGAAAGGAGGATAAAAGATATTCCACGCAAATAGGAACCAAAAGAGAGCATGAGTACCTTATACTTATATCAGACAAAATAGACTTTAAACCAGAAATGTTAAAAAAAAAGGGCAAAGATGGTCATTATATAATCATAAGGGAGTCAATTCATCAAGAATATATAACAATTATGAATAAATTTGCACCCAAGAGTGGAGCACCTAAATATATTAAGCAAACACTGACAAATCTAAAGAGAGAAACAGAGAAAAATACAATAGTAGAGGACTTTACCTCACTTTCAACAATGGATATATCGTCCAGGCAGAATATAAACAAGGAAATGTTGAGCTTGAACCATACTTTAGGCCAAATGGAACTAACAGATATATATAGGCATTCCTTGGAGGTATTGTGGGTTCAGTTACAGACCACTGCAATAAAGTGAATATTGCAATAGAGTGAGTCACACAAACTTTTTGTTTCCCAGTGCATGTAAGTTATGTTTACACTATACTGTAGTCCATTAAGTGTGTGATAAAATTATGTCTAAAAAATGTACATACCTTAATTTAAAAATTATTTATTGCTAACAAATACTAACCATCGTCTGAGCCTTCAGCAAGTTGTAATCTTTTGGCTAGTGGAAGATCTTGCCTCGATGTTGATGGCTGATGACTGATCAGGGTGTTGGTTGCTGAAGACTGGGGTGGCTATGGCAATTCCTTAACATTATGACAACAGTGGAGTTTGCCACATCAATTGACTCTTCCTTTCACAAACGATTTCTCTGTAGCATGAAGTGCTGCTTGATAGCACTTTACCCACCTTAGAACTTCTTTCAAAATTGGAGTCAATCCTCTCAAAACCAGCCACTGCTTCATCAACTAAGCTTATTTGTAATATTCTAAATCCTTTGTGGTCATTTCAACAATATTCACAGCATCTTCACCAGGAGTAGATTCCATCTTCAGAAATTACTTTCTTTGTTCATCCATAACAAGCAACTCCCATCCATTAAAGTTTTATCATGAGAATGCAGCTATTCAGTCACATCTTCAGGCTCCAGTTCTAATTTTAGTTCTCTTGCTATTTCTATCAAATCTGCAGTTCCTCCTCCAATGAAGTGTTGAACCCCTCAAAGTCATCCATGAGGGTTGGAATGAACTTCTTTCAAACTCCTGTTAACGTTGATATTTTGACCTCTTCTCATGAATCACAAATGTTCTTAATGGCATCTAGAGTGGTGAATTATTTCCAGAAGGTTTTCATTTACTTTGCCTGGATCCGTCAGAGGAATCCCTATCTATGTCAACTATAGCCTCATGAAATCTATTTCTTAAATCATGAGACTTGAAAGTTGAAGTTACTCTTTAATCCATGGGCTTCAGAATGAAGGTTGTATTAGCAGGCATGAAAACATTAATGTCATTATACATCTCCATCAGAGCTCTTGGGTAACCAGGTGCATTGTTAATGAGCAGTCATATTTTGAAAGGAATCTTTTATTCTGAGCAGTAGGTCTCAACAGTAGGCTTAAAATATTCAGTAAACTATGTTGTAAACAGAGAGTAGATTTAGCATAATTCTTAAGAGCCCTAGGATTTTCAGAATGGTAAATGAACATTGGCTTCAACTTAAAGTCACCAGCTGCATTCACCCCTAACAAAAGACTCGGCCTGTCCTTTGAAGCTTCAAAGCCAGGCATTGACTTCTCCTCTCTAGCTGTGAAAGTCCTGGATGGCATCTTCTTCCAACATGACTGTTTTGTGTATATTGAAAATCTGTTGTTTAGTGTAACCACCTTCATTCTCTCAGCTATATCTTCTGGATAACTCACTGCAGCTTCTACATCAGCCCTTGAAACTTGATGTTTCACCTTGCCCTTTTATGTCATGGAAACAGTTCCTTTCCTTAAACCTCACAAACCAACCTCTGATAGCTTCAAACTTTTCTTCTAGAGCTTCCTCACCTCTCTTAGCCTTCTCAGAATTGAAGAGTTTGGACTTTGCTTTGGACTAGGCTTTGGCTAAAGGGAATTTTGTGGCTGGTTTGATCTTTTACTTAAACCATTAAAACTTTCTCCATATCAGCAATAAGCCTGTTTCACTTTCTTTTTTTAATTATTATTATTTTTTATATTTAATTTGTATTGAAGTATGGTTGATGTACAATATTATATTAGCTACAGATGTACAATATAGTGGTTCATAATTATAAAAAGCTATACTCCATTTATAGTTATGATAAAATCTTGGCTATATTCCGTGTTGTACAATATGTCTTTGTAACTTATACATAATAGTTTGTACATCTTAATCACCTCCCCCTCCCCCTTCCCTCTCCCACTGGTTACCACTAGTTTGTTCTCTATTATGTGTGAGTCTGCCTCTTTTCTATTATATTCACTAGTTTGTTGTATTTTTTGGATTCCACATATAAGTGATAGCATACAGTATGTCTTTCTTTGACTTATTTCACTCAGCATACTACCTTCCAAATCCATTTGTGTTGCTGCAAATGGCAAAATTTCATTCCTTTTATGACTGAGTAGTATTCTGTTGTGTGTGTGTGTGTGTGTCTGTGTGTGTCTGTGTGTGTGTATGTGTATATATATCACATCTTCTTTATCCTTTCCTCTGTTGATGGACACTTATTTTGCTTCCATATCTTGGCTATTGTAAATAATTCTGCTATGAACGTTGGGATGTGTATATCTTTTCAAATTAGTGTTTTTTGTTTTGTTTGGATATATACCCAGGAGTGGAATTACTGGATCCACTTTCAATCCTGAGAAAGAAGAGCAAAGCTGATGGCATCATACTATTTAATTTCAAACTATACTATTTTAAAGCTATAGTAATCAAAACTATGTTACTGGCTTAAAAATAGACCCATAGACAAATGGAACTGAATCAAGAGCCCAGAAATACCCATATGCACATATAGCCAACTGGGGATAGGATAGTTTCTTCCATAAATGGTGTTGAAAAACTGGATTACCACATGCAGAAGAGTGAAATTGGAACCCTATCTTACACTTAACTAAAAATGGAATAAAGACTTAAACATGAGATCTGAAACTGTAAAACTCCTAGAAGAAAACATAGGGAAAATGCTCTTTGACACTGATCTTTGTAGTGATTTCCTGTATATGACACCAAAAGCATAAGCAACAAAAGAAAAAATAAGTGGAACTACATCAAACTAAAAAGCTTCTGCACAGCAAAAGAAATAGACAATGAAATGAAAAGGCAACATATGGAATAGGAGCGATTGTTTGCAAACCATATATTGGGTAAGGGGTTAATAACCAAAATATATAAGTGTACAGTTCAGTGGGTTTTTTCTTCTTTGTTTTGTTTTGTTTGATAAATTTATTTATTCATTTATTTTTGGCTGCATTGGCTCTTTGTTGCTGTGCACGGGCTTTCTCTAGTTATGGCAAGGGGGACTACACTTCATTGCAGTGTGCAGGCTTCTCATTGCGGTGGCTTCTCTTGTTGTGGAGCATGGGCTCTAGGCATGCAGACTTCAGTAGTTGTGGCTCACGGGCTTAGTTGCTCCACGGCATATGGGATCTTCTCAGACCAGGGATTGAACCACTGTGCCCTGCATTGGCAGACGGATTCTTAACTACTGCACCACCAGGGGAGTCCCTAACCAAAATATATAAAGAACTCATACAACTCATTAGTAAAAAAACAAACAACCCTATTGAAAAATGGGCAGAGGAACTGAATAGACAGTTTTCCAAAGAAGATATACAATTGGCCAACAGGTACATGAAAAGATATTCAACATCACTAATCATCAGTGAAATGCAGATCAAAACTACTATAAGATATCACCTCACAACAGTTAGAATGGTTATTATCAAAAAGACAAGAGATAACAAGTGTTAGCAAAGGTGTGGAGAAAAGGAACCCTTGTGCACTGTTAGTGGGAGTGTAAATTGGTACAGCCACTATGGAAAATAGTATGGCGATTCATCAAAAAATTAAAAATAAAACTACCATATGATCTATCAATCTCACTCCTGGGTATATATCCAAAGTAAATAAAAACTGATTTTGAAGGGATAGCCACACCCGCATGTTCATTGCAGCATAATTCACAATAGCCAAGATATAAAAACAACCTAAGTGTCCATCACAGATGAATGAATAAAGAAGTTGTGAGATTTTACATAATATGAGTGAATGAAGAAGTTGTGAGATTAAATATAACATATATTCAGCCATGAGAAAGAAGGATATTCTGCTGCTATGCAATAACTGGGTGAACCTTCAGGGCATTATGCTAAGTGAAATAAATAAGACAGAGAAAAACAAATACCATATGAAATCACTTATTTGTGGAATCTAAAAAAGCCAAACTCAGAGAAATAGAGAGTAGAGTGGTGATTACCAGGAACTGGGAGGTAAGGGAAATGGAGAAATACTGTTAAGGGGCACAAACTTCCTGTTATAAGATTAATACGTTCTGGGGATCTAGTGTACACTATGGTGATTATAGCTAATAATACTTTATTATATACTGGAAAGTTGTTAAGAGAGTGGATCTTATATGTTCTAACCACAAAAAAGAAATGGTAATTATGTGATGGGATGGAGGTGCTAGCTAATGCTATGGGGGTAATCATTTGCAGTATACAAATGTATCAAATCAGCACACTGTACACCTTAAACTTACACAACGTTATATGTCAATCATAACTTATAAAGCTGGAAAAAAAGAAGGGCAATGTGAAAAATCTCCAAAGACTTAAATATTAAACACATTTCTCAATAATCTGTGAGTAGGTAAGGAGTCTCAAGAGGAATAAGAAATTACATTGAACTGAGTGACAGTATAAATATATCAAAATTTATGAAAAGCAGCTAAATCAGTTTGTTTGAGAGGAAAACTCGTAGGATTGAATGCTTGCCTTAGAAAAGAGGAAAGGTCTGAAGTCGATATACCAAAATGTCACTTCAGGAACTTAGAAAAATAAGAGCAATATAAATCCAAAGCAAGTAGAAAGAAGGAAATATAAATATAAATAATGAAGATAACATAAAAATCCCTGGAATTGAAACCATAAAGACAAAAGAGAAAATCAATGAAAGAGTTGGTTACAGAGAACCAGTATCCAAAACTCAATAAAATTAACAATCTTTTAGAAGGCTAACGAAGCAAAGGGAGAGAGTAGACACAAATTACCAATATCAGGAACAAAATGGAGGATATAATACTAATCATGTGGATATGGAAAGGTTAATAAGGGAATAATATGAACAATTCTATGTGCATAAATTTGATAACTTAGATGAAATGAATGAGTTCCTTAAAAAGTACAAACTACTAAAACTCACCCAATATGAAATTGATCATTTGAATAGCCCTGAAACTATTAAGGGTATTGAATTCATATTTGAATACTCTCTGAAAAAGAAATGTTTAGGCCCAGATAGTTTTACTGGAGAATTATACCAAGTGTTTAAAGAAAAATTAACATCAATTTATAAAATCTCTCCTAGAAAACAGAATAGGAGAAAACACTTCCCAACACATTGTATGAAGGCAGTAATTGCCTGACACAAAAACCAGGCAAAGAAGATAATACAAAAAAAGAAAATTATAGACCAATATCCCTCATAAATATAAGTGCAAATATCACTAACAAAAAGTTTGAGGATAGAGTTCAGAAAAATTTTTAAAAAAAACACTATACACCATGATCAGATGGGATTTATTCCTGGAATGCAAGGTGGTTCAGTTGATTTTAAAATCAGTGAGAGAGTGGCATGGACATGTATACACTACCAAATGTAAAATAGATAGCTAGTGGGAAACAGCTGCATAGCACAGGGAGATCAGCAGTGCTTTGTGACCACCTAGAGGGGTGGGATAGGGAGGGTGAGAGGGAGGGAGACGCAAGAGGCAAGAGATATGGGGATATATGTATATGTATAGCTGATTCACTTTGTTATAAAGCAGAAACTAACACACCATTGTAAAGCAATTATACTCCAATAAAGATGTTAAAATTTTTTTTTCCATATTAACAGGCTGAAGAAGCAAAATTACATAGACTTATCAATTTATGCAGAATAAGTATTTGAAAAGATCAACACACATTTAGAAAAATAAACAAAACTCAACAAACTAGGAATAGGGAATAATCACCTCAGCTTGGTAAAGAACATCTTTAAAAAAATACCCTGTAGCTAACATCATACTTAATGGTGAAATGCTGAATGCTTTTCCTTTAAGATTGAGAATAACACAAGAATGCTTGCTCTTGCCACTGCTATTCAACATAGTAATGGAATTTAGGGGAAAGGGTGGGGGAGGGATAAATTAGGAGTTTGGGACTAACATATACACACTACTATATATAAAAAGATAAATAACAAGGACCTACTGTATAGCACAGAGAACTATACTCAATATTTTGTAGTAACCTATAAGGGAAAAGAATCTGAAAAGAGTATATATATATATATATATATATATATGTATATATTTCATATATAGTACTTCATATATATATATATATATATGAAACTGAATCACTTTGATATATGCCTGAAACTAACACAACATAAATAAATCAACTATATACTTAATCAAAAAATAAAGTAACTTTAGAAAGTTTAAAAAAAAGGAAATAAAACACATCTAGTTCCAATAGGAGGAAATATAACTTTCCCTATTTGCCGATGACATGTTCGTCTGCATAGAAAATCCTAAGGTGGATATTAAAAAAAAAATTTCCAGAAGTAATAAGGGAGTTTATCAAGATTACAGAATACAAGGCCAACATTCAAAAATCAGTTGCAATTTTATATTAGCAATGAAGGTATGGCAAATGAAATTAAAAGTACAATGCCATCTACAATCTCTGAAATGAAATTAAAAGTACAATACCATCTACAATCTCTGAAAAACAACTGAAATGCTTAGGTATATGTCTAATAAAACATTTAGAGGATTTATATGCTGAAAATTACAGAATGCTGCTTTAAAAACTCAAAGAAAATATAAACTAAGAGACATATTGTACTCATGGAGTAGAAAACTCAACATAGTAAAGATTGTAATTTCTTTCCAAATCTATATATATAAGCTTCAGGTAATTAATATAAAAGCTCCAGCAAGATTTTTTGTAGATAGGGACAAGATTATACTGATGTAGGTGTATATATACATATATACACATATATATGTATATTATATATATGTCTGTGTGTGTGTGTATAATACACATACATACACATACACAAAAGAACTAGAAGAGCTAACACAATTTTTAAAATGAAGAATAAATGGGGAGATATTGTTAATGCTTACTATATTGCTTCAGTAGTCAAACAGTGTGATACTGGCAGATGGATAGACACATAGATCAATGGAAGAGAATAGTCTATAAATAGCCTTGCAAAGTATGGCCAAATTGCTTTTGATAAAAGCACAAAAGCATTTCAAGGGAGGAAGGATAATCTTTTCAACAAATGATGGTGGAGAAATTGCATGTCTATAGGCAACAAAATTGAACATTGACCTAAACCTCACATCTTATACAAAAATTAACATAAAATCATCATACATATAAATGTAAACTATAAAACTTTTAGAAGATAACATAAGAGAAAATATGTGGACCTACTGAAGAACCTTACTGAGCAGTTTTTAGACATTACACCCAAAGCACAAACCATTAAAGAAGTAAATTAATAAATTGAACTTCATCAAAATTAAAAACATTTGCTCTTTAAATGACCCTGTTAAAAAGATGAAGAAACAAGCTACCAACATGGAGAAAATATTTGCAAACTATGTATCTGATACAGGACTCATATCTAGAATATGCAAAGAACTCTCAAAACTGAACAGTAAAAAAATCAGACAATCCAATTATAAAATGAACAAAAGACATGAAAAGGATGTATGTATGACAAACACATGAAAAGATGTCCAAGATCACTGGCCATTAGGGAAATGCAAATTAAGGCCTCAATGAGATATCACTGCATATCCATTAAAACAATTAAAAAATAGTGATAACACCAAATGCTGACCAGGGTACCCAGAAATTGGAGCTCTCCTGCATTTCTGGTAAGAACATAAAATGATACAGTTACTCTTGAAAAGTTTGGCAGTTTCTTAAGAAAAAAAAATGTAACTATGTACTTATTATACAACCTATCATTTACACTCCTGGGCATTTATCCCTGAGATATGAGAACATGTTCACACAAAACCTCTACAGGTATGTACACAGCATTTTTATTTGTAATAGCCAAAAACTGGATACAGCCCAGATGTCCTTCAGTGGGTGAATGGTTAACAAATTATAGTAACTCATATTGTGGAATACTACTCAGTAGTAAAAAAGAATGAATTACTGATGCACACAACAACTTGGATGGATCTCATGGGTATAATACTGAGTGAAAAAGCCTATCTCAAAAAGTTACATACTGTTTATTCCATTCATATAACATTCTCAAAATGAAAAAATTAGAGATTTTTAAATAGTAATTTTAAACACTAATCAGTTTTTTTTTAACAGATTAGTGGTTGCAAGTGTTTAGGTGATGATAGGGGTGGAGGATGGTGGGTATGACTATAAAGGGGTAGCATGAGAGATAATTTGAATGGTGGAAGAGTATCTTGACTGTAGTGGTGGTTACGTGAACCTACACGTGTGATAAAATGGCATAGCACTGTTTATATACATTGTACTAATGTTATTTTCCTAGTTTAGATATTGAACTATAGTTACATAAGATGTCTCCTTTCGGGAGAAACTGGGTGAGAGGTATGTGCAACCTCTCTGTGCTATCTCTGCATTTTCCTGTGAATCTATTTTATTTCAAAATAAAAATTTGGAAAGTGTAAACCAACTCAAAATTTTCATATTTATTACATGTGGGAATGATAATGTTTTGGATATATTGGGTCAAATAAAGTATATTATAAATTTTTTTAAATGAAGATCTCATATGGAATGCTTTCTATTGTATACTCTCAAGTTAAAACGGCAGAGAGCAGAAGTGTATCTATACTATGCTACCCTTATCTAAGGAAGAAGGGGATATAAGGAAATAGAAATGGATCTGCTTATTGTGAAAAAGATATACAGGACAGGTAATCCAGAACCTAATGAATTGGTTACCTATAGGTGTTTGGCAGGTATGGACTGGTAAGGATGGGATAATGACAATGGTGTAGCAGGGATGAGAGAGGAGCAACTCTTTGAATATACTTTTTTTTTGTCATAGGTCTGACTTATAGAATCATAGTATTGTTTCATGTTCTCAAAACTAAATAAATATAAGTAAAATCAACCTGACAGAAGAACCCAAAGTGAAATACAAAGAGTAAAAAATGAACCTAATTGTATTACAAATGAGGAACATAGCCATATAGAAGAGGATAGGAAGAAAAGAATTAACAAAAGTAATTTTGGAAAATAGTATTTCTACTGTATATTTTAGGACTAAAGTTGAAAAAGAACTTTATACAAACATTACTCTCTTTGGTAAATGTATTGCTTACAGGGGTATGGGTTAGCAACTCTGAAATTAATATACTTATATTGTAGGATTAAATAAATAAGTAAATATATTTTGAATAATTAAAACTAGATTTCTTGCTATTGAAGAACATTAAAAATAAGCAAAGGAGGAAGGCTAAAATGATCACTGTGGTATTAGATTGGAATGGAAACAGTAAAATTTTTAAAACTCATATTTTAAAAATATACAGATAGATACAGAAGTAAATATAGATGTGTTTGTGTATCCATAGAATACCTAGAAGCAGTGCCACTCTAGTAACAATGAGCACACTTAGCACCCAGGCCTTGGTTTCTAAATACCATTCTCCTATAAAATAACCAGGGCTTCTTGGAGAAATAGCTGATTCCAGGGCTGGGACAGGGAAAATACAAGATGAAACTGGGATATCTTATGGTGCCAAAAAGTAAGGAAGGGCTAAAAAATATTATAGGAATGTGATGAAAGAACGTGGGAGCCAACATGAAACTGATCCCAGTGGTCAAAATGGGAACATTTGAGCAACAAATTAAATAATGATATTATTGGATTATAACCCATAGAATAAAATAAATATCTATGATTCCAGACTGATATAAGCCAACAAATGCACACACACAATGGAGGAGGAATAGCTATTTCTTACAGTAGAATTTTAATTAACAAATGTAAAAGAAATGAGCAAAATAGAAAATTACTACAGTAATTTGCAGGCAGGAATCATTAACAAATACTAAAATTAGTGGGTGAAAAAATATGGCGAAAATCAGGATGTCTGCATAGCCTCAAATATCTTACCACAAGATATTTATTAATGATAAGGGGAAAATAATATCTTTACGGTGGAAAAGTCTGGCATCACCAGTAATAAGATATAGCAACATCTTGTATCACTAGCATGATGCACTGAGAGGGGTACAGCATCACTTCTTCCTAAAAATGTTTAACCTAAATATAATCATGAGAAGACATCAGAAAAACCCAAGCTGACTGAATCCTACAAAATAACTGACAAAGTTGTATGTACTTTTGCCTTGTAGTTTAACATGTTTACAGGTTTGGGAGATTAGGACATGGACATCTTCAGGGTCATTATTCTGTCTACCACAGTTCACTCTCTGGCCCCAAAAGATTTACATCTATCCCACATGCAAAATACATCCATCCTATTTCAAGTTCCCCAAAAGCCTCAACCGATTATAGCATCAATCCACGTCCAAAATCTCATCTAATTATCATCTGCTCAAAAGTCCCAAATCTCATCATCTAAATCAGCTAAGTTAGGTATGGATGAGACTCTTGCTATAATTCATTGTAGGGTAAAATTCCTTACTACCTATTCACCTGTGAATCTAGAAAACAATCCTTTGGGCTTGCAGCTCCACCTTCTGAATCATCCTTCCTTTTTTCTGAAAAGTAGCATGTGTTTGAAGTTGAATAGTTTTATCAGCCTGTTTCCTGCTTGTAGAATTGTGGGGGTCTGACAGCCTTCTTTTATTTCCTCTTCTCTCTGTTCCTTTTAGGCCAAGCTGGCAGTGTTTATATTGGTATAACATCCTCAAAATTTTGTGGGTCTCCCAGGTATATCACTAAGATTAATTCCATTAGGCAAGAGGATCCTCCACAAGTCATTCCTAAATAATTGCCTTAAACATCCCCTGTCTAATTCTGGCTTCTACTGAGACAGATAAGGGGATCCATGAGTCACATACCTAATCTCTTTAAAGATCTCCCTGTATAACTGAATACTGTGATTTCCTGATCGTTCTGAACCGCTAGCAAAAGGCTGTCCAGCCACACCCTTGGATTTCTCTTCAGAGCATGCCTTCCTGACAGTGAATCTCCTAATTTTAGCGATTTTTGCAATCTGCATAGGCTGAGAATTTCCTAAATTATATAGTTCTAGAAGTCCTAGTTCCTTTTTGCTTAACAGTTCTTTCATCAATTTATCTCTTTCCTCTCACATTTTATTATAAGCACCAAGAAGAAACAACTCAATACCTTTACTACTTTGCTTGGAAATCTCAGCAAAATAACCAAGTTAATTGCTTACAAGTTCTGCTTCCCACCTAACTGTATAACACAATTCAGATACACTTTCTGCCACTATATAACAAGGATCCCCTTTCCTCCAGTTTCTAATAACATGTTCATTATTTCCTTCTGAGTCTTCATCAGCAGCACCTTTAACATCCATATTTCTACCAACAGTCTGTTATAATGATTTAAGTGTTCCCTAAGGCACTATACGTTTTTTCTGCTGTGCTCCTCACTTCCTTCTGAGCCCTCACTAGCGGAATTGTTAACACGCACATTTTTACTAACAGTATGTTCAAAGCAGTCAAGGCTGTATCTATCACGTTCCTCTAAATTCTTCCAGCATCTTCTCACTGCCCATTACAAAGCAACTTCCACAATTGTTTTTAAGTTTTGACTTGCACAATTTTTAAGTATTTCTTACAGCAGCACACTAATTCCAGGCATCACAATTTATATTAATTTCCTATTGTTGTTGTAACAAATTAGTACAAACTCTGTGGCTTAAAACAAATGAATTATCTTAATAGTTCTGGAGGTCAGAAGTATAAAATTTGTTGGCGGTGCTGCATCTCTCTTTCCTAGTCCTTTCCATCTTCTAAAAGCCTCCTGCATTCCTTGGTTTCTGGACCATTCCTCCATATTCAAAGCATATAATTTGCCCCCCTTATTCTTTTTTTTTTAACATCTTTATTGGGGTATAATTGCTTTACAATGGTGTGTTAGTTTCTGCTTTATAACAAAGTGAATCAGTTATACATATACATATGTTCCCATATCTCTTCCCTCTTGCGTCTCCCTCCCTCCCACCCTCCCTATCCCACCCCTCCAGGCGGTCACAAAGCACTGAGCCAATATCCCTGTGCCATGCGGCTGCTTCCCACTAGCTATCTACCTTACGTTTGTTAGTGTATATATACCCATGCCTCTCTCTCGCCCTGTCACAGCTCACCCTTCCCCCTCCCCATATCCTCAAGTCCGTTCTCCAGTAGGTCTGTGTCTTTATTCCTGTCTTGCCCCTAGGTTCTTCATGACATTTTTTTTCTTAAACTCCATATATATGTGTTAGCATACGGTATTTATCTTTCTCTTTCTGACTTACTTAACTCTGTATGACAGACTCTAGGTCTATCCACCTCATTACAAATAGATCAATTTCGCTTCTTTTTATGGCTGAGTAATATTCCATTGTATATATGTGCCACATCTTCTTTATCCATTCATCTGATGATGGGCGCTTAGGTTGTTTCCATCTCCGGGCTATTGTAAATAGAGCTGCAATGAACATTTTGGTACATGACTCTTTTTGAATTATGGTTTTCTCAGGGTATATGCCCAGTAGTGGAATTGCTGGGTCATATGGTAGTTCTATTTGTAGTTTTCTAAGGAACCTCCATACTGTTCTCCATAGTGGCTGAACCAATTCACATTCCCACCAGCAGTGCAAGAGTGTTCCCTTTTCTCCCTCTCCAGCATTTATTGTTTCTACATTTTTTGATGATGGCCATTCTGACTGGTGTGAGATGATATCTCATTGTAGTTTTGATTTGCATTTCTCTAATGATTAATAATGTTGAGCATTCTTTCATGTGTTTGTTGGCAGTCTGTATATCTTCTTTGGAGAAATGTCTATTTAGGTCTTCTGCCCATTTTTGGATTGGGTTGTTTGTTTTTTGTTATTGAGCTCCAGGAGCTGCTTGTAAATTTTGGAGATTAATCCTTTGTCAGTTGCTTCATTTGCAAATATTTTCTCCCATTCTGAGGGTTGTCTCTTGGTCTTGTTTATGGTTTCTTTGCTGTGCAAAAGCTTTGAAGTTTCATTTGGCCCCATTTCTTTATTTTTATTTCCATTACTCTAGGAGGTGGTTCAGAAAGGATCTTGCTGTGATTTATGTCATAGAGTGTTCTGCCTATGTTTTCCTCTAAGAGTTTGATAGTTTCTGGCCTTACATTTAGGTCTTTAATCCATTTTGAGTTTCTTTTTGTGTATGGTGTTAGGGAGTGATCTAATCTCATACTTTTACATGTATGTGTCCAGTTTTCCCAGCACCACTTATTGAAGAGGCTGTCCTTTCTCCACTGTACATTCCTACCACCTTTATCAAAGATAAGGTGTCCATATGTGTGTGGGTTTATCTCTGGGCTTTCTATCCTGTTCCATTTATCTATCTTTTTGTTTTTGTGCCAGTACCATACTGTCTTGATTACTGTAGCTTTGTAGTATAGTCTGAAATCAGGGAGCCTGATTCCTCCAGCTCCTTTTTTCGTTCTCAAGATTGCTTTGGCTATTCGGGGTCTTTTGTGTTTCCATACAAATTGCGAATTTTTTTGTTCTAGTTCTGTGAAAAATGCCAGTGGTAGTTTGATAGGGATTGCACTGAATCCATAGATTGCTTTGGGTAGTACAGTCATTTTCACCATGTTGATTCTTCCAGTCCAAGAACATGGTATATCTCTCCATCTATTTGTATCATCTTTAATTTCTTTCATCAGTGTCTTATAATTTTCTGCATGCAGGTCTTTTGTCCCCTTAGGTCGGTTTATTCCTTGATATTATATTCTTTGTGTTGCAATGGTAAATGGGAGTGTTTTCTTGATTTCACTTTCAGATTTTTCATCATTATTGTATAGGAATGCCAGAGATTTCTGTGCATTAATTTTCTATCCTGCTACTTTACCAAATGCATTGATTAGCTCTATTAGGTTTCTGGTCGCATCTTTAGGATTCTTTATGTATACTATCATGTCATCTGCAAACAGTGACAGCTTTACTTCTTCTTTTCCGATTTGGATTCCTTTTATTTCCTTTTCTTCTCTGATTGCTGTGGCTAGAACTTCCAAAACTATGTTGAATCAGAGTGGTGAGAGTGGGCAACCTTGTCTTGTTCCTGATCTTAGTGGAAATGCTTTCAGTTTTTCTCCATTGAGGATGATGTTGGCTGTGGGCTTCTCATATATGGCCTTCATTATGTTGAGGAAAGTTCCCTCTATGCCTACTTTCTGCAGGGTTTTTATCATAAATAGGTGTTGAATTTTGTCAAAAGCTTTCTCTGCATCTATTGAGATGATCATATGGTTTTTCTCCTTCAATGTTTTAATATGGTTTATCACATTGATAGATTTGCATATATTGAAGAATCCTTGCATTCCTGGAATAAACCCCACTTGATCATGGTGTATAATCCTTTTAATGTGCTGTTGGATTCTGTTTGCTAGTATTTTGTTGAGGATTTTTGCATCTATGTTCATCAGGGATATTGGCCTGTAGTTTTCTTTCTTTGTGACATCCTTGTCTGGTTTTGGTATCAACGTGATGGTGGCCTCGTAAAAGGAATTTGGAAGTTTTCCTCCCTCTGCTATATTTTGGAAGAGTTTGAGAAGATAGGTGTTAGCTCTTCTCTAAATGTTTGATAGAATTTGCCTGTGAAGCCATCTGGTCTTGGGCTTTTGTTTGTTTGAAGATTTTTAATCACAGTTTCAATTTCAGTGCTTGTGATTAGTCTGTTCATATTTTCTATTTCTTCCTGATTCAGTCTTGGCAGGTTGTGCGTTTCTAAGAATTTGTCCATTTCTTCCAGATTGTCCATTTCATTGACATAGAGTTGCTTGTAGTAATCTCTCATGATCTTTTTTATTTCTGCAGTGTCAGTTGTTACTTCTCCTTTTTCATTTCTAATTCTATTGATTTGGGTCTTATCCCTTTTTTTCTTGATGAGTCTGGCTAATGGTTTATCTATTTTGTTTATCTTCTCAAAAACCAACTTTTGGTTTTATTTATCTTTGCTATTGTTTCCTTCATTTCTTTTTCATTTATTTCTGATCTGATTTTTATGATTTCTTTCCTTCCGCTACCTTTGGGGGTTTTTTGTTCTTCTTTCTCTAATTGCTTGAGGTGCAGGTTAGGTTGTTTATTCGAGATGTTTCCTGCTTCTTAAGGTGGGCTTGTATTGCTATAAACTTCCCTCTTAGAACTGCTTTTGCTGCATCCCATAGGTTTTGGGTCGTCAGGTCTCCATTGTCATTTGTTTCTAGGTATTTTTTTATTTCCTCTTTGATTTCTTCAGTGATCACTTCATTATTAAGTAGTGTATTGTTTAGCCTCCATGTGTTTGTATGTTTTACAGATTTTTTCCTGTAATTGATATCTAGTCTCATGACGTTGTGTTCGGAAAAGATACTTGATACAATTTCAAATTTCTTAAATTTAACAAGGCTTGATTTGTGACCCAAGATATGATCTATCCTGGAGAATGTTCCATGAGCACTTGAGAAAAATGTGTATTCTGTTGTTTTTTGATGGAGTGTCCTACAATATCAATTAAGTCCATCTTGTTTAATGTATCATTTAAAGCTTGTGTTTCCTTATTTATTTACATTTTGGATGATATGTCCATTGGTGAAAGTGGGGTGTTAAAGTCCCCTACTATGATTGTGTTACTGTCAATTTCCCCTTCTTTGGCTGTTAGTATTTGCCTTATGTATTGAGGTGCTCCTATGTTGGGTGCATAAATATTTACAATTGTTATATTTTCTTCTTGGATTGATCCCTTGATCATTGTGTAGTGTCCTTCTTTTTATCTTCTAATAGTCTTTATTTTAAAGTCTATTTTGTCTGATATGAGAATTGCTACTCCAGCTTTCTTTTGGTTTCCATTTGCATGGAATATCTTTTTCCACCCCCTTACTTTCAGTCTGTATGTGTCTCTAGGTCTGAAGTGGGTCTCTTGTAGACAGCATATATATGGGTCTTGTTTTTGTATCCATTCAGCCATTCTGTGTCTTTTGATGGGAGCATTTAGTCCATTTACATTTAAGGTAATTATCGATATGTATGTTCCTATTCCCGTTTTCTTAATTGTTTTGGGTTCATTATTATAGGTCTTTTCCTTCTCTTGTGTTTCTTGTCTAGAGAAGTTCCTTTAGCATTTGTTGTAAAGCTGGTTTGGTGGTGCTGAACTCTCTCAGCTTTTGCTAGTCTGTAAAGGTTTTAATTTCTCCATCAAATCTGAATGAGATCCTTGCTGGGTAGAGTAGTCTTGGTTGCAGGTTTTTCTCCTTCATCACTTTCAGTATGTCCTGCCACTCCCTTCTGGCTTGCAGAGTTTCTGCTGAGAGATCAGCTGTTAACCTTATGGGGATTCCCTTCTGCATTATTTGTTGTTTTTCCCTTGCTGCTTTTAATATGCTTTCTTTGTATTTAATTTTGGACAGTTTGATTAATATGTGTCTTGGCGTATTTCTCCTTGGATTTATCCTGTATGGGACTCTCTGCACTTCCTGGACTTGATTAACTATTTCCTTTCCCATATTAAGGAAGTTTTCAACTATAATCTCTTCAAATATTTTCTCAGTCCCTTTCTTTTTCTCTTTTTCTTCTGGAACCCCTATAATTCGAATGTTGGTGTGTTTAATGTTGTCCCAGAGGTCTCTGAGACTGTCCTCAGTTCTTTTCATTCTTTTTGCTTTATTCTGCTCTGCAGTAGTTATTTCCACTATTTTATCTTACAGGTCACTTATCCTTTCTTCTGCCTCAGTTATTCTGCTATTGATCCCATCTAGAGTATTTTCAATTTCGCTTATTGTGTTGTTCATCATTGCTTGTTTCATCTTTGTTTCTTTTAGGTCCTTGTTAACTGTTTCTTGCATTTTGTCCAATTTATTTCCAAGAATTTGGGTCATCTTTACTATCATTGTTCTGAATTCTTTTTCAGGTAGACTGCCTATTTCCTCTTCATTTGTTAGGTCTGGTGGGTTATTATCTTGCTCCTTCATCTGCTGTGTGTATTTCTGTCTTCTCATTTTGCTTATCTTACTGTGTTTGGGGTCTCCTTTTTGCAGGCTGCAGGTTCGTAGTTCACGTTGTTTTTGAAGTCTGTCTCCAGTGGCTAAAGTTGGTTCAGTGGGTTGTGTAGGCTTCCTGGTGGAGGGGACTAGTTCCTGTGTTGTGGTGGATGAGGCTGGATCTTGTGTCTCTAGTGGTCAGGTCCACGTCTGGTGGTGTGTTTTGGGGTGTCTGTGGACTTATTATGATTTTAGGCAGCCTGTCTGCTAATGGGTGGGGTTGTGTTCCTGTTTCGCTAGTTGTTTGGCATAGGTCATCAAGCACTGTAGCTTGCTAGTCGTTGAGTGAAGCTGGGTGCTTGTGTTAAGACGGAGGTCTCTGGGAGATTTTCGCTGTTTTATATTATGTGGAGCTGGGAGGTCGCTTGTTGACCAGTGTCCTGAAGTTGGCTGTCCCACCTCAGAGGCAGAGCCCTGACTCCTGGCTGGAGCACCAAGAGGCTTTCATCCACATGGCTCAGAATAAAATGGAGAAAAAGTAGAGAGAATTAGTAGAAGTAGGAAGAAAGAAAGAAAGAAAGAAAGGAAGGAAGGAAGGAAGGACGGAAGGAAGGAAGGAAGGAAAGAAGGAAGGAAGAAAGAAAGAAAAGAAGGAAAGAAGGCAAGAAGGAAAGAAAGGAGGGAGGGAGGCAGGGAGGAAGGAAGGAAGGAAGGAAGGAATGAGGGAAGGAAGGAAAAAAGACAGAAAGAAAGAAGATACAGTGAAATAAAATAAAGTATAATAAATTTATTGAATTAAAAAATAATTATTTAGAAAAAAAATAAGGGCAGATAGAGTCTTAGGACAAATGGTGGGAGCAAAGCTATACAGACAAAATCTTACACAGAAGCATACACATGTACCCTCACAAAAAGAGGTAAAGGGGAAAAAATCATAAATCTTGCTCTCAAAGTCCACCTCCTCAATTTGGGATGATTCGTTGTCTAAAGGAGGAAAGGAAGGAAGGAAAGAAAGAAAGAAAAAAAGAAAGAAAAAAAGGAAGGAAGGAAGGAAGAAAGGAAGAAAGAAAGTAAAGTATAATAGAGTTATTAAAATTAAAATTAATTATTAAGAAAAAAATTTTTTTTTAAATGGATGGATAGAACCCTAGGAGAAATGGTGGAAGCAAAGCTATACAGACAAGATATCACACAGAAGCATACACATACACATTCACAAAAAGAGGAAAAGGGGAAAAAATCCTAGATCTTGCTCTCAAAGTCCACCTCCTCAATTTGAGATGATTCGTTGTCTATTCATATATTCCACAGATGCAGGGTACATCAAGTTGATTGTGGAGCTTTAGTTTCTGAGGCTGCTGGGAGAGATTTCCCTTTCTCTTCTTTGTTCTCACAGCTCTCAGGGGCTCAGCTTTGTATTTGGCCCTGCCTCTGCATGTAGGTCGCTGGAGGACATCTGTTTTTTGCTCAGATAGGACGGGGTTAAAGGAGCTGTTGATTCGGGGGCTCTGGCGCACGCAGGCCGGGGTAAGGGAGGGGCATGGCGTGTGGGGCGGCCCCGCGGCGGCAGAGGCCGGCGTGACATTGCACCAACCTGAGGCCCGCCGTGCGTTCTCCCAGGGAAGTTGTCCCTGGATCCCGGGACCCTGGCAGTGGCGGGCTGCACCGGCTTCCCGGAAGAGGGGTGTGGATAGTGACCTGTGCTTGCACACAGGCCCCTTGGCGGCAGCAGCAGCAGCCTTAGCATCTCTCGCCCGTCTCTGGGGTCGGTGCTTTTAGCCACGGCTCGCGCCCGTCTCTGGGGTCTGTGCTTTTCGCCGCGGCTTGCGCCTGTCCCTGGGGTCCACACTTTTAGCTGCAGCTCACACCTGTCTCTGGGGGTCACGCTTTTATCCGCGGCTCACGCCCGTCTCTGGAGTTCCTTTTAGCAGCGCTCTTAAACCCCTCTCCTCACGCACCAGGAAACAAAGAGGGAAGAAAAAGTCTCTTGCCTCTTCGGCAGGTGCAGTCTTTTCCCCGGACTCCCTCCCGGCTAGCCATGGTGCACTAACCCCTTCAGGCTGTGTTCAAGCCGCCAACCCCAGTCCTCTCCCTGCGCTCCAACCTAAGCCTGAGCCTCAGCTCGCAGCCCTGCCTGCCCCGGCGGGTGAGCAGACAAGCCTTTCGGGCTGGGTAGTGCCAGTCAACACCTATCCTCTGTGCGGGAATCTCCCCACTTTGCCCTCCGCACCCCTGTTGCTGTGCTCTCCTCCGCGGCTCCGAAGCTCCCCCCTCCACCTCCCGCAGTCTCAGCCAATGAAGGGGCTTCCTAGTGTGTGGAAACCTTTCCTCCTTCACAGCTCCCTCCCACTGGTGCAGGTGTCGTCCCTATTCTTTTGTCTCTGTTTTTTCTTTTTTTTCTTTTGCCCTACCCAGGTACGTGGGGAATTTCTTGCCTTTTGGGAGGTCTGAGGTCTTCTGCCAGCATTCAGTAGGTGTTCTGTAGGAGTTGTTCCACGTGTAGATGTATTTCTGGTGCATCTGTGGGGAGGAAGGTGATCTCCGCATCTTACTCTTCCGCCATCTTCCCCTGTGTACTCCCTTATTCTTTTTTTTATCTTTTTTTTTTACATCTTTATTGGAGTATAATTGCTTTACGATGGTGTGTTAGTTTCTGCTTTATAACAAAGTGAATCAGTTATACATATACATATGTTCCCACATCTCTTCCCTCTTGCATCTCCCTCCCTCCCACCCTCCCTATCCCACCCCTCCAGGCGGTCACAAAGCACTGAGGTGATATCTCTGTGCGATGAGGCTGCTTCCCACTAGCTATCTACCTTACGTTTGGTAGTGTATATATGTCCATGCCTCTCTCTCGCTTTGTCACAGCTTACCCTTCCCCCTCCCCATATCCTCAAGTACATTCTCTAGTAGGTCTGTGTCTTTATTCCTGTCTTACCCCTAGGTTCTTCATGACATTTTTTTTCTTAAATTGCATATATATGTGTTAGCATACGGTATTTGTCTTTCTCTTTCTGACTTACTTCACTCTGAATGACAGACTCTAGGTCTATCCACCTCATTACAAATAGATCAATTTCGTTTCTTTTTATGGCTGAGCAATATTCCATTGTATATATGTGCCACATCTTCTTTATCCATTCATCCGGTGATGGGCACTTAGGTTGTGTTCATCTCCGGGCTATTGTAAATAGAGCTGCAATGAACATTTTGTACATGACTCTTTTTGAATTATGGTTTTCTCAGGGTATATGCCCAGTTGTGGGATTGCTGGGTCATATGGTAGTTCTATTTGTAGTTTTTTAAGGAACCTCCATACTGTTCTCCATAGTGGCTGTACCAATTCACATTCCCACCAGCAGTGCAAGAGTGTTCCCTTTTCCCCAAACCCTCTCCAGCATTTATTGTTTCTAGATTTTTGATGATGGCCATTCTAACTGGTGTGAGATGATATCTCATTGTAGTTTTGATTTGCATTTCTCTAGTGGTTAATGATGTTGAGCATTCTTTCATGTGTTTTTTGGCAATGGGCATATCTTCTTTGGAGAAATGTCTATTTAGGTCTTCTGCCCATTTTTGGATTGGGTTGTTTGTTTTTTTGTTACTGAGCTGCTTGTAAATTTTGGAGATTAATCCTTTGTCAGTTGCTTCATATGCAAATATTTTCTGCAATTCTTAGGGTTGTCTTTTGGTCTTGTTTATGGTTTCCTTTGCTGTGCAAAAGCTTTTAAGTTTCATTAAGTCCCATTTGTTTATTTTTGTTTTAATTTCCATTTCTCTAGGAGGTGGGTCAGAAAGGATCTTGCTGTGATTTATGTCATAGAGTGTTCTGCCTATGTTTTCCTCTAAGAGTTTGATAGTTTCTGCCCTTACATTTAGGTTTGTTTTTTTTTTCTGAGCAAGAATCTGTTAACAGCTTTATTTTTTGTGTGTTAAATACCATGGGACAGGGTTGGAAGGATGAAAAACTCAATCAACTGCCTCACAAGGGATAAGAAAAATTCTGCCATGATATTAGCAAAGGTAAAGGAGAAAATTTACACTGTAAGAGACACCATTTCCCCACAGAATACCTCTTGGCATTTCCTGAGTGAGTGGGATTAGCAATCTAAATAAATCATATTTCAAGAGGTGACAGCAACAGATAAAATTTAAGGGGATTATTAAAATAACATTTACAAGACTCTGAACAATTCTTGAACTCTTATTAAAACCACAAAGAAAGAACAATTCTTTATTTATGAATTTCATAAAGGCCTGAATGTGCAATGACACCTGTTAGGGATGGTCTGGTGATGTTCACGCTGTCCGGGAGCCCAAAAGTCTGCTCTTACTGTGTTTCTAACCATGAAACTGTTGCAGGCGAGGCCTATATGATGCTGTATACACAAAGAATGGTCCCTGTGGGCCACACTACCAGTGAGATGGTAGGTTAACAAATCTTTTTCTGGTCAAGAGAAAAAAGAAGAAATTGCACTCTGCATGCTTCACTCTACAAGATGAATTTCCCTAGAAAGAATCCAATGAAAATGGCTGCAATTACAACAAGAAGTGAAGGAAGAGGACTGGTGACATTATCTGAAGCATGCAGCTGAGGTGTATCCAGGTTTATCCGAATGTGCCACCTTTCTCAGCCTTAAGCCTTCATCTCTCAGGTGTCGGTTTTCTTCCAATAGCTTCATCATCTCTCCCTGGAGCCTCTTGCACTCTTCCATGAACTTCCTCGTCTCAGTATCATTGAGGGAAACACTGTGTGGCTTTGACACGGGCCCGTCCTGCTTCGCAGCATTCAGGGGAACGACTTTGCTGGGTTCCATGTCATTCAATTTATCATTTTCATTGGACATTTCAAATACACATCTCAATTTAGAATCCATCAATTCATCGGGTTTTGCCTCTTTCCACACGGCTTCCATATCTGGAATGTTTGGTGGAGCAAAGATGGTCTGTACCATAAACTTGTGTTTACTCTTCTCATTGGAGTAATAGTCAAAAGGCTGCAGCATTACTTTAAATTTGAGGTCTGTGGGCGGGTCGAGGACCAGGATCTGCTCTTGCTTCACCATGGCCCCACAGATGGATGCCATCAGAGACAGCGCAGAGTGGGAGCGTGCCCGTGGCGGGTCGCTGGCTGCGGGTGGGGGGTGGTGGCGGCGGCAGCTGCAGCGCGGCTCAGACCGACTTGACACAGGGCCAGCGCTCAGCTCACAAACCCGATGCCCACCGCTCTGTCACCGGCTCGCTGAACCGCCTGCCCATCCGCAGCTCTGGGTCTCACAACTGGCTCAACCCCACACCCACATTTAGGTCTTTAATCCATTTTGAGCTTATTTTTGTGTATGGTGTTAGGGAGTGATTGAATCTCATACTTTTACATGTACCTGTCAAGTTTTCCCAGCACCAGTTATTGAAGAGGCTGGCCTTTCTCCACTGTATATTCCTGCCTCCTTTATCAAAGATAAGGTGACCATATGTGTGTGGATTTATCTCTGGGCTTTCTATCCTGTTCCATTGATCTACATTTCTGTTTTTGTGCCAGTACCATACTGTCTTGATTACTGTAGCTTTGTAGTATAGTCTGAGGTCAGGGAGCCTGACTCCTCCAGCTCCATTTCTCGTTCTCAAGATTGCTTTGGCTATTCGGGGTCTTTTGCATTTCCATACAAATTGTGAAATATTTTGTTCCAGTTCTATGAAAAATGCCAGTGGTAGTTTGATAGGGATTGTATTGAACCTATAGATTGCTTTGGGTAGTAGAGTCATTTTCACAATGTTGATTCTTCCAATCCAAGAACATGGTATATCTCTCCATCTATTTGTATCATTTTTAATTTCTTTCATCAGTGTCTTATAATTTTCTGCATACAGGACTTTTGTCTCCTTAGGTAGGTTTATTCCTAGATATTTTATTCTTTTTGTTGCAATGGTAAATGGGAGTGTTTTCTTGGTTTCATTTTCAAATTTTTCATCATTAGTATATAGGAATGCCAGAGATTTCTGTGCATTAATTTTGTATCCTGCTACTTTACCAAATTCATTAATTAGCTCTATTAGGTTTCTGGTAGCATCTTTAGTATTCTCTATGTATAGTATCATGCCATCTGCAAACAGTGACAGCTTTACTTCTTTTCCAATTTGGATTCCTTTTATTTCCTTTGCTTCTCTGATTGCTGTAGCTAAAACTTCCAAAACTATGTTGAATCAGAGTGGTGAGAGTGGGCAACCTTGTCTTGTTCCTGATCTTAGTGGAAATGCTTTCAGTTTTTCACCATTGAGGACGATGTTGGCTGTGGGTTTTTCATATATGGCCTTTATTATGTTGAGGAAAGTTCCCTCTATGCCTACTTTCTGCAGGGATTTTTATCATAAATAGGTGTTGAATTTTGTCAAAAGCTTTCTCTGCATCTATTCAGATGATCATATGGTTTTTCTCCTTCAATTTGGTAATATGGTGTATCACGTTGATTGATTTGCATATATTGAAGAATTCTTGCATTCCTGGAATAAACCCCACTTGATCATGTTGTATGATCCTTTTAATGTGCTGTTGGACTTTGTTAGCTAGTATTTTCTTGAGAATTTTTGCATCTATGTTCATCAGTGATATGGGCCTGTAGTTTTCTTTCTTTGTGACATCCTTGCCTGCTTTTGGTATCAAGGTGATGGTGCCCTCGTAGAATGAGTTTGGGAGTGTTCCTCCCTCTGCTATATTTTGGAAGAGTTTGAGAAGGATTGGTGTTAGCTCTTCTCTAAATGTTTGGTAGAATGCGCCTGTGAAGCCATCTGTTCCTGGGCTTTTGTTTATTGGAAGATTTTTAATCACAGTTTCAATTTCAGTGCCTGTGATTGGTCTGTTCATATTTTCTATTTCTTCCCAATTCAGTATTGGCAGGTTGTGCATTTCTAAGAATTTGTCCATTTCTTCCAGGTTGTCCATTTTATTGGCATAAAGTTGCTTGTAGTAATCTCTCATGATCTTTTGTATTTCTGCCGTGTCAGTTGTCACTTCTCCTTTTTCATTTCTAATCCTACTGATTTGAGTCTTCTCCCTTTTTCCTTGATGAGTTTGGCTAATGGTTTATCAATTTTGTTTATCTTCTCAAAGAACCAGCTTTTAGTTTTATTAATCTTTGCTATTATTTCCTTCATTTCTTTTTTATTTATTTCTGATCTGATATTTATGATTTCTTTCCTTCTGCTAACTTTAGAGTTTTTTTGTTCTTCTTTCTCTAATTGATTTAGATGAAAGGTTAGGTTGTTTATTCAAGATGTTTCCTGTTTCTTAAGGTAGGATTGTATTGCTATAAACTTCCCTCTTAGAACTGCTTTTGCTGCATCCCATAGGTTTTGGGTCGTCAGGTCTCCATTGTCATTTGTTTCTAGGTATTTTTTTATTTCCTCTTTGATTTCTTCAGTGATCACTTGGTTATTAAGTAGTGTATTGTTTAGCCTCCATGTGTTTGTATATTTTACAGATACTTTCCTTTAATTGATATCTAGTCTCATAGCGTTGTGTTCGGAAAAGATACTTGATACAATTTCAATTTTCTTAAATTTACCAAGGCTTGATTTGTGACCCAAGATATGATCTATCCTGGAGAATGTTCCATGAGCACTTGAGAAAAATGTGTATTCTGTTGTTTAAGAATGGAATGCCTATAAATATCAATTACGTCCATCTTGTTTAATGTATCATTTAAAGCTTGTGTTTCCCTATTTATTTTCATTTTGGATGATCTTTCCATTGGGGAAAGTGTGGTGTTAAAGTCCCGTACTATGAATGTGTTACTGTCGATTTCCCTTTTTATTGCTGTTAGTATTTGCCTTATGTATTGAGGTGCTACTATGTTGGGTGCATAGATATTTACAATTGTTATATTTTCTTCTTGGATTGATCCCTTGATCATTGTGTAGTGTCCTTCTTTTTATCTTCTAATAGTCTTTATTTTAAAGTCTATTTTGTCTGATATGAGAATTGCTACTCCAGCTTTCTTTTGGTTTCCTTTTGCATGGAATATCTTTTTCCATCCCCTTACTTTCAGTCTGTATGTGTCTCTAGGTTTGAAATGGGTCTCTTGTCGACAGCATATATATGGGTCTTGTTTTTGTATCCATTCAGCCAATCTGTGTCTTTTGGTGGGAGCATTTAGTCCCTTTACATTTAAGGTAATTATGGATATGTATGTTCCTATTCCCATTTTCTTAATTGTTTTGGGTTCATTATTGTAGGTCTTTTCCTTCTCTTGTGTTTCTTGCCAAGAGAAGTTCCTTTAGCATTTTTTGTAAAGCTGGTTTGGTGGTGCTGAACTCTCTCAGCTTTTGCTTGTCTGTATATGTTTTAATTTCTCCATCAAATCTGAATGAGATCCTTGCTGTGTATGCTAGTCTTTGTTGTAGGTTTTTTTCCTTCATCACTTTAAATATGTCCTGAATGTCCCTTCTGGCTTGCAGTGTTTCTGCTGAAAGATCAGCTGTTAACCTTATTGGGATTCCCTTGTGTGTTATTTGTTGTTTTTCTCTTGCTGCTTTTAATATGTTTTCTTTGTATTTAATTTTTGACAGTTTATTTAGTACGTGTCTTGGCGTATTTCTCCTTAGATTTATCCTGTATGGGACTCTCTGTGCTTCCTGGACTTGATTAACTCTTTCCATCCCGATATTAGGGCAGTTTTCCACTATAATCTCTTCAAATATTTTCTCAGTCCCTTTCTTTTTCTCTTCTGCTTCTGGAACCCCTATAATTTTAATGTTGGTGTTTTTAATGTTGTCCCAGAGGTCTCTGAGACTGTCCTCAGTTCTTTTCATTCTTTTTTCTTTATTCTGCTCTGCAGTAGTTATTTCCAGTATTTTATCTTCCAGGTCACTTATCCGTTCTTCTGCCTCAGTTATTCTGCTATTGATCCCATCTAGAGTATTTTTAATTTCACTTATTGTGTTGGTCATCCTTGTTTGTTTCATCTGTAGTTCTTCTAGTTTCTTGTTAAATGTTTCTTGCATTTTGTCTATTCTATTTCCAAGATTTTGGATCATCTTTACTATCATTATTCTGAATTCTTTTTCAGGTAGACTGCCTATTTCCTCTTCATTTGTTAGGTCTGGTTGGTTATTATCTTGCTCCTTCATCTGCTGTGTGATTTTCTGTCTTCTCATTTTGCTTATCTTACTGTGTTTGGCGTCTCCTTTTTGCAGGCTGCAGATTCATAGTTCCCGTTGTTTTTGGTGTCTGTCTCCAGTGGCTGTTTGCTTCAGTGGGTTGTGTAGGCTTCCTGGTGGAGGGGACTAGTGCCTGTGTCCTTGTGGATCAGGCTTGATCTTGTCTTTCTGGTGGGCACGTCCACGTCTGGTGGTGTGTTTTGGGGTGTCTGTGGACCTGTGATTTTGGGCAGCCTCTCTGCTAATGGGTGGGGTTGTGTTCCTGTCTTGCTCGTTGTTTGGCATAGGGTGTCCAGCACTGTAACTTGCTGGTCGTTGAATGAACCTGGGTGCTGGTGTTGAGATGGATATCTCTCAGCGATTTTCACCATTTGATATTATGTGGAGCTGGGAGGTCTCTTTTGGACCATCTTCCTGAAGTTGGCTATCCCACCTCAGAGGCACAGCACTGACTCCTGGCTGTAGCACCAAGAGCCTTTCATCCACATGGCTCAGAATAAAAGGGAGAAAAGGTAGTAAGAAAGAATTAGTAGAAGAAGAAAGAAAGAAAAAAAGGAGGGTGGGAGGGAGGGAGGGAGGAAGGAAGGAAGGAAGGAGGGAAGGAAGGAAATAAAGAAAGAAGATAAAGTAAAATAAAATAAAGTAAGACAAATTATAATAAATTTATTAAAATAAAAAATAATTATTAAGAAAATAAATTTTGGGCTTCCCTGGTGGCGCAGTGGTTGAGAGTCCGCCTGCCGATGCAGGGGATGCGGGTTCGTGCCCCGGACCGGGAGGATCCCACATGCCGCGGAGCAGCTGGGCCCGTGAGCCATGGCCGCTGAGCCTGCGCGTCCGGAGCCTGTGCTCCACAACGGGAGAGGCCACAACAGTGAGAGGTCCGTGTACCACAAAAAATTAAAAAAATAAAAAAATAAAAAAAATTAAAAAAAAAAAAAAAAGAAAATAAATTTTAAAAAAAGCAGGTGGATAGAACCCTAGGTCAAATGGTGGAAGCAAAGCTATACAGACAAAATCTCACACAGAAGCATACACATACACACTCACAAAAAGAAGAAAAGGGGGAAAAAATCATAAATCTTGGTCTCAAAGAAAAGGGGAAAAAATCATAAATATTGGTCTCAAAGTGCACCTCCTCAATTTGGGATGATCCGTTGTGTAAAGGAGGGAAGGAAGGAAGGAAGGAAGGCAGAGAGGGAGGGAGGGAGGGAGGAAGGAAGGAAGGAAAGTAAGAAAGGAAGGAAGGAAGGAAGAAAGAAAGGAAGGAAGGAAGAAGATAAAGTAAAATAAAATAAAGTTAGTAAAATATAAAAGTAATTATTAAAAAAAAATTTAAAAGAACACTGATGGATAGAACCCTAGGACAAATGGTAGAAGCAAAGCTATACAGACAAAATCTCACACAGAAGCATACACATACACACTCTCAAAAAGAGGAAAAGGGGGAAAAATCATAAATCTTGCTCTCAAAGTCCACCTCCTCAATTTGGGATGATTCGTTGTCTATTCATGTATTCCACAGATGCAGGGTACATCAAGTTCATTGTGGAGCTTTTATTCGCTGCTTCTGAGGCTGCTGGGAGAAATTTCCCTTTCTCTGTTCTCACAGCTCCCAGGGGCTCAGCTTTGGATTTGGCCCCACCTCTGTGTGTAGGTCGTCGTAGGGCGTCTAGTCTTCACTCAGACAGGATGGGGTTAAAGGAGCAGCTGCTTCGAGGACTCTGGCTCCCTCAGGCCAGGGGGGAGGGAGGGGCACAGAGTGCAGGGTGAGCCTGCGGCGGCACAGGCCGGCATGACGTTGCACCAGCCTGAGGCGCACCGTGCGTTCTCCTGGGGAAGTTGTCCCTGGATCCCGGGACCCTGGCAGTAGCGGACTGCACAGGGTCCCCGGAAGGGGGCTGTGGATAGTGACCTGTGCTCGCACACAGGCTTCTTGGTGGCGGCAGCAGCAGCCTTAGTGTCTCATGCCCGTCTCTGTGGTCCGCGCTTTTAGCCGCAGCTCACGCTAGTCTCTGGAGCTCCTTTAAGCAGCGCTCTTAATCCCCTCTCCTCACACACCAGGAAACAAAGAGGGAAGAAAAAGTCCCTTGCCTCTTTGGCAGGTGCAGAATTTTCCCGGACTCCCTCCCGGCTAGCTGTGGCGCACTAACCCCCTGCAGGCTCTCTTCACGCCGCCAACCCCAGTCCTCTCCCTGCGCTCCAACCGAAGCCCGAGCCTCAGCTCCCAGCCCCGCCCACCCCAGTGGGTGAGCACACAAGCCTCTCAGGCTTGTGAGTGCCGGTCACCACAGATCCTCTGTGCGGGAATCTCTCTGCTTTGCCCTCCACACCCCTGTTGCTCTGCTCTCCTCTGTGGCTCTGAAGCTTCCCCCCTCCGCCACCCGCAGTCTCCGCCCACGAAGGGGCTTCCTAGTGTGTGGAAACCTTTCCTCCACAGCTCCCTCCCACTGGTGCAGGGCCCATCCCTATCCTTTTGTCTCCATTTATTCTTTTTTCTTTTGCACTACCCAGGTACGTGGGGAGTTTCTTTCCTTTTGGGAGGTATGAGGTCTTCTGCCAGTGTTCAGTAGGTGTTCTGTAGGCGTTGTTCCACGTGTAGATGTATTTCTGGTGTATCTGTGGGAAGGAAGGTTGTCTCTGTGTCTTACTCTTCCACCATCTTCCCCTCGTCTCTGCCCCCCTTCTTCTTTTTTTTTTTTTTTTTTTTTGCGGTACATGGGCCTTTCACTGTTGTGGCCTCTCCCATTGTGGAGCACAGGCTCCGGACGCGCAGGCTCAGCGGCCATGGCTCACAGGCCCAGACGCTCCACAGCACGTGAGATCTTCCTGGACTGGGGCACGAACCCATGTCCCCTGCATCGGCAGGCGGACTCTGAAGCACTGCGCCACCATCGAAGCCCTGCCCCCCCTTATTCTTATTCGCACTATTACTCTCACTGTCTCACTCACTTACTCACCTTTGCCTCTGTCATCACATTGTCTTTTCTCTCTGAACCTCCTGCCTCCCTCTTATAAGGACCCTTTTTATTATGTTGAGCATACCCAGATAATCCAGGATAATCTTCCAATCTCAAAATCCTTACCTTAATCATATCTGCAAAGTCTCTTTTTCCATGTAAAGTAAGATAATAACAGGTTCTTGGGATTAGCACATGGACATCTTGAGTATCATTAGTCTGTGTACCACACCAGTACTCTTCAAAAGTCTTATAATCATGAAAGATAGAGGTTGAGGAACTATTGCACACTGGAAAAGACAAAGGTAACATGACAATTTAATGACATATGGGATCCTGGATTGTATACTAGACCAGAAAAGAAGGACATTAATGTGCAAACTGATAAAATTCAAATAAAACCTATGGATTAGTTAATATTATTGTGCTAATGTTAATTTTTTGGTTTTGATAATTGCACTCTGGTTATATAAGATGTTAACATTAAGGGAATTTGGATGAAGGTTATACAGAAAGTCGTATTATTTTTGCAATTTTTCTGTAAGTCTAAATCATTTAAAACTAAAACATTAAAAAAGCTTTATTGATGTATACTGGCACCATCAATATTTGGCATGTTTCCTCACATAGTCAATAAGTTCCATATTCCCAAATATTTTAATGTCATTCAGCTCATAAGTGAATAATTATATTTCACTTTTTTCAAATAATTTTTTAAATTATGAATGAGATCGGGTATCTTTTCATACATTTATTGGTTGTTGTATTAGTTTGCTAGGGCTGCAGTAACAAAATGCCATATATTAGATAGCTTAAACAACAGAAATCTAGTTTTTCAGAGTTCTGGATGCTGGAAGTCCAAAGTCAAAATACTGGAAAGGTTGGTTTCTCTTCAGGCCTCTCTCCTTGATTGATTTCTCACTATGTCCTCATGCAGACTTCCCCTGTGTGTGTGCCTCCCTACTCTCTCTCCCTTATCTTATAAGGACACCAGTCATATTGGACTAGGGCTCCACCTTTGTGACCTCATTGAACCCTGATTACCTTTTAAAGGTAATTTGGAGCCCCTATCTCCAAATACAGTCACATTAAGGGTAAAGTCTTTAAAATATGAATTTTGAGGGGATACATTTCAGTCCTTAACAGCTGTCCATTTCAGTTGAGAGATGGGGTGGCACACTTTTTTTATTGGTTTGACATTTGAATGTATGCCTATCCCTCTGATGTACCCATTTAACCTTCAATCGCTGAAAACTCCACTTTAGGATAGTGGATACATCTGTGAGAGGAAAGGGAGTACAATTGGTGAACATTGTTGATCTTAAAGTGAGTGGTAGTTACACAGAATATTTTAATCTTCTTATCTATATGGAATATTTCATAATATATCATTTAAAATATTTAATGGAAGGTGAGGAAATGAACATCAAGTAGTTTGGTTGTAAAGGAAAGAAATATTGGAGGCAATGGCTTTAGAGGCATTGATTCAAGAGAGAATCGTTTTAGGGCTGGGAAACATGTGCATGTTCATAAACCAGGGACAGTGGAGCTCATATGGAGGAAGAGATTGAAGATCCAAGTGAGAGAGAAAATAACTGATGGAGGAAGGTCCCTGAGGAGCTTTGAGCAGATGGCCTTCAGATTATTTTATTACCTTTTAGGGAAAGAGGAAAATAAGAATAGATGCGTATAAGATTGCAATCTGTGGGCATGAGGAAGCAATGTCTGTGAAAATTGGGGAGGATAATTATTGCTGCACTCCATTTTCTCAAATACAATGTAAGTTTATCTTATCTGATGAGAATAAAGGAAAATGTGTGTAAAGCTGGAAGCTTGAGGAGACTAAGAGAAGGTTTAGAACAGTCTATGAAGGGAATGGAGAGGGAGGTGACCAAGGCCATGCTAAAGGGCTGTTATTAAAGAACAATGCACACCATAAATCTAGAGTGGTACCATCCCTGATGGGCTTCATGCCTCCCCCCAAACACTGCTCAAAACCCAGTGTGTAAATATTTTCCCCCATTCTCTGGGATGTATTTTCATTTTGTTTATGGTTTCGTTTGCTGTTCAGAAGCATTTAAGTTTAATTAGGTCCCATTGTTTATTTTTGTTTTCATTTTTATTGCTACAGGAAGTGGATCAGAAAAGATTCTGCTGCAATTTCTGTCAGAGAGTGTTCTCTCTCTGTTTTCCTCTAATGGTTTTATACTATCCAGGCTTACATTTAGGTTTTTAATCCATTTTGAGTTTACTTTTATGTACGGTGTTAGGGTGTGTTCTAATTTCATTCTTTTACATGTAGCTGTCCAGTTTTCCCAGCACCGTTTATTGAAGAGGCTGTCTTTTTTCCATTGAATATTCTTGCCTCCTTTGTCATAGATTAGGGGACAAAAGGTGAGTGAGTTTATCTCTGGACTTTCTATCCTCTTCCACTGATCTATATTTCTGCTTTTGTGCCAGGACCATACTGCTTTGATGACTGTAGCTTTGTTGTATAGTCTAAAGTCAGGGAGCCTGATTGGTGCAGCTCTGTTTTTCTTTCTCAGGATTGCTTTGGATATTTGGGATCTTTTGTGTTTCCATACAAATTGTAAAATTTATTGTTCTAGTTCTGTGAAAAATTCCATTGGTAATTTGATAGGGATTGCACTGAATCTGTAGATTGCTTTGGGTAGTATAGTAAATTTTACTTTTATTATTGTTTGGCAATAAGCTATTTTATTTTATTTTTAAAATTTATTTGTTTAAACATCTTTATTGGAGTATAATTGTTTACAATGTTGTGTTAGTTTCTGCTGTATAACAAAGTGAATCAGCTATATGTATACATATATCCCCATATACCTTCCCTCTTACATCTCCCTCCCACCCTCCATATCCCACCCCTCTAGGTGGTCACAAACCACTGAGCTGATCTCCCTGTGTGATGCAGCTGCTTCCCACTAGCTATTTATTTTACATTTGGTAGTTTATGTATGTCAACGTTACTCTCTCACTTCATCCCAGCTTGCCGTTCTCCCTCCTTGTGTCCACAAGTCCATTCTCTACATCTGCATCTTTATTCCTGTCCTGCTCCAGGGTTTATCAGAACCATATTTTTTTTTAGATTCCATATGTATGTGTTAACATACGTTATTTGTTTTTCTCTTTCTGAATTACTTCACTCTGTATGACAGACTCTAGGTCCATCCACCTCACTACAAATAACTCAATTTCATTTCTTTTTATGGCTGAGTAATATTCCCTTGTATATATGTGCCACAACTTCTTTATCCATTCATCTGTCAATGGACATTTAGGTTGCTTCCATGTCCAGGCTACTGTAAATAGTGCTGTAATGAACATTGTGGTACATGACTCTTTATGAATTATGGTTTTCTCAGGGTATATGCCCAGTAGTGGGATTGCTGGGTCATATGGAAGTTCTAGTTTTAGTTTTTTAAGGAGCCTTCATACTGTTATCTATAGTGGCTGTATCAATTTACATTCCCACAAACAGTGCAAGAGGGTTCCCTTTTCTCCACACCCTCTCCAGTATTTATTGTTTATAGATTTTTTGATGATGGCTATTCTGACTGGTGTGAGGTGATACCTCATTGTAGTTTTGATTTGCATTTCTCTAATGATTAGTGATGTTGAGCATCCTTACATGGGTTTGTTGGCAATGTGTATATCTTCTTTAGAGAAATGCCTATTTAGGTCTTCTGCCCATTTTTGGATTGGGTTGTTTGCTTTTTGATATTGAGCTGTATGAGCTGCTTGTATATTTTGGAGATTAATCCTCTGTCAGTTCCTTCAGTTACAAATACTTTCTCCTATTCTGAGGGTTGCCTTCTTTTTGTGTGTGGTACGTGGGCCTCTCACTGTTGTGGCCTTTCCCGCTCTGGAGCACAGGCTCTGGACGTGCAGGCTTAGTGGCCATGACTCACGGGCCCAGTTGCTCCACAGCATGTTGGGATCCTCCCAGACCGGGGCACAAACCCTTGTCCCCTGCATCGGCGGTGGACTCTCTACCACTGTGCCACTAGGGAAGCCCGAGGGTTGCCTTTTCATCTTGTTTATGGTTTTCTTTGCTGTGCAAAAGCTTTTAAGTTTCATTAGGTCCCATTTGTTTATTTTTGTTTTTATTTCCATTTCTCTAGAACGTGGGTCAAAAAGGATGTTGCTGTGATTTATGTCAAAGAGTGTTCTTCCTATGTTTTCCTCTAAGAGTTTTATAGTGTCTGACCTTACATTTAGGTCTTTAACCCATTTGAGCTTATTTTTGTGTATGGTGTTAGGGAGTGTTCTAATTTCATTCTTTATATGTAGCTGTCCAGTTTTCCCAGCACCACTTATTGAAGACTCTGTCTTTTCTCCATTGTATATTCTTGCCTCCTTTATAAAAGACAAGGTGACCATCTGTGCATGGGTTTAAACCTCTGGGCTTTCTATCCTGTTCCATTGATCAATATTTCTGTTTTTGTTCCAGAACCATACTGTCTTGATTACTGTAGCTTTGTAGTATAGTCTAAAGTCAGGGAGCCTGATTCCTCCAGCTCCATTTTTCTTTTTCAAGATTGCTTTGTCTATTTGGGTTCTTTTGTGTTTCCCTAAAAATTATAAAATTTCTTGTTTTAGTTCTGTGAAAAATGCCATTCCCAGTTTGGTAGGGGTTGCATTGAATCTCTGTATTGCTTTGGGCAGTATAGTCATTTTCACAATATTGTTTCTTCCAATCCAAGAACATGGCATATCTCTCCATCTGTTGATATCATCTTTAATTTCTTTAATCAGTGTCTTATAGTTTTCTACGTACAGATCTTTTGTCTCCTTAGGTAGGTTTATTCCTTGGTATTTTATTCTTTTTGTTGGAATGTTTCCTTAATTTCTCTTTGAGATTTTTCATCATTAGTGTATAGGAATGCATGATATTTCTGTGGATTAATTTTGTATCCTGCTACTTAGCCAGATTCATTGATTAGCTCTAGTAGTTTTCTTGTAGCATCTTTAGGATTCTCTATGTATAGTATCATGTCATCTGCACACAGTGACAGCTTTACTTCTTTTCTGCTTTGGATTCCTTTTATTTCTTATTCTTCTGTGATTGCTGTGGCTAAAACTTCTAAAAATTATGTTCAATAATAGTGGTGGAATTGTACGCCACTATAGTACACCACTATTGTACAACTGTATTTACAGTTGTATTGCTGTAAACTTCCCTCTTAGAACTGACTTTGCTGCATCCCGTAGGTTTTGGATCATCGTGTTTGCATTGTAAATTGTCTCTAGGTATTTTTTGATTTCCTCTTTTACTTCTTCAGTGATCCATTGATTGTTTACTACCATATTGTTTAGCCTCCATGTGTTTGTGTTTTTACAGCTTTTTTCCCTCTAATTGATTTCTAATCTCATAGCGTTGTTGTCAGGAAAGATGGTCTATATGATTTCAATTTTCTTCAATTTACCGAAGCTTGATTTGTGACCCAAGATGTGATGTATCCTGGAGAAAGTTCCATGTGCCCTTAAGAAGAAAGTAGATTCTGCTGCTTTCAGATGGAATGTCCTATAAATATCAATTAAGTCTATCTGTCCTAATGTGTCATTTAAGGCTTGTGTTTCCTTATTAATTTTCTGTCTGGATGATTATAAATTGGTGTATGTGGATATCGAAGTCCTCCACTATTGTTGTGTTACTTTTGATTTACCCTTTTATGGCTGTTAGCATTTGCCTTATATGTTGAGGTGCTCCTATGTTGGGTGCATAAATATTTACAATTGTTATATCTTCTTTGACTGATTCCTTGATTGTTATGTAGTGTCCTTCCTTGTCTCTTGTAATAGTCTTTATTTAAAGTCTATTTTGTCTGATATGAGTATTGCTACTCCAGCTTTCTTTTGATTTCCATTTGCATGGAAAATATTTTTCCATCCCCTCACTTTCAGTCTGTATGTGTCCCTAGGTCTGAAGTGGGTCTCTTGTAGACAGTATATATACAGGTCTTGTTTTTGTATCCATTCATCCAGTCTGGGTCTTTTGGTTGGAACATTTAATCCATTTGCATTTAAGGTAATTATCAATATGTTTGTTACTATTGCCATTTTCTTGTTTCTTTTGGGTTTGTTGTTGTAGTTCTCTTTCTTCTCTTGTGTTTCCCACCTAGAGAAATTCCTTTAGTATTTGCTGTAAAACTGGTTTGGTGGTGCTGAATTCTCTTAGCTTTTGCTTGTCTGTAAAGCTTTTGATTTCTCCGTCAAATCTGAATGAGATCCTTGCTGGGTAGAGTATTCTTGGTTTTAGGCTTTTCTCTTTCATCACTTTAAATATATCCTGCCACTCCCTTCTGGCCTGCAGGGTTTCTGCTGCACAATCAGCTGATAATCTTATTGGAGTTCCCTTGTATTTTATTTGTTGCTTTTCCCCTGCTGCTTTTAATATTTTTCTTTGTATTTAATTTTTGATAGGTTGATTAATATGTGTCTTGTCATGTTTCTCCTTGTGTTTATCCTGTATGGGACTCTCTGTGCTTCTTGGACTTGGGTGAATATTTCCTTTCCCGTATTAGGGAAGTTTTCCACTATAATTTCTTCAAACATTTTCTCAGACCCTTTCTCTTTCTCTTCTTCTGTGCCTCCTATAATTCAAATATTGTTGTGTTTAATGTTGTCCCAGAGGTCTCTGAGACTGTCCTCATTTCTTTTCAGTCTTTTTTCTTTATTCTGTTCCATGACAGTGATTTCCACCATTCTGTCTTCCAGCTCACTTATTTGTCTTTTTGCCTCAGTTATTCTGCTGTTGATTCCTTGTAGTGCATTTTTCTTTGGAATTGTTGTGTTGTTTATCACTGTTTGTTTGTTATTTAGTTCTTCTACATCTTTGTTAAACATTTCTTGTATCTTCTCGATCTGTACCTCCATTCTATTTCCAAGATCTTGAATCATCTTTACTATCATTGCTCTGAATTCTTTTTCAGGTAGATTGCCTATGTCTTCTTCGTTTAGTTCGTCTGTTACGTTTTTACCTTGCTCCTTCATCTGCAACATATTTTTCTGTCGTCTCATTTTGTCTAACTTACTGTGTTTGTGGTCTCCTTTCTGCAGGCTTAAAATTCGTAGTTCTTCTTGCTTCTGGTGTCTGCCTCCTGGTGAGTGAAATTGGTCCAGGGGCTTGTGTAGGCTTTCTGTTGAGAGGGACTAGTGTCTGCACTGTGGTGGGTGGAGCTGCATCTTATCCCTCTGGTGTGCAGAGCTTTGTCAAGGGGTGTGTTTTAGGGTGTCTGTGAGCTTAGTAGGGCTTTAGGCAGCCTGTCGGCTGATGGGTGGGGCTGTTTTCCTGTCTTGCTGGTTATTTGGCATGAGGCGTCCAGGACTGGAGCTTGCAGGCAGCTGGATGGACCTGGGTCCTGGTGGTGAGATGGGGACCTCTGGGAGAACTCTTATCGGTTAATATTCCCTGGGGCTGGGAATTTTCTGGTCGTCCAGCCGCCAGGACTCAGCACTTCCACTACAGGGGCTCAGGTTTGACCCCCGGCCGAGGAGCCAAGACTCTGCAAGGTGTGCTGTGCAGCCAACGAAAAAAAAAAAAAGGAAAAGGAAACAAACAGAGAAAGAGAAACCAAGACAAACAATAAAAACAATAACATAAACAAAACTACCCAAAGAAAATAAAAATGGAGAAAACAACCAAACAAAAAAACCTCAAAACCAAAACATACAATAAAAGCAAAACTAACAAAAACCAAAAAAAACAAAAAACAAAACTAAAACAACAAAAAAAGCAAAGAAAGCAAAAAATAAACACACAAAAATGACAACAAAACAAAAACAAATAAAAGGAAAAGAAAACAGATAGACAAACACCAAGACAAACAATAAAAACAAAACTGAACAAGCAAAAACAAACAAAAATTACAAAGAAAACAAAAAGGAAGAAAACATCCAACCAAACAAAAATATCCCCAAACCAAAACAAACAATAAAAACAAAACTGGTTATGTGGGGATCATTTCTTGTCATTTTAGGTGTTCAGGGTCCTCTACTAGTGTTCAGTAGGCGCTCTGTGCAAATTGTTCCACTTGCAGATGTATTCTTATTTTTCTTTTTTTTTTTGTGGTATGTGGGCCTCTCACTGTTGTGGCCTCTCCCATTGTGGAGCACAGGCTCTGGATGTGCAGGCCCAGCAGCCATGGCTCACGGGCCCAGCCGCTCCGCGGCATGTGGGATCTTCGTGCACCGGGGCATGAACCCGTGTCCCCTGCATTGGCAGGTGGACTCTCAAGCACTGCACCACCAGGGAAGCCTGCAGATGTATTCTTTATGTACTTGTGGGGAAAAGTGAATGCCAGGTCTGCCTATTCCGCCACCTTGACTGCTTCCTCTTAAAACTGGCGGGCAGCCCCAGGGGCCAATGGGGTTTCAGCTTGTGATTTCCCTCCCAAGTATGGCAGAGGTGTGGTTGTGGGCAGGGTCGGGAGTTGCACTGCTCTCCCCTCAGGCTCTGATGCATCTCAGTAATGGTTGAGGGAAATGACGCTGAGCCAGGTGTTCCAGCTCTTCAGGGACCCAGACTCCAAGCCCGGCAGCAGGGCTGGGCTGCTTGGCCCTTAATCACTTGGGGAGGGAGGTGGGGGTGCCATGGAGGGAGCTGCCAGGAGTGCAGTATGCCACCTTGCCCCAAGGAGGGTCCTGGAAGCATGTCCTGGATGGGGTGGCGGCACCCACTGTGACCACAGCCTCAGCCAAACAATACTTAAACATCTGAGTTTGGAGCAGAGAAAGGCTTATTTCAGAGCCATGTAAGGAGAAGTTTGGCTCATGCCCCCAAAAACCCAAAAAGTGTCTTTGTTGTTATTCTTTACAGCTTTTAGGGGAACTTCCAACTTCAATTTTATCAAAAAATCCATTTCTCAATGAATGACCTCAATCCCTACTGAGTTCATAAAAGTGTGATTTTGGCCAGGATATCAATAGTGTATTCTGTTGGGTAATTTGAAGAGCAATTAAAGTGCTAGTTATATGTTATTCCTCTGATCCAATAGGAGGTTACTTCTGCTAACCTGTGGTCAGCTTTTGAGTGAAGTTGTTATACCCTTGTAACCTATAAATATGTGTTAAGTGATTGAAGTCCTGACCTCTGTATGATACTAGAGATGTACTCTGATCATGTTTTCCAAAGACATGGTAACCAAGGATCTTTTCTGATTTATTAATTTATTCATATGAAACATCTTAGATGGAGATATAAAAAGAAGTACCAATTTATTATACATTTATCAAATTGTGTGTTTTGAAAAAGAGCAAAATGAAATGTGGATGAGATTGTTCCAGAAATTCTGGACCTTATGTAGGTGTAACCTCATAGGATGGTTGTGGGGATTAAAAGAGATAATATATATGAGAACTGATGCTGCTTTACAAATATCAGGGATTATATGTTCCTGCCAAGTTGTTCAGTTGATGGGATATGATTTTTCAGTTGACATATATTATAATTTCAGTAATGTGAGTTTTTTTCCATTTACACTTTTTCTTTAGTAGAAAAGGGCTTAAACAGATTGATTTTGAGTTTCTGTCATTCTCTTCCTTTGGCCTCTCTTTTTAAGAACGTCCAGGGTCTGTAAATAAAATTTAAGTGCATCAGAAGTATTGATACTTAAAGGAGTCCATTCCTAAGTCTTTCAAAAAGAGTATTCTAAAACAATTTGAATCATCATTTCTAAATTATTTATTTTCTAAGTTGGTACGTAGGTAAATTATGAAACAAGAAGATCTACCTATACACTGATCCCTAGACAGTGTCAATGATTCTTAAGTTCTCTCTCTTTCCGTCTCACCGAGCAGTATCTATCCAGGGTGCCTGAACCTAAGCTGCTGCCTTGAGACACAGAGGCCATTTGGACTGACAGAGGAAAGTTGACTTCTGTTTTCTGAACATTTTGTTTTGGAGAACTGTGGTGAATTACAGGGGAGGAAAGAGAACAGGTCTGAAGGCAGTTCTTAGCAATTTTGTTTTAAGGACAGTGCTTTATTTTAAAGTTAAGGGGACAAAATGTGGGATAGATCCATTTGAATATTAGGACTATAAAGGGACCCTGAAGACCTTCTGGTCAAGGCTTTTCATTTTACATAAAGTCCTTTTGTGCATACTTCAGTAATGGTAACAAATTTGCATTTCTCTAACTCCATTCCCACTCATCTTCTCTTTGGAACTTTCGTCCGCCACCACCAACCTATCCCCACAGTTCTTGTCTCACTTGTGCTTTGCAAACTCATCTTCTTAGTTATACAATCTGGCATTGGCCATTTCCCTCCTTTATTACTGCTGAGATCATTGTATTGGGGCTAGAAAAAAGCAGGTCTGCCTCTTAAATTTAGATCTGTATTCAGGGAACATGGAATCAGGCTATGTGCCAGTATGGGGCAATGTACTTTTATCTCATTCAGTCATTATTCTAACTCTGTGAATGATGGATATTATTGTTTCCATTTTTTTTGGATTAGGAAACAGGCACAGAATGTGGTAAGCGACCAAGCTGACACTTAAATCTAGGTCTGTTGGGTTAAGTCTGCACCTCAGGGAATGGGGACCTGTTTTATGTGAGATGTTAAAGACAACAGCAAGTTGTACTTGTCTTTGCATCACTGATGTTGACCTAGCTCTTCTAACCTCTCCTGAGTTCCTTCATTATTGACAGTCTTTCCCTTCTACTGGGTGGTAAGCTGCTTTTGAATCCTACAGGATCTTGCTTTACTGCCTTAAGTACAGTTTGCTGGGTGAATAATTATTTTCATAATAATTGGAAAATCTATTATCAATGTATGTGAAAAGGGATTTTATTCTTATCTTTAAAGATGTATGGTTGGAAACCATGGTTGAGGGAACTAAATGATGCAGTCTTTGTTGAAGATGTAGATGGTTAAGGAAAGTTATTCCTGTAAATTGGCCAGAGAAAGCTAGGTTGTTCTCAATGCAGAGTTTGTGGGAACTCAAAATGCTGCCTATGTTCCCAAATATCCAAATGGGATCTTGTCCAGGAAAAACAATGTACTGGATCTTGTCCATTACATTGTAGCAGTGTAATGGATTTGGGGAGGCAAAAAAGAGTCCCTTTTAAGGAACAACTCTGATTTATGTATTTTTCAGACACCTAGTTTAGCAACCCAGAGGAAACAGAAACTTCTAGTCCTGGTCTATGCCTCCTGTTTTCTCTGAAATGTGGCTTCTGTGAATTTTGGACTGCCACCAGAGGGCAGCAAAGGAATAGATAAATGTTTCCCTCTACCTCTGCTTTCTGGAATGATAGGTAGGTAGGTAGATAGATAGATAGATAGAATAGGTAGATGATAGATATTTTAAAATATAAGTAAATATAAATATAGATTTATACTTAACAGATTTATATTTTGTATATTTAAAAATATATCTCTATGTATCTATCTACATATATACATATAGGTACACACACACATGCTCACACACACACACGGAGAGAGAGAATCTAATTAAGCCAGGTTTATACGTCATTGCCTTTAAATTCTGAAATGATAGAGTTAAGCTAAAAGTTATTAAAAATAATATTTGTATTAGCCTGTACATGTGAGGATACTTTCAGAGTATAATATGCAGTTAACTGGGGATTTGACAAGCATTTCAAATGAATCTTCAGAAAAAAGTATCTTTAAGTAATGAATATTAAAAGCAAAGTGTAACCTGAAGACAAATGTCTTTGTGCAGAGAATTATCAGATTGAGAAACTTCAGATATGTTCATTAGTCATCGTGAATCTTTGAAAACATAGATTTAAGCTTTAAGTTTTCAATTGTAGCTAAATCAAGAAGATCTTCACACATTTCCCGAAAGACTAGTTCTCTTCATTTTGAAGTGAGGTCAGGACCTGTTTGAAGTGAATAAGCATGTCCAAGCCTGATGAGATAGTGTGATAAGTGTAGGATACAGCTGTGATCTGGGGTTTACCCCTCAATGTTCAGAGAGCTGAAACATTCCCCATGAGTCACCCTTTTGATGCTTGTCAACCTAAGAATTATTCTCAAGACTCAGCAAAAGGCGGGAATACCCTCTCCCGTCCTTTTCCTCTTTCCAGCTGGCACTGAAACAAAAATTACAATACAATGAACAATAGTTTATCTAACAATAGTTAGATAAATGAACAATTTATCTAGAGCTTGCTATGTGCCACAGACTGTGCTAAATGTTTGACGTTCAACATCTCTTTGAGTCCTCATAACTTTTATGAGGTATTTCCTCATTTTACTTAGAGGTAACTGAGGTCTAGAGAGATTAGATTTGTTATGGATATCGAAGTCAAATACCTGTTTTATTGTATTTTTGGAGACTTCTGATTTGCTTGAGAGAGAGAGAATGAGAATGAGAGAATGAATATAGAATCAGAGTTTTTTGAGAATTTTAAAAGCTTCCCAAAATCATATAGCCCGTTCCCCTCAATGGCCAATGATTTTCTCATACCGTATACTTTTGCCTTTGCTATTCTCGTTTGGGTGTTCTGAGTCTCAGCTTTGAACATCAGAGTCTGGATAATACAGTTAAGACTGGGGCCACTGTGCTAGTGGGTCAGGTATGTGTACTTTGAAGTAGACTGAGTTCCTCAGTCTGGTGATACTGCCTATAGGGATTTTGGGAACCAGGAATCAGTGGAGGAGCATTGAGATTGGGTGAACTTTTTCTTTGCTCTGAGATTTTGGGACTGATGGCTGAGTCACTGCTACTTTTTTGGATTAAGACTTTTAAAAATAACCCTGAAAATGCCTAGGCCACCTCTGTAGGTTTTCCAAGTATCCCTACAGGTGAGAATATTATAGAAAGAATGGAAAAATAGCTTTGGAAGCAGATGACCCTCAGGTTGAATCCCACCTCCGTCCTTTGCTAGCCCAGTAGTCTTCAACAAGCCAGTCTACCTCCCTGAGCCTTGTTTCCTTCATTTTAAAAATGGGGCTAATAATTAGGCTTACCTCAGTTGTTGGGAGCATTCAACGAGATAAATATATCAAGTACTTTGTACATAGTATTGCCCACCAAATTCTAATGCCTTCCCACCCCTTTATTATATTGACAGGAGATTAACTTTATCTTAGTGGTGACATTCTTCCATAATCCCTGGTATATATTAAGTCTTTGTAGTCAATGTGGTGTTTTCTAGAAGTCCTTAGATCATTGTTAATTCATGGTTGTTAGATGATGTAGAACTCTTCACTTCTCCAGCCTTAAAGTGTCCTAAATAGGTATAAAAGTAAAACTCCACTTGAAACCTGTCCTTCCACTCTTAGTAGAAAGCATAAATCCATGCCAAGCGGATGGAGGTGTCCTTAGCAGGATCTGACTTCATTCTTTCCTCAGTATCCTCCTCCCAAGGCAACTGGCCAGAGGAATGGACTGACAGAGCATGGATTATAGACATATTAGATATAATCAGTGGGAGTATAAAAGAGTTTCATATAAGAGGTACTGTGTTTTAAGGGGATAGGGCACCAGATTGGGGGTTAGAATTCTTGGGTTCTAGTCTAAGTTCTACCACCTACTAGCTTTGGAGCCTTGGGCAAATCTCTTCCTCTCTTTGGACATCAGTTTTTCCTTATATACTGTATGTGTAGGACTAGACAGGATTCTAGAATATGTCCTGTAGAAGAACCTTAAAGTCTACGTGTTGCAGAGACCAAAGACAGGCCTGGTGACAGCCCTCTTTAAAAAAATGTTGGCTCTTAGTAACAACAGACATGACATTTTCAAAGTTCTGTGCGTACTCTAAGATAACTTGGTGACACACTTGATGTTTAAAGTGGTCTCTGCCAAATGCTAAGAGATTATTTTTGACCCCATCACCACCTTTGTTTCTAATGAAGTTCAGAGAATAGTTTTTCTGATATAACCAGGCCTCAGAAAGTGCAACACAGACTCAGCCAGAGTGTAAATGGAGACTCAGTGGAAAGCTGAGATTCATCGGGGCCAAGTCTTATATCTTTGATTTATAGAAAGGTGAGATGCTTTTTGTACAATCTGATATTTGCAGCCTTGAAGAGGCATCTGGGGAGAATCTGGATGGTTACTCAGTTCTGCCAAAATTTCCAAGAGTTTGGATGACTGTGGATCTCATGGCTTTTGGCAATTGAAAAATGATTGTGTTGTCTTAAATTTCTTCTATTTTTCACGCCTAAAGACTTGACAGAAGAAACCGGGAGGGGGTTAATATATGATCAAACTCAGGAAAGAGTTTCATGAACCGCCTTCCCAGTGAAGGTGATACTTCTCCTGTCTGTGCCTCAAAGCACAACAAATGTTGTCATCCAGCTTTAGTCCTCAGGAACCTTCAGAAGAAGGATTTCCAGGAGTTGGACTCCTGACCACCCCAGACAATAGCCAAGACCCAACGAGTGAAATAGTATCCCTTGGATATTGAGTTCTCTTAGCCCAGGCCTTTAGAATTCAACTCAGCTAATATCCACTCAGGGCTAACCATGTTCCCAGAAAAAAATATCATTGGTTTGCCCTCAGACTCTGCACTGGCTACCCTCTGTGATTTTTCCTGAAGTCACTATCAAAGACCACAAAATTCTACGTGTTCTTAACCAATCTACAGAAAGCCAAATCAGTCTGCCCTCTTTCTGAGTTTTGGAAAGTGGGAAAATAAGTTTGGCTTGATACTGTTTCCACCCAAGGAATTACTTTTTAAACTTAAAATGTTTCCTTCTATGTTATATAGTGGAAAGAGTGTTAATCTTGAAATCAGACAAATCTGAGTTCATACCATAGCCCTGCCACTTATGCCTTCTCCTGCTACTGCTATCACTTCCCCTTTACAATGATTGCATGAGATACAGAGGAGCTAGTTTTGTATCCTGTGCCACCTGGTATTTGGCTCCATCTACCCCTATAAGAAAGCCCCACACATTATGACTGTCCTATTCCTTTAGGATTTATTTCTTCTATATTCAGAGGGTATATAGCTATTCATTTCTCAGAACATGCTTTTCATGGATACTCAAGAAGTCAAAAGAAAATTAAGTAAAACAGACAGAGTTTATTTTCTTGGGCCTCTCTTAACACTTTTTCATCTCTAAAAGTTTCCCCCTCATTAAAATTAGGTTGTCAAAATTAAGTCCAGAGATCTTGGGCCCATCATCTATTCTTCCTCTCTTAAGAGAAACTATAGATATTTTGCCAGGTTTTCATTCCCAAGCCACTAGTTATATCTTAGTTTGTAGTCCTCTTTTCAAAGAATTGATGATACAAATTAAGTTTCATAAATACTAAATTCTTATCACATACCAGGCAAAGTTCTAGGCACTGGGGATACACTTGTAAATAAAACAAAGGCCTTATTTCATGGATCTTATATTCTATCGGGGAGGGACAAATGATAGACAAGTCAATATATTTGTCAGGTGCTGATAAGTGCTCTGCAGAAAAAACAAGGTAAGGGATGGATATCTTATAGAAGGTGGTGTTAATATGATACTTAGGCAGAAAACTGAATAAAGTAAGGGTATTAGCCATGGTGGATATCTTGGGGAAGAGCAATTCCAAGAATAGTAAACAATGAGTGCAAAGATCATGAGGCAGAAGTGTGCTTGGCATGTTGAACAGCAAAGAGGCCAAAGTGGCTAAGGTTGAATGAGCAAGGAGGACATATTTACTCCATTTCTTTTCCCGAAGGGAATAGCAGTAATACATAGGTTAAAAACAGATCTGATGTGGGGCATTTGGAGGGCCCACAGAACAGAGAGGGAGGTAAGTGTATTCTTCCTACTATAGTAATTGCCAGTATTTTCACATTAAATCTTGGCTCCAAGGTTTACATCTGTAGGCCAGCTTTGGGGAGGATGTTGCAACCCATTTTGACTGTAGGGTTATCCAGGCCATGTTTTAATTTTAGAAAGACACACAACAGGAAGTATCCCCTCTGTTTTTCTAGTCTTTTCTCATTTAGAGAAACTGTGGTTTTAAGCCTACTGAGCATCTTCTCTGAACACTGCCTATGGGCACATCGGCAGAACTGGCCTCAAAATGTTCTCAACCAATGTCTCAGTCTACCTGGAGGAGACAGAGCCTGTAGAGATGGTACCCTGTTCAGGTGCATTTGGTAGCTCTCATTACAAACCCCCAAAGTTAGTGACCCCTTATCCTTCTTGGGGCCTGGGTAGCTCCTTGAAGATGAGCAGGCTGCAAGGAAGGAGTTTGTCGATGAGAAGCAAATAATTGGTGTAACTAGAGAAGAGAAATAAAATAATTTAATCTGGCAGAGACCTTGAAGAGCTATCACGTCCACAACTTTTGATTTGCATAGCACATAACCACTTCATCCCTTATTGCTTTAATCTCAACCTCCCTCTGTCCCCCAATTCCTTCTCCTTCCATCTCGCCTCTCCCTCCCTCTCTCCCTGCTTCTCTCCAAGGAAATGTGAGTTTAAGTCCTTTTTAGGGCTGCAATAGTTACCATTTATAGAATGCTTAATATGTTCCAGACTAGGCTCTTTACATACGTCGTCTCATTCAATCATCACAACAACCCTGTGAGGTAGATGGTATTATTATCACTATTTTGCAACTGAGGTTTGCAAAATGCAAACTGAGCCTCAAGTTTGAGGCTCATATACTTTAAGTACTTTGCCCAAGGTTGCATAGGTAGTAAGTGGCAAAGCCTCTACACAGCTGATTCTGACTCAAAGCTAGCTCTTTAATCTCTATTTTATACTCTATTTCCCCAATTCCAGTTGGAGAAGAAGCAAGTGAGAAAAGTCTCTATTGTTTAATAGGCCTTGAAGGGCCTGGCAGCCAAGATCCATCCATTCATTCTAAAAAATATCATTGAGCTGCTTCCTCTTGCCTGGTGTCCTAGTAAGGGCCTAGCTTGTAGATATGAATGAGACAAAAATCTCTAGTGGCAGGAAGCTCATGTTACTGGCAGGGAATTTGGAGCAACTAACACTCAGGGTACAGTGTAATAACTACTGTGATGAAGATGTACATCAGATGCTATGGGAGCAAATGGAAGTGGAACATATCTCTGTCATGGGAGTCAGCTAAGGCTTCACACAGTGTTAATGAATGAGTTGAGACCCCAAAGTTAAAAGGGAATGAATTAATTAAGGTACAGACTAACTTCCTGTAACAAAGAGCACAGCAAATTCAGTGGCTTAAATAAGAGAGAAGTTCATTTTGCTTTCATATAAAAGTCCAGAGGTGAACAGTCGAAAATCGGTGGAGTAGCTCTGCTGTCCTTACCACTTGGCCTTAATGTTTGGGCCCTACATACCTGTTCCATTGGTCTTCATCAAAGAGAAGGGGAAAAGAGACAATGGAATGCAGACAATTTCTTTATAAAAACATGATCCAGAAGTTTACATACATCACTTCCACTTATATTTTATTGTTTAAAACTAAAGTGCATGGCCTTACCTAGCTATAAGGGAAGCTGGGAAATGTAGGGATGGGTATTCAGCTAAAACTCAGTGAGTTCTATTATTAAAAGGAAGAAGGGCAAATGGATACCGTAGTATAGGGTGAAGGTAGGAATAAATGGAAGATGAGACTGGAGAGTGTAGGCAGTGGCCAGATTATAGAGCACCTTGTGTACTAACTACAGAGTTTGGACTTTGTCTCAACAATATTGTGGAGTCACTAAAATATTATAAGCAGAGGAGTAAGACAATTATATTTTGAGTTTAGTTATTGATACTTTGGTAGACAGGTTAAAAAAAAGAGTGACATGAGGCACAGAGAACAGTTAGAAGACCACTGTAGTAATATTAGAGAGACATAATGAGACTTTGAACTGAGGCAGTGGCAGGGAACAGAGAGGACAAATTAGAGAGATATTAAGGAAGTATAATTGATGGATCTTATTGACTTAATGGATATGGGATGTGAGAGAGAAGGAGGATGCTAGGGTAATAATGCCCAGATTTCTGGCTTGGACATTAGCATTATTTTAAGAAATAAACCGTTACAAGAAAAGAGTTAAATATGTTTAATTTTAGAAATGTTGAGGTTGAGATACCTCTGGGATATCCAGATGGCAGTATTGAGTAGGCAATTATATATATTGGTATAGAAACTATTAGAGAAAACTGATAGTGTATGCCATGAGAGTACATGAAATTGTTGAGAGAGAGAATGAGTCTAGATTAGTGAGATCATTAGAGGACTGAGAATACAATACTGGGGAAGATCAGCATTTAGGAATAGCCAGTAAAAGAGACTGGGCAGTGTTCAGAGATGTAGAAATATAGTTATTCAGAAAGGTAAACAAGGATAAAGAAGATGTGGTACATATATACAATGGAATATTACTCAGCCATAAAAAGAAATGAATTGAGTTATTTGTAGCAAGGTGGATGAAACTACAGACTGTCATACAGAGTGAAGTAAGCCAGAAAGAGAAAAACAAATACCATATGCTAACACATATATATGGAATCTAAAAAAAAGAAAAAAAAAGGTTCTGAAGGACCTAGGGGCAGTACAGGAATAAAGACACAGACATAAAGAATGGACTTGAGGACACAGGGAAGGGGAAGGGGAAGCTGGGACGAAGTGAGAGAGTGGCATGGACATATATACACTACCAAATGTAAAATAGATAGCTAGTGGGAACCAGCCGCATAGCACAGGGAGATCAGCTCGGTGCCTTATGACCACCTAGAGGGGTGGGATAGGGAGGGTAGGAGGGAGACACAAGAGGGAGGAGATGTGGGGATGTATGTATATGTGTAGCTGATTCACTTTGTTATACAGCAGAAATTAACACACCCTTGTAAAGCAATTATACTCCAATAAAGATGTTAAAAAATAAATAAATAAAAATAAAATCACCCAGTTAGTTCTCCCTTCTCACCTGGGAGAAGGGAGAACTAACTAACACAATTTAACACATCATTTTATTCAGATATGATTTAGACACAGCATGAACATTAGCTCGAAAATTTTATTATTCCTGTATTTTTTCCAAATGACAAGTATTTAAAAATAAAATCACTCAGTTCTTCCTAAAAAAAAAAAGAAAGGTAAACAATAAAGCATTCTTAGATCAGGAATGTCAGCTTGTATCAAGTGCTGCAGCAAAGTAAAAGTAAGGATTGAAACGTGCCCATAAGATTTGGGAATTAGGAGATTAGTGGTGATTGTTACGAAAATGGTTACAGAGGAGCAGTGTGGACAGAGACCAGGTTGAACAGCAAATGGGATACAAAGAAGTGGAGGCTGGGGGATTGTGGAATAACATCAACAAGATGTCAGTGTAGGAATTTCTAGCACGGCTCTCCTTTGCAAAATAACAATTTGAACAACTATCTGCACACAAAAATATCTTCACAATAGCTAAGGAATCCAGGTGAGGGATTATAATACCTGGTGAATCACAGAAATAAGAAAAACAATGAGGAAGAAAGATAGAGTCACCTGTCTTTCACCCCTCTCCCAAGCTCCAGCAGCCCATTGTGGAGAGACACACTCCTCTTGGGAGAGGAGAGTGAAGTGAGCATCTGATTTCACTGTTAACCCCAGTACTGGCTGGCCCCAGCATCAGACCTACTACTGCAGACTTAGGTGTCTCCCATGGCCCCAGGCTCCCAGTGGGCTCCTGCAAACCCAGGCCCCTAGCCCACCCAGTTATCCACCAGCTTCTGTGGCCCCAGACAGTTCCCACAGTCTTAGACAGCTCCTGTAGCACCAGGCTCCCAGCAGCTTCCTGCAAACCCAAACTCCCAAAACACCCAACATCACCGAGCACCTATAACCCCAGGCAGCTCCCGAGGCATGAGGCAACAAGTGGGCTCCCACAAACCCAGGCTCCTGGCCTACCCCATTGTCAGCCAGCTCTCATGTCACCAGGCTACTGGTGAGTTCCTATGAATGCAGTTTCCTGGTCCATTCCAGAATGGGTCAGCCCCCATAGACCTAGCCTCTAGACCAGCTCACATAGACCAAGGCTCCCAGCCTAACTCAATGCCAGGATTGCCCCTATGGCTCAGGGTCCAGGCAGGCTCCTGTCAACCCAGGCTTCTGGCCCACCTCAGTGCCAGGCAAGCACCTGTGGCCTCAGCTTATAGTCTGGCTCCCAGAGGACCTGACTCCTGGCCTGAACTAGCAACAGGCTGACCTCCATAGACTTAATCTCCAGGCTGACCCTTGAGACCCCAGATTACAGTCCATCTTCTATGGCGCTAGGCTCCAGGTTTGCCCAAAGGGCAGACCAGCCCCCATCACCCTAGGTTTTAGTCCAGTCCCTATGAAATCAGCCTCCTGGCCCATCTGGCACCAGAATAGTCCCCGTGGACCCAGATGGTAGGGCCACCCCAGTGTTCCCCTGAGCCTAGTCAGCCCCCATGGACCCAGATCCAGATTCATCCACATGAACCCAGATCACAGGCCCATCACTGCAGACTCAAGTGTCAGGCCTACCTCAGTGAATCCAAGCCCCACGTCCATACCCTTGGATCCAAACACCATGCCTGCCTGCCTGCTGACCAAGGTGCCAGACCTGCCTGCCCAAGAACTCAAGCAGTAAGTCTCCTTCTGGGCACCACCATATGGCCCCCCCCAGAATCTCAGAATGAGAATGTGGAGAAAAGGGAAACCTAGTACATTGTTGGTGGGAATGTAAACTGGTGCAGCCAATATAGAAGGCAGTATGGATGTTTCTTATAAAACTAAAAATAGGACTACAATATGATCCAGCAATTCCACTCCTGGGTATATATCTGAAGAAAATGAAGACATTAATTTGAAAAGGTACATGCACCCCAATGTTCTTCACAGCATTATTTACAATAACCAAGATATGGAAGCAACCTAAGTGTCCATCAATAAATGAATGAATAAAGTGGCTGTATATATATATATACACACAATGGACTATTAGCCATAAAAAGACTGAAATTTTTCCATTTGCAACAACATGGATAGATTTAGAGGGTATTATGCTAAGTGAAATAAGTCAGACAAAGACAAATGGTGTATGTTATCACTTATATGGGGAATCTAAAAAATAAAACAATTGAATAAAATATAACAAAACAGAAACACTCACAGATATAGAGAACAAACTAATGGTTATCAGTGGGGTGAGGGAAACGAGGAGGAGCAATATAGCGGTAGGTGATTAAGAGGCATGTGTGTATACTATATATAAAATAAATAAGCTACAAGAATATATTGTATAGCACACGGAATATAGCCAATATTTTATAATAACTTTGAATGGAGTATAATATGTAAAAATATTGAATCACTATGTTGTATACCCGAAAATAATATAATATTGTAAATCAATTATACTTTCATTAAAAAAAAGAAATTAAATGGTCTATAAGAAAACAAGATAAACAAGTAAACGAAATTAGGAAAGCAATGCATGAACAAAATTAGAAGTTCAACAAATGAACAGAAACCATTAAAAAAACCAACAAGAAATCCTAGAGTTCAAAAATCAATGACTAGACTGAAGAATTCAATAGAGAGCTTCAATATCACACTCTACCAAATAGAAGAAAGAATCAGTGAATTAGAAGAGTCATTTGAGACCATCCATTCAGAGGAGCAAAAAGAAAAGAGAATGAAAAAGAGTGGAGAGAGTCTATGTGAATTATGGGGTCCATTAAAAGAAAGAATCTATGCATTATTGGAGTCCCAGAAGTCCGAGAAGGAGAAGAATGGGAGAAAGCTTATTTAAAGAAATAATGGCTGAGAACTTCTTAAATCTAGGGATACACTTATGAAGCTAACTGTCTCAAAATGTCAACCCAAAACAGTCTTCTCCAAGACACATTATGATGAAACAGTCTAAAATCAAAGACAGAGAATTTTAAAAGCAGCCAGAAGGAAAAAAAAAACCTCACATATGAAGGAACCATTATAAGGCTATCAGCAGATTCCTCAGCAGACACCTTGCAGGTCAGGAAAGAGTTGGATGATATATGCAAAATGCTGAAAGAAAAAAAAAACTTTCCAACCATGAATATTTTACACAGCAAAGTCATCTTTCAGAAATGAAGGAGAGATAAAGACTTTACCAAACAAACAAAAGCTGAGGGAGTTTATCAACACTAGACCTGCCTTTCAAGAATACTGAAAGGAGTTGTTCAAGCTGAAATGAAAGGACACTAGTAATGCAAAAATATATAAAAATATAAAACCTACTGGTAGAGGTAAGTATATAGTGAAATTCAGAATACTTTAATACTGCAATATGGTGGTGTGTTAATTATGTAACTCTAATATAAACTCATTCTTCTTAAGTGCACATGGAATGTTCTCTAGGATCGATAATAAGTTAGGTCATAAAATAAATGTAAGCAAATGTAAGAAGCTTGAAATCGTACCAAGTATTTTTCTGATCACAATGGTATGAAACTAGAAATTAATTACAGGAAGTAAACTGGAAAATTTACAAATATATGGGAAACAACACACTTCTGAACAACCAATGGGTCAGGCAAGAAATCAAAAGGGAGGTCAAAAACTATCTTGAAAGACATGACAATAGAAAAACAACCAATCAAAACTTATGGATGCAGAAAAGGCAGTTCTAAGAGGGGAATTTTACAGTGATAACATTTACATTAGACAAAAGAAAGATCACAAATAAACGTTCTAATTTAATACCTCAAGAAACTGGAAAAAGAACAAACTCAGCCCAACGTTTGCAGAAGGAAGGACATAAAAAAGATCAGAGCAGAAATAAGTGAAATAGAGACCAGGTAAACCATAGAAAGATGAATGAAACTAAGTTGAGTTTTTTAAAAGATAAGTAAAACTGAAAACCTTTAGCTGGACTAATAAATAAAGAGAGAAGATGCAAGTGTATAAAATCAGAAATGAAAAGAGACACACGACAGAAATACAAAGGATAATAAGAGACTACTATGAATAATCATATGTCAACAAATTGGAAAACCTAGAAAAATGGATAAATTCCTAGAAATATACAAGCTACCAAGACTGAATTATGAAGAAATAGAAAATCTGAACAGACTAATAGTGAGTGAGGAGATTGAATCAGTATTCAGAAGTCTGCCAAAAAAGAAAAGCTCAGGTCCAGATTGTTTCATTGGTGAATTCTACCAAACATTAAAAGAAGAATTAATGCCAATTATTCTCAATTAAAAAATTTGAAAGGAAAAGAACACTCCCAAACTCATTTTATGAGGCCAACATTACCCTGATGCCAAAGCCAGATAAGGACTCTACAAGAAAAAAGGAGGAGGAGGAGGAAAGAAAGAAAACTATAAGCCACAGGCAAATATACCTGATGAATATAGAAGCATAACTTCTCCACAAAATACTAGCATACTTAATTGAACAGCACTTTAAAAGAGTCATAGACCATAATCAAGTGGAATTTACTTCTGGGATGCAAGGATGGTTCAACATATGCAAATGAAAAAATGTGATACACTACATTAATAGAATGGAAAATAAAAATCTCAATATATGCAGAAAATTCATTTGCCAAAATTCAGCATCCTTTCATGATAAACACTGTCAGCAAATTGGGTATGGAAAGAACAAACTTGAACATTACCAAGAACATATAGGAAAAGCCCACAGCTAACATCATACTCGATGGACAAAGGTGGACAACTGTCCCTCTAAGATCAGGAACAAGATAAGGATGCTCATTGTGACCACTCCTATTCAACACAGTACTGGAATCCTAGCCAGAGCAATTGAGCAAGAAACAGAAATAAAATACATCAAAATTAGACAGGGCTATGAATTTCTGATAATTCTTTATTGGATGCAAGACATTGTTAATTTTACCTTCTTATATGATGGCCATTTTTTATTGCTATAAATAATGTTCTTGAGCTTGTTTCTGGGGTGCAGGTAAATTACCCAAGAACAGCTTGATGCTATCAAGTATTTCCCTTAGGCTTTTTTAGGCAGAAAATGAATACAATTTAGTTTGGGTTAATTTTTCTTCATTAATGGGGCAAAATTTGTCTGTGTACTGTACTCAGTGCCCTATGAATTATTTAATAATCCACTGTGGCTGGTGAGGACAGGAATTCTTCCAGCCACTGTGTGATCTTAGGTAATTGCTTCCTCTAATTCTTTCACGTGGTTCTTGCATCACACATAGGTATTGATTAGTAGGCAGCTAAATTCGGTTTTTTTTTAACATCTTTATTGGAGTATAATTGATTTACAATGGTGTGTTAGTTTCTGCTGTATAACAAAGTGAATCAGCTATACATATACATATATCACCGTATCTCCTCCCTCTTCTGTCTCCCTCCCACCCTCCCTATCCCACCCCTCTAGGTGGTCACAAAACACCGAGCTGATCACCCTGTCCTATGCAGCTGCTTCCCACTAGCTATCTATTTTACATTTGGTAGTGTATATAGGTCCATGCCACTATCTCATTTCGTCCCAGGTTACCCTTCCCCCTCCCCGTGTCCTCAAATCCATTCTCTACATCTGAATCTTTATTCCTGTCCTGCCCCTAGGTTCTTCAGAACTTTTTTTTTTTTTAGATTCCATATATACATGTTAGCATATGGTATTTGTTTTTCTCTTTCTGACTTACTTCACTCTGTATGACAGACTCTAGGTCCATCCACCTCACTACAAATAACTCAATTTCATTTCTTTTTATGGCTGAGTAATATTCTATTGTATATATGTGCCACATCTTCTTTATCCATTCATCTGTTGATGGACACTTAGGTTGCTTCCATGTCCTGGTTATTGTAAATAGAGCTGCAATGAACATTGTGGTACATGACTCTTTTTGAATTATGGTTTTCTCAGTATATGCCCAGTAGTGGGATTGCTGGGTCATATGGTAGTTCAATTTGTAGTTTTTTAAGGAACCTCCATACTGTTCTCCATAGTGGCTGTATCAATTAACATTCCCACCAACAGTGCAGGAGGGTTCCCTTTTCTCCACACCCTCTCCAGCATTTATTGTTTATAGATTTTTTGATGATGGCCATTCTGACTGGTGAGAGGTGATGCCTCATTGTAGTTTTGATTTGCATTTCTCTAATGATTAGTGATGTTGAGCATCATTTCATGTGTTTGTTGGCAATCTGTATATCTTCTTTGGAGAAATGTCTGTTTAGGTCTTCTGCCCATTTTTGGATTGGGTTGTTTGTGTTTTTGATATTGAGCTGCATGAGCTGTTTGTAAATTTTGGAGATTGATCCTTTGTCAGTTGCTTCATTTGCAAATATTTTCTCCCATTATGAGGGTTGTCTTTTGGTGTTGTTTATGGTTTCCTTTGCTGTGCAAAAGCTTTTAAGTTTCATTAGGTCCCATTTGCTTATTTTTGTTTTTATTTCCATTTCCCTAGGAGGTGGGTCAAAAAGGATCTTGCTGTGATTTATGTCATAGAGTGTTCTGCCTATGTTTTCCTCTAAGAGTTTGATAGTGTCTGGCCTTACATTTAGGTCTTTAACCCATTTTGAGTTTATTTTTGTGTATGGTGTTAGGGAGTGTTTTAATTTCATTCTTCTACATGTAGCTGTCCAGTTTTCCCAGTACCACTTACTGAAGAGGCTGTCTTTTCTCCATTGTATATTCTTGCCCCCTTTATCAAAAATAAGGTGACCATAGGTACGTGGGTTTACCTCTGGGATTTCTATCCTTTTCCATTGATCTATATTTCTGTTTTTGTGCCAGTACTATATTGTCTTGATTACTGTAGCTTTGTAGTGTAGTCTGAAATCTGGGAGCCTGATTCCTCCAGTTTTGTTTTCCTTTCTGAAGATTGCTTTGGCTATTGTGTTTCCATACAAATTGTGAATTTTTTTGTTCTAGTTCTGTAAAAAATGCCATTGGTATTTTGATAGGGATTGCATTGAATCTCTAGATTGCTTTTGGTAATATAGTCATTTTCACAATGTTGATTCTTCCAGTCTAAGAACATGGTGTATCTCTCCATCTGTTTGTATCATCTTTAATTTATTTCATCAATGTCTTATAGTTTTCTTCATACAGGTCTTCTGTCTCCTTAGGTAGGTTTATTCCTAGGTAATTTATTGTTTTTGTTGCAATGGTAAATGGGAGTGTTTCCTTAATTTCTCTTTCAGATTTTTCATCTTTAGTGTATAGGAATGCAAGAGATTTCTGTGCATTAATTTTGTATGCTACTACTTTACCAAATTCATTGATTAGCTCCAGTAGTTTCTGGTAGCATCTTTAGGATTCTCTATGTATAGTATCATGTCATCTGCAAACAGTGACGGCTTCACGTCTTCTTTTCCGATTTGGATTCCTTTTATTTCTTTTTCTTTTCTGATTGCTGTGGCTAAAACTTCCAAAACTATTTTGAATAATAGTGGTGAGAGTGGGCAATGTTGTCTTGTTCTTGATCTTAGCAGAAATGATTTGTTTTTCACCATTGAGGACGATGTTGGCTGTGGGTTTGTCATATGTGGCCTTTATTATGTTGAGGTAAGTTCCCTCTATGCCTACTTTTTGGAGGGTTTTTATCATAAATGGGTGTTGAATTTTTGTTGAAAGCTTTTTCTGCATCTTTTGAGATGATCATATGGTTTTTCTCCTTCAGTTTGTGAATATGGTTTATCACATTGATTGATTTTACGCAGCTAAATTCTTAAATAGTACCCCTGCAAATCTTCAGAGCTCTCTGTGCAGCTATCTTCTTTCTGGTACCCTGCCCTCAAAACTCTCTCTTCCTTGCCCTCCTCCTACTTGCAACACAGTGTCTTCAGCTAATGGAGACTGCTGGGCTTCTCTGGGTTTTTCTTCCTGTATTATGGCCCAAAGAATCTTTCCAGGCTGTAACATGGTACAGTCATGGGGCTCACCTCACCTCATTTATCTTTCCTGTCTCTCATGGATCACTGTCCTTAATTGCCAGATTTCAAATGCCTTCAGAATCATTGTTACATTTTTTCTAGTTTTTTAATTGTTTCATGCTGAAGATGTAAATCTAATTTCTTTTGCCATATTTTGGCTTGAGGAAAAAGTAGCTGTTATGGTCTTTTCAGAGGATAATTTGGCCTTTTATACCAGAATTTTAAATGTGTTTGTTTTTTGGCCCAGCAATTCTAGTCACTCTTCTAGTTGCTGGAGTTACAGCATGAACACAATGATATACTTCAGTATTGTATACAATCGAGTGGAGAGACAGACAACAAAAAACTAAATAAGTATTGAATACAATATACTATGTTAGAAAGTGATAAGAAAAAATGTTAAATAGGGATGGGGGATGGGAAGCACTTGGTAGAGGGAAGTATGTCAAAGTTCTGATACATTTGCCTGGAAGGACTCACTGAGAGGGGTATATTTGATCGTTAATCCTACTGGAATCAAGAGAGCAAGCTATATAGATATCTGGAGGAAGAGCACTCCAGGTAGAAAAAACACTCAGTGCAAAGTCCCTGGTGTGTTTGACAAATAGCAAGGAATATTTGTAATAGCTACTATAGTGCCTAAGCAGATGCTCACAAAATGGTAGCTGTTTAGAATATTATTACTAATGGTGGTGGAACCAGAAATATGACCTAAATTGTATATGACCTCAAAGCTCATCTGCTTGCTACTATGTCATATTCTCTTTTCCGTATACCGTGAGACATTGAGACATATATGGCCTTATGATTCTTCTTACCTTGTTCTCTATCATTGTGCAGCTTTTACACAGGCTTGCCTTGTGTTCCCATTCATGTAAGTTTTGTGACTGTGCAATCTATGTTGACTCTTGCCTGATAGAATGTTGGGCTGTGACATTTCTCTTTGCACTAATCATTGGGGTTGATTTCATTATTGCAATGGACACTGGTCCCCTTCCTCCATCACCACATATGTGTGTCTTCCCAAAATATTTTCACTCTTCCCAAAAGGTCATTTTCCCCAGGGACAAGAAGATCTTAAGTGCATATGAGACATTATATACAAATTCTAATCACAGCTCCTCCCTCACTTATCCAGCACTTTTTACATCTTCCAAGGCACTTTGTGTTTGTCCTATCTTTTTTGAATAAGTAATGCATACATGGTATGAAATTTTTAAAGATCAAAGTGATATAAGGGTGAAAAATAAGTTTCCTCCATACTTCCCTTAGCCACTCATTAGTCCTGTCTTGGGGCAAACAATGTAACCAGGTGTGTTTTTTGGGGGGTTGTATCTTTTCAGAAATATTGAATGCATCTGGGTGTTTTTAATCATTCTTCACACACCACCCCTACCCATACAATGTACCTTGACTACCGTTTTCACTTGATTCTCACTCACCACACCCTGTGATAGGTGGTGTTCCCACCAATTTACAGATGAGGAAGCTAAGGCTCAGAGATGTGAGATGACCTTTTTCTGGGTTTTGTTGGTGGAAGTAGTGACTTTTTTACAGTTTCCCAGGCAGTAAGTGGAAAATCCAGGACTGATGTTGCAGGTTTTTTAAAGTAATGATTTAATTGGTTTTATTCAATGATCCATGTATTGGGCAGCATCCCATCTAATAAATAGAATGGTGCTCTCCTGATGTTGCAGTTTTTGTCTGCATTCTTTCCTCCACACTGAGAAGTACCAGGTCCTGCACCTCAAACATGATAGGAGATCTCTAAACACTTGCTGGTAGCTAGAGTGATTAAGAAAATCCCCACAATTCCTTTAGTCATATTAGAATTGCTATGGCAGACTTTAGGTGTAATGCTGATGGGCATCAACTGGTAGTTAGCATTAGGGATACAAAAAGTTGATCTTTCTAATTGTTTTCTGGAAATATTTCCCCTCTACAGATTTATTCAGGTCCACCTGAGGAAAGTACTGCACCCCCAGTGCCTCCACCTCGAGTGACAGCAAGAAGGCACAAACCAATCACAATTTCGAAGCGCTTGCTGAGGGAAAGGACAGTTTTCTATACTTCTTCCCTGGATGAAAGTGAAGGTCAGTACTAAAGTTTACCCTTATCTTCTTAATATTGATTGGAGACAAAGAGGATATTGAAAGGAAGACATGGAGGCATAACCATCTTTTCTGAAAAGTTAGACGTTTTCTGGGTCCTGGGCCAGGCAAGCCAAGGTTTGTGAAATTTGTGCCCAGAGAGTGAATTATTCTTTTGGCAGTGGATAGGACAGAGATGAACCTGTAAAATCAGCTACCATTTTCCCTTAGCAGACCAGTGAAGGATACAAGGTGTTCTTAGATCTGTACCTCAGTACATTGAAATGAGTGAGCAATGTGTTTTCTGAATGTTCTGAGATTTTAAATACAAATTCAGCTAACATAGAGAACTGATGGCTGAATAGGAGTTTCTAGTGCTTGTCCCTTCAGAGTAATGTGAATTCAAACAACCATCCATGCATGAAAACCCCTTCATGAAATCTATGGAATCCAGATGAGAGTTCAGAGAACCTGGGTTGAGTACAGAAATAAGAAAAGGTACATTGCAGATGCTAGAAAGGACATTTTCATATTAACCATGTCACCCTTCCCCCAAGCTCACACAGTGTAGTTCAGGGAGAAATCCCCTCCACATGGAGGAAGGAGAGTGAGATGAGCACCCAACTTTACCTTGGACCCCAGCAACAGGCCCACCCCAGTAAACCCGAGCACCAACACATCCCCCATTTTTCCAGACTCCAGGCCAGCCTCCACCAACCCAAGCTCCAGACCTGCCCCAGCACTAGGCCATTCTCTGCAGCCCCAGGCACCAGGCCTGCCCCTGAAGACCCAGAATCCAGGCCCATTACATGCCAAGCTGGCCCCTGTGGCTCTAGTCTCCAGGACGTAACCACAGCTCAGCATACAGTCCAGCCTCCTGTGGATCCAGCCTCCAGGTCTGCCTCAATGCCAGGCTAGCCCCCTGGACCCAGGCTTCAAGCTCTCCCCTGTAGATCCAGGATGAAAGCTTGCCCATCCACTGACCCTGGCACCAGACCAGCCTACCCAAGGACTCCAGCAGCAAGCCCACTTCTGGAGCCTGCCAGGTGGCCTAACCAGAATCTCTGGTTGTGCTGCCTGACCAAAGGCTTTCCTTGCCAAAGCCAGGAATATGTGCCTGTTTCTTCAAATAGGTAAACACCCACTCAAGGCCACAAGGATCAGGAATAATCAGGGAAACTTAACACCACCAAAGGAACAAAATAAAGCATGATGAACTCATCCTAATGAAATGGAGATCTATGAACTGTCTGAAAAGGAATTCCAAATAATCATCTTAAAGAAGCTCAGTGAGCTACAAAAGAACTCAGACAACTAAACAAAATCAGGAAAATAATACATGAGAAGTTCAAGAAAGTTATAGAAATCATAAAAAAAGTTATAGAAATCATAATACATGAGAAGTTCAAGAAAGTTATAGAAATCATAAAAAAAGAGAACCAAAAAGAAATTCTGGAGCTGAAGAACACAATGACTGCATTGAAAAACTCAGTAGAGAGCTTCAACATCAAACTCGAACAAGCAGAAGAAAGAATCAGTGCAGTCAGACAGGTCACTTAAAATTATCCAGTCAGAGGAACAAAAAGAAAAACAGATTGTAAAAGTGAAGAAAACCTAAGAGACCTATGGGACACCGTATACAAACCAATATACACATATGGAAGTCTCAGAAGGAGCACAGAAAGAGAAAGGGGCACAAAGATTATTTAAAGAAATAATGACAGAAAAATTCCTAAATCTGGAGAAGGAAATGAACATCTGGATCCATGAAGCCCAAAGAAACCCAAGTAAGTTAAACATAAAGAGACTTTAACCAAGACACATTGTTATAAAATTCTCAAAATTCCAAGACAAAGAGAATTTTGAATGCAGCAAGAAAAAAGCAAATCATCAAATAAAAGGAAACCCCCATAATACTGTGAGCAGATTTCCCAGCAGAAACCTTGCAGGCCAGGAGAGAATGGGTTGATATATTCAAAATACTGAAAGGAAAAAAACTGCCAACCAGGAATACTATACTGGGCAAAGCAGTCCTTCAGAAATGAAGGAGAGATAAAAGGAAGGAGTTGACTACCACCAGACTTGGTTTAAAAGAAATGTTAAAACATATCATACTAAGTGAAGTAAGCCAGACAGTGAAAGACAAATATCATATGAAATCGCTTATATGTGACATCTAACAAAAAAAGATACAAATGAATCTATATACAAAACTGAAATAGACACACAGACATAGAAAACAAACTTATGGTTACCAAAGGGGAAAGTGTGTGAGGGATAAATTAGGAGGTTGGAATTAACACATATACACTACTATATATAAAATAGATAGACAATAAGGGCCTACTGTATAACACAGGGAAATATACTCAATATTTTTAATAACCTATAAGGGAAAAGAATCTGAAAAAGAGTGTATATATATATATATATATATATATATATATATATAAACTGAATCACTGTACTGTACTCCTGAACATAACAGGACGTTGTAAGTCAACTGTACTTCAATTAAATAAATAAATAAGACATGCTAAAAGAGGGTATTCAAGTTGAAATAAATGGACAGTAACAACATGAAAACATATGAAAGTATAAAACAAATTGGTAAACATAATATAGCCTAATTCAGAATATTCTAATACTGTAATAGTGATGTGTAAACCACTTGTAATTCTAGTATGAAAGTGAAATTACAAAAGTATTAAAAATAACTATATCTACAATAATTTGTTAATGGATACACAATCTAAAAAGTTATAAATTATGACATCAATAACATAAAATGTAGGGGTAGCAGTCGTTAAAATGTAGAGTTATTATATGTAGTCAATGTTACTTTGTTAGCTTTAAACAGACTGCTATAACTATGTTATATGTAAACTTCATGATAAAAGACCCCAAAGCAATCTTGAGAAAGAAAATCAAAGTTGAAGACTTTATGATTTCAAAATATACTACAAAGCAATAGTAACCAAAAGAGTATAGTACTGGCATAAAAACAGACATATAGACAAATGAAACAGAATAATGAGCCCTGAAAAAGTACACACATTTATGATCAATTGACCTTTGATAAAGGTGTCAAGAATACACAATGGGAAAGTATAGTCTTTTCAGTACATGGTGGGAAAAATGGATATCCACATGCAGAGAAATTGGATCCTTATCTCACACAATGTACAAAGATCAACTCAAAATGGATTAAAGACATAAATGTAATACCTATAGCTGTAAAACTACAAGAAGAAAATGTGGGGGGAAAGCTACTTGGCATTGTCTGGTCTGGGCAGTGATTTTTTTGGATATGACCCCCAAAGTATAGGCAACAAAAGCAGAATGGACAAATGTGATTGCATCATGCTAAAGAACTCCTGCACAGCAAGGGAAACAATCAAGAAAGTGAGGAGACAACCTACAGAATAGGAGAAGATATTTGCAAATCATATGTCTGATAAGGGGTTAATATTCCAAAATACATAAGGAACTCATACTACTCAATAATAAGAAAAGAAATAACCCAATTTTTAAAGGTCAAAGGACCTAAATAGACATTTCTCAGAACAAGACAAATAAATGTCCAACAGGTATATGGAAAGTTACTCAACATCACTGATCATCAGGGAAATGCAAATCAAAACTACAAGATATCATCTCACACCCATTATAGTTATTACAAAAAAATGACAAAAGATAAGTGTTGACAAGAATGTGGAGAAAAGGGAACCCTTGTACATTGTTGGTGGTAATGTAAATTAGTACAGCCATTATGGAAAGCTGTGTGTATGTTTCTCAAAAAATTAAAAATAAACTACCATATAGAGTTGTCAACTGCCAGGCTGAGTGTTCAAGGCATACTCAAACATTGATACAGAGCCCCTTTGCAAACACTGGGAGTCATATTGGTTCTTAGTGTTTTAAGGCAATCTCTGTCTAATCATTAGCTGACCACAAAACTAACTAAGCAGTGTCTTTAGTGGCCACACTCAACAAAGAATGCAGATTTAACATAAATGGGTGAAAAAAGTCAGTAAACTAACAATAATAACTAAAATAAACAGCAACAACAACAAACCTTGGGGAGAAGAGATAATCTGAATTTCAGAGTTGCTATATTACTTAAACTGTCCAGTTTTCAATAAAAAGTTATGAGATATCTAAAGAAACAAGAAAGCATGACCCATACACAGGAACAAAAACAAAAAGCAATCAAATAATTGCTACCACATAACCCAGCAACTCCACTCTTAAGTATGTACCCAAGAGGAATGAAAACACAGCTTCACAAAGACTTACATTTGAATATTTATAGCAGCTTTTTTCATATCAGCCAAAAACTGTGAGCAACCTAAATGTTCATCAACTGATGAATGAACAAACAAATTGTGGTATATGCATACAATGGAGTACTACTCAACAACACATAGGAATGAACTACTGATACATGTATCATCCCCATCCTCCAGGTATATCAGGTTCTTTCAGGACCTCAAGCATGCCCTCATAATCCAGGCCTTTGCACCTGCTATCTCCTTTGCTGGACACACTCCCTCGGCACCTTCGCATGGCTGGGTCATTCTTATGCTTCAGGTCTCAGATAAATGCCACCTCCTCCAAAAGGCCCTCCTCAACCACACCCAAAGTGGCTCTCCTTGGTTGTTTGCCTCTGTCCCTAGTTTGTTTCACTCATACCACTTATTAACAGTTCTTCATATTTTGTGATCTTGTTACTTCTTTTTGGTTGCCCACAGAATAAAAGTTACCAACTGTGTCAATGAAAAAAATATAAACTACCATATGATCCAGTAATTCCACTTCTGGGAATATATCCAAAGGGAATGAAATTAGTATCTCGAAAAGATATCTGCACTCTCATGTTCATTGCAGCATTATTTACAATAGCTGCATATGGAAGTACCAAAGTGTTCATCAACAGATGAATGGATAAAGAAAATGTGAGAGATACATAGACACACACCCAGAAACACACACAGGTGCACACACACACACAAAATGGAATATTATTCAGCCTTAGGTACAAAAGAAGGAAAACTTGTAATTTGTGACAACATGGATGAACCTGAAGGACCTTATGCTAAGTGAGATGAGATAAGGGCAGAGAGATAAATGCTGCATGATTTCACTTATATGTGGAATCTAAAAAAGTCAAACTCATAGAAGCATAAAGTAGGATGGTGGCTGCCAGGGACTTAGGGGAGAGTGAAATGGGGAGGTGTTTGATCAAAGGGTACAAAGGTTCAGTTATTCAGGATGAATATGTTCTGGAGATATGATACAGCATTGTGACTGTAGTTAATAATACTATATTGTATACTTGAAGTTTGTGAAAAGAGTAGATCTTAAATATTCTTACCACACACAAAATTGGAAACTATATGAGGTGATGGATATGTTAATTAGATTGATTGTGGTATTCATTTTACAATGTATTCATATATCAAAACATCACATTGTATACCTTAAATATATACAATTTTTATTTGTCAATTATATCCCGATAAAGCTGGGGAGAAAATCAGCTCACATGGATTAAGTACCATGCTAGGTGGAATTAAGACAGTCCCTGGCCTCAAGGAGTTTATAGGCTAAATGGAGATAGATAGATGATAGATAGATAGATAGATAGATAGATAGATACAGATAAACAAATAAATGCCATTTAGTTGAATAATTGCTTAGTATGGATTCTGCACCCATTTTTAATGGGCCTCTCTCCTCATTACTCTGTTGAGACCTTTTTTGTCAAGATTACCAACAATCTCCATGTGCCACTCCACTATTCTTATCATACTCAGACTGTGAGAAGCATTTCATTTTATTTACTCTTCCTTCTTGAAACACTTATTCACTTGGCTTTCAGGACACCAAACTCTCCTTCTACCTCACTAGACATTCCATTTCAGTCTCCTCTTGGTTTTCCTTCTCTTCTCAATTTCTACATGTTGGAAGGTCCCAGAGTTTTGTTTTGTTTTGTTCTGTTCTATTTTTCTCAGTCCACTTCTCTGTCTGTATTTGTTTTCTGCGTGATTTCATTCAGTCTCGTGGTTTTAAATATCTTTAAAATATGAGGATGATTTTCAAATTTATATATCAAGGAGTACTATCTCCCCTCTTCCCATCTCAAACTCCCTGTTCAACATCTCTCTTTAGATGACTCATGGACATTTCCAATTCAAAATGTACAAATACTCTTGATTTCCTATTCCTCCTCAATCTACTCTTACTCTGGTCTCCCTCATCTAAGTAATTGGCAGTACCAGTCACCCAATGGCTAAGGTCAAGAACTTTGGGATGATCCTTGATTACTCTCTTTTCCTTTTACCTTACACCTAATCCATCAGCAATTCCTCTTAGCTCTCCGTGCACATTGTATGTTGAACCTACTAATTCCTACTGCTACCTTCCTGGTAGAGCCACCATCATCTCTTATTTGTGTGGCTACAGGAGCTTCCAAACTCTTATCCTTGCTTTTCTTCTTGCCTGACTATAATTTGTTCTCCACAGCAGCCAGTAAGATGTGTATTCTTTTAAAAATGTAAATCAGATCATATCATTCCCTCTGGTCCAAATTTCCAGTGACTTCTCTCCATTTTTAGAAGAAAATTTACATTTTATTCTGCATTATATGATCCTCACTTACCTTTCTGATCTCATTTCTGAACTTCACTGTCTCTCTGTACCCTCTGTTCTCTCTGCTCTAATCTCATTGGTTTTGCCATTCCTTATACATGTCAAACTTACCCAAGGGCCTTTATATTTGCTGTTCTCTTGGTCCTAAACATTCTTCCTCCAGAACTTTGCAAACTTTACTCCTTCATTCAGATCTCAGCTAAATGACATCTCTTCATAGAGACCTTCTCTGAATACTCTATTTAAATAGATCTTTCTCCTTCTCCATTACTCTCTATCCTTTTACACTGCTTTATTTTATTCCTATCACTTGCTACTTTGTTCACATGTTTATTATCTGTCTTTCCCATTAGAATGTCAGATCCACTTTTATCACCAGCCTCTAGAACAATTCCTATATATCCCATGTGTTCATTAAATACTTGTAGAATAAATGGCTGGGCGTATAGGGAATAATGAAGGGAAAGAGATCACCCAGTTTAAGGGATCACCTCCTTAGGAGGTGATCTGACATTTAGGAGAAAGTAGAAGGGAACACTGAATGCCTACTCTGTTGTTCCATACTCCCATTTTAATTGGATAAACTCATTTATTTGTCTATTTACAATCTCCCCAAATACACACCAGAAAATATAATCTCTGTGCCAGCAGAAATTTTTCACGCTGTATCCCTAGTGCCAGCATAGTATCTAGCATATCACAAATCCTCAATAAATGTGTGTAATAAATGAATGAGCTGGGTGATAGTAGACCTGAGATATAATTTCACCTTGGCCACTAGCTTACTGAATAACTTGGGCTAGTCACTTCCTTATTCTGGGTCTTAATTTGCCCCTCTGTGTGAGGAGTTCTTTGTGCCAGAAGATCACCAATGGGATCACCCACTCTAGACAATTTTCTAACTTTTTTTCAAACTGAGATATAATTCATATGAAATAAAATTCACCCTTTTCAAGTGTAGGTCAGTGGTTTTTAGTATATTCACAAGCTTGTGCAAACATCTAATTCCAGAACATCTTCTTCATGCTTTTTCTGCATCTATTGAGATGATCATATGGTTTTTCTCTTTCCATTTGTTAATATGGTGTATCACATTGATTGATTTGCATTTTTCAAAGAATCCTTGCCACATGCCCAATCTTGTTTCATCTATACCCCTACCGATTGCCTCAACTCAGACATCATGTCATTTCATCCATAAATGTTTCAGTATGTACTTGTAAAAGATAAGAACACTATTTTAACCAAAATCTCAATACCATCATCATACATAAAAGAAAAGAACACTAAACAAAATAGTAATTCCTTAAGATCACTGTCTAGTCAGTATTCAAATTCTCCTATTTTTACATTTTTTTTGAAAAAAACCAGGATCCAAATAAGACGCATATATTACAACTGGTTGACATATCTCTCAGGTCTCATTTAGCTGACCAGAACCTCTGTTCTTAACCACTACACTCTGATCTAGGTTTTCTATTACCAAGGAAGGTGATAATTTCCTTAGAGCAGGAGTTCTCAATCGGGGGTTCATTAACAGCTTCAGGGGGTTCCATGAATCTCTTAAAATTAGTTTTCAAAATTTTACATGTATTTGTGTAGGTTAATTATTCTAGGGAGAATATCCTTCGCTCTCATTAGAGACTCAAAGCTTTAATTAAGAAACAGGGCAACTGAAAAGCATATACTATTGTCACAGGAAATTGTAGACCACAAAAGCTAAGGGAAAGCCATAAAGTGGTGAGTTGAGGATGTCTTTATGAGGATGGAGAAAGAAGTTAAATTCTGTTAAGTGTATTACCTTGAAATTTAAGAGATCTTTATAAATTACTTTTGAGAGAAATAGAAATAGAGATTAAATGGTACCTTATTTAAAAGTAATATAATGTACAATTGATTGGGGTCTCTTAAGTCCCTTTTTAACATATCCCTTTAAATAAAGTATCTTGGCATATTGTGGTTTTGCTGAATTGTGGTCATGAAAATAATACTCAGATCTTAAATTGAATTCCCTGTTTTATGAGACTTGTGACTCCACATGAACTGGAATGGGTAGAGACTGATTTTGTGGGATATCATTGATTTGTTCCATGACAATAGCTCCTTTGAATATGTGTATAACTTTGCAATATTATATATAGAAAGGTTATCATTAATGTTTCCTCTTTGCACCATCTTTTCCTAGATGAAATCCAACACAGAACACCGAATGGTACTATCATCAGCAGTATAGAACCATCCAAGATGCCACAACACCCCAAAATGCCTATGCAGAGAAGTGGGGAAGCAGATCATGGGAGGAAATCCCCAAGCCGGCCTGTTTCAGATGGCAAGTTGGAGTCCTGCCTCGAGGTGGATGTGGGGAAGTTGGTATCTAGGCTGCAGGATGGAGGGACCAAGGCCATACCAAAGGCCACCAATGGACCTGTGCCAGGCCATGGGCCCACTAAGACCTCCTCTTTCCATGTAAAGAGACCAGCTCCTCGGCCCCTGGCTCACCACAAGGAAGGTAAGTGCTTGGGAATCCCACGGAGAAGAGAAATTACCTCAACTATTTTTTTTAATATTTCCCTAGAAATTGTTCACTTTAATAATTTCATTAAAATAACATAGAATTATGCATAGGATCTTACCAATTAAAAATATTCTCCATTGAATGGATTTTATAATCTCTTACTTAGGTTTCTTTTTTTTTTTTTTATCCCACCACCACCCCGCCACTCGCTTTCCCCCCTTGGTGTCCATACGTTTGTTCTCTACATCTGTGTCTCTATTTCTGCCTTGCAAACTGGATCATCTGTACCATTTTTCTAGATTCCACATATATGCATTAATGTACGATATTTGTTTTTCTCTTTCTGACTTACTTCACTCTGTATGACACTCTCTAGGTCCATCCACGTCTCTACAAATGACCCAATTTCGTCCCTATTTATGGCTGAGTAATATTCCATTGTATATATGGACCAAATCTTCTTTATCTATTCGTCAGTCAGTAGGCATTTAGGTTGCTTCCATGACCTGGCTATTGTAAACAGTGATGCAATGAACATTGGGGTGCATGTGTCTTTCTGAATTATGGTTTTCTCTGGGTACATGCCCAGTAGTGGGATTGCTGGGTCATATGGTAGTTCTATTTTTAGTTTTTAAACAAACCTCCATACTGTTCTCCATAGTGGCTGTACCAATTTACTTTCCCACCAACAGTGCAAGAGGGTTCCCTTTTCTCCACACCCTCTCCAGCATTTGTTGTTTGTAGATTTTTTGATGATGCCCATTCTAACCAGTGAGAGGTGATACCTCATTGTAGTTTTGATTTGCATTTCTCTAATAATTAGTGATGTTGAGCAGCTTTTCATGTGCCTCTTCATCATCTGTATGTCTTCTTTGGAGAAATGTCTATTTAGGTCTTCTGCCTGTTTTTTGATTGGGTTGTTTGTTTTTTTAATACTGAGCTGCAGGAGCTGTTTACATGTTTTGGAGATTAATCCTTTGTTCGTTGATTCATTTGCAAATATTTTCTTCCATTCTGAGGATTGTCTTTTCGTCTTGTTTATGGCTTCCTTTGCTGTGCAAAAGCTTTTAAGTTTCATTAGGTCCCATTTCTTTATTTTTGCTTTTATGTCCATTACTCTAGGAGGTGGGTCAAAAAAGAAATTGCTGTGATGTATGTCAAAGAGCTCTTTACGTAGTTCTTCCTATGTTTTCCTCTAAGAGTCTTACAGTGTCCAGTTTTACATTTAGGTATTTAGTCCATTTTATTTTTCTGTATGGTGTTAGGGAGTTTTCTAATTCATTCTTTTACATTTAGCTGTCCAGTTTTCCCAGTACCACTTTACTGAAGAGACTACCTTTTCTCCATTGTATATCCTTGCCTCTTTTGTCATAGATTAGTTGACTATAAGTGCATGGGTTTATCTCTGGGCTTTCTATCCTGTTCCTTTTATCTATATTTCTGCTTTTGTGCCAATACCATATTGTCTTGATTACCGTAGCTTTGTAGTATAGTCTGAAGTCAGTCTCATTCCTCCAGCTCCATTTTTTTCCCCTAAATATTGCTTTGGTTATTCGGGGTTTTTTGTGTCTCCATACAAATTAAAAAAATTTTTGTTCTAGTTCTGTAAAAAATGCCATTGGTAGTTTGATAGGGATTGCATTGAATCTGTAGATTGCTTTGTGTAGTATAGTCACTTTCATAATATTGATTCTTCCAATCCAAGAACATGGTATATCTCTCCATCTGTTTGTGTCATCTTTGATTCCTTTCATCAATGTCTTATAGTTTTCTGAGTACAGGTCTTTTACCTCCTTAGGCAAGTTTATTCCTAAGTATTTTATTATTTTTGTTGCAATGGTGAATGGGAGTGTTTCCCTAATTTCTCTCTCTGATGTTTCATCATTAGTGTATAGGAATGCAAGAGATTTCTTTCCCTTAATTTTGTATCCTGCAACTTTACCAAATTTACTGATGAGCTCTAGTAGTTTTCTGGTGGCATCTTTAGATTATCAATGTATATTACCATGTCATCTGCAAACAGTGACAGTTTTACTTCTTCTTTTCCAATTTGTATTCCTTTTATTTCTTTTTCTTCTCTGATTGCCATGGCTATGACTTCCAAAACTATGTTGAATAATAGTGGCAAGAGTAAACATCCTTGTATTGTTCCTGACCTTAGCAGAAATGCTTTCAGTTTTTCACCATTGAGAATGGTGTTTGCTGTGGGTTTGTTGTACATGGCTTTATTATGCTGAGGTAGGTTCCCTCTATGCCCACTCTCTGGTGAGTATTTTATCATAAATAGGTGTTGAATTTTGTCAAAAGTTCTTTCAGTATCTATTGAAATGATCATATGGTTTTTATTCTTCAATTTTGTAATGTGGTGTTTCACATTGATTTATTTGCATATATTGAAGAATCCTTGCATCCCTGGGATAAATCCCACTTGATCATGGTGTATGATCCTTTTAATGTGTTACTGGATTCTGTTTGCTAGTATTTTGTGAAGGATTTTGGCATCTATCTTCATCAGTGATATAGGTCTCTAATTTTCTTTTTTTGTAGCATCTTTGGTTTTGGTATCAGGGTGATGGTGGCCTTGTAGAATGAGTTCGGGTGTGTTCTTTCCTCTGCAAATTTTTGGAAGAATTTGAAAAGGATGTGTATTAGCTCTTCTCTAAATGTTTGTTAGAATTCACCTGTGAAGCCATCTGGTCCTTAACTTTTGTGTGTTGGAAGATTTTTAATCACAGTTTCAATTTCATTACTTGTGTTTTATCTGTTCATAGTTTCTATTTATTCTTGGTTAAGACTTGGAAGGTTATACTTTCTAAGAATTGGTCCATTTCTTCCAGGTTGTCCATTTTATTGGCATACAGTTGCTTGTAGTAGTCTCTCTTATGATGCTTTGTATTTCTATGGTGTCTGTTCTAACTTCTCCTGTTTCATTTCTAAGTTTATTGATTTGAGTCCTCTCCCTCTTTTTCTTGATGAGTCTGGCTAAAGGTTAATCAATTTTGTTTATCTTCTCAAAGAACCAGCTTTTAGTTTTATTGATTTTTGTTATTGTTTTCTTTGTTTCTATTTCATATATTTCTGCTCTGATATTTATCATTTCTTTCCTTCTACTATCTTTGGTTCTTTTTTGTTCTTCTTGCTCTAGTTACTTTAGGTGTAAGGTTAGATTGTTTATTTGAGAGTTTTCTTGTTTCTTGAGGTAGGATTGTATTGCTATAAACTTCCCTCTTAGAACTGCTTTTGCTGCATCCATATGTTTTGGATCATCGTGTTTCTATTGTCATTTGTCTCTAGGTATTTTTTGATTTCCTCTTTGATTTCTCCAGTGATCTCTTGGATATTTAGTAATGTATTGTTTAGCTTCCATGTGTGTGGGGTTTTTTTACATCTTTTCCCCCTGTAATTTATTTCTAATCTCATAGCCTTGTGGTCGGAAAAGATGCTTGATAAGATTTCAATTTTCTTAAATTTACCAAGGCTTGATTTGTGACCAAAGATGTGATCTATCCTGGAGAATGTTCAGTGTGCACTTGAGAAGAAAGTGTAATCTGCTGTTTTCAGATGGAATGTCCTATAAATATCAGTTATATCTATCTGGTCTATTTTGCCATTTAAAGCTTGTGTTTCCTTATTAATTTTCTGTCTGGTTGATCTGTCCATTGGTGTAAGTGACGTGTTAAATTCCCCCACTAGTATTGTGTTACTGTTAATTTCCTCTTTTATAGCTGTTAGCATTTGCCTTATGTATTGATGTCCTGCTATATTGGGTGTGTATATATTTATAATTGTTATCTCTTCTTCTTGGACTGATCCCCTGATCATTATGTAGTGTCCTTCCATGTCTCTTGTAACATTCTTTATTTTAGTCTATTTTTTTCTGATATGAGTATTGGTACTCCAGCTTTCTTTTGATTTCCATTTTCATGGAATATCTTTTTCCATCCCCTCACTTTCAGTCTATATGTGTCCCTAGGCCTGATGTGGGTCTCTTGTAGACAGCATATATATGGGTCTTGTTTTTGTATCCATTCAGCGAGCCTGTGTCTTTTGGTTGGAGCATTTAATCCATTCATATTTAAGGTAATTATTGATATGTGTGTTCCTATTACCATTTTCTTAATTGTTTTGTGTTTGTTTTTGTAGGTTCTTTTCTTCTTTTGTGTTTCCCGCTTAGAGAAGTTCCTTTAGCATTTGTTGTAGAGCTGGTTTGGTGTGCTAAATTCTCTTAGCTTTTGCTTTTCTTTAAAGCTTTTGATTTCCCTGTCGAATCTGAATGGGATCCTTGCCAGGTAGAATATTCTTGATTGTAGGTTCTCCCCTTTCATCACTTTAAGTATATCATGCCACTTACTTCTGGCTTGTAGAGTTTCTGTTAAGAAATCAGCTGTTAACCTTATGCAAGTTCCCTTGTATGTTATTTGTCATTTTTCCCTTGTTGCTTTTAATAATTTTTCTTTATTTTTTGTCAATTTGATTACTGTGTGTCTTGGGGTGTTTCTCCTTGGGTTTATCCTGTATGGGACTCTCTGCACTTCCTGGACTTGGGTAACTATTTCTTTTCCCATGTTAGGGAAGTTTTCAACTATAATGTCTTCAGATATTTTCTTAGTTCCTTTCACTACTTCTTCTCCTTCTGGCACCCATGTAATGCAAATGTTGTTGTGTTTACGGTTGTCCCAGAGGTCTCTTAAGTTGTCTTCATTTCTTTTCATTCTTTTTTCTTTATTCTGTTTTCTATGTATAAAATAATATCATCTGCAAATAGTGACAGTTTTACTTCTTCCTTTCCAATATAGATGCATTTTATTTCTTCTTATTGCCTAATTGCTCTGGCTAGGACTTCCAATTCTATGTTTAATAAGAGTGGTGAGAGTGGGCATCCTTGTCTTGTTCCTGATCTTAGAGGGATAGCTTTCAGTTTTTCACCGTTGAGTATGATGTTGCCTGTGAATTTGTAATATATGGCCTTTACTATGTTGAGGTACTTCCTTCTATACCCATTTTATTGAGAATTTTTATCATATGTGGATATTGAATCTTGTCAAATGCTTTTTCTACATCTATTGAGATGATACATTTTTTAGTTTTCATTTTGTTAATGTGTGGTGTATACATTGATTGATTTGTACATATTGAACCATCCTTGCATCCCTGGAGTAAATCTCACTTGATCACAATGTATGATCCTTTTAATGTATTGTATTGGATGTGCTAATATTTTGTTGAGGATTTTTTCATCCATGTTCATCAGAGATATTGGCCTGTAACTCTGTGTGTGTGTGTGTGTGTGTGCGTGTGTGTGTGTGTGTGTGTTGTCCTTGTCTGGTTTTGGTATCAGGGTAATGTTGGCCTTGTGAAATCAGTTAGGAAGTTTTTCCTCCTCTTTAAGTTTTTAGAAAAGTTTGAGAAGGATAGGTATTAAATCTTCTTTGAATGTTTGGTAGAATTCACCTGCAAAGCCATATCATCCTGGACTTTTGTTTGGTAGAGGTTTTTGTTTACTGTTTTAACTTCTTTATTAGCGATCGGTCTATTCACATTTTCTTTCTTCATGACCTAGTCTTGGAAGGTTGGGATTCAAGAATTTGTCCATTTCTTCTAGGTTGGCTGATTTGTTGGCATATAGCTATTCATAACATTTTTTAATAATTATTTGTATTTCTGTGGTATCTGTTATTATGTCTCTTCTTTCATTTCTGATTTTACTTATCAGAGACTTTTCTCTTTTTTCTTAGTGTCTAGCTAAAGGTTTGTTAATTTTGTTTATCTTTTCAAAGAAACAGCTCTTAGTTTCCTTGATCTTTTGTATTGTCTTTTTGGTCTCTATTTCATTTATTTCCACTCTGATCTTTATTATTTCCTTTCTTGTACTGACTTTGAGCTTCATTTTTTTCCTTTTTTTTCTAGTTCATTTAGGTGTAAGGTTAGATTGTTTCTTTCAGATTTGTTTCTTTTTTCTTGAGGTAGGCCTGTGTTGCTATAAACTTCCCTCTTAGTACCACTTTTGTTGCATTCCATAAATTTAAGTATGTCGTATTTTCATTTTCATTTGTCTTCAGGTAATTTTCGATTTCTCCTTTGATTTCTTTGTTGTCCCAATAGTTTTTCAGTAGTATGTTGTTCATTCTCCACATATTTGTAATTCTTGTAGATTTTTGTAGTTGATTACTAGTTTCATTCCATTGTGATTGGAAAAGTTGCCTGATATTATTTCAATCTTCTTAAATTTATTGAGACTTGTTTTGTGTCCCAACATATGGTTTATCCTTGAGAATGTTCCATGTGTACTTGAGGAGAATATGTATTTTGCTACTTTTGGGTGGAATGCTCTGTACAAATCTATCAAATCCATCTGGTCTAATGTTTCATTTAAGACTGCTATTTCCTTGTTGACTTTCTGTATGGATGATCTATCCATTGATGTAAGTTGGGTGTTAAAGTCCCCTACTATTATTGTGTTGCTATCAATTTCTTCCTTTAAGTCTGTTAATAATTGCCTTATATATTTTGGTGCTTCTACATTAGGTGCATTATATTTACCATTTATTAAGTATCTGCTATGTTCCTGGCACTGTGCTAGGTACTAGCATAATATTTCTTATCCTCACAAACTTATTGTGAAGAATATATATATTTTTTCTACTAGAAAACTGAGGCTCCCAAAGGTGTTAATTGCCAAAGGTTCATAGTGAGTAACTGGCAGATCTGGGATCTAAGTCTTAGCAAGTCTGGCAGGCATCAAAGTCTGTGTTCTTTCCAGTAAGGCAGAACTATCACTTTACCTTCCTATAAGAAGCTTTGAACCTGTGAACTATTGTTTTCTCATTCTTACTTTCCAGTATAGTAGAAATAGGGACAATAGGGCACAACTGCAGCAAAGCTATGGGCTTTTTAAGTTACAAGTTCAAAATGTGGCTGACTTCTGCAAATTTAATTGGCTACTAGATGGAGAGACTCATGTTGGGAGGTTGTGACTAATCTAGAGGGGACTAGGGGGAATATAATTCTATGAAAAAAGAGACTTTGATATCACAAAGGCTTAGATCCATATCCTGACTCTTTTATTTTCTAGCTAGATAGCCTTTTAAAAATGTGCCTTATGTTTTATATCATGTCCTGTTCCAAAAAAAGATTTAAGGCATTTCACAATATAGAAAAATATAAGAACTTAAAAATAGTAAGAATAATTGCTGTGCAACTGGCCCCTTTCTAGGTGTTGAAGACATAAGAGTGAATAAGACATACAGGGTCCCTACTGTCTTTAAGCTTTTATAAGGACTTAGCAAGCCTAAGCCTTAATTTGTTGAAAAAAAGTCAAAAGAAAAATATGACATGACACGAAAATTATATGAAATTCAATTTTCCATGTCCATAAACAGAAACATGTTCCTTCATTTACATATTGTCTGGAGCTGCTTTCATGATGTGGGTTGTTGCATGTAACAACCTCAATATGGGTTGATGGCATTGTCTCAGAGCACAATTCAGTAAAAGCTATTCTATGGGGCTCTGATAAGATTTCTACTAAGTAACTGACTATGAATTCTCTAGCTTGACACTGATGCATCTGTATGATTACAGTTAAGTTATTTAACCTCTTTGCACCTTGGTTTCCTTATCTGTAAATGGGAGAAACAGTTAATCCCTCAGAATTATTGCTAAGGTTAAAAGGAATAACAAATAAAGTATCTGCTATATAATCAATATGCAGAATATGTTATTAATTCCTTCCACTTTTCCTCCCCTTCATAAGATTTGCCTCTTCTCGGAAGTAACAAGTTAAGCCAGACTTCTGTGTACACAACTGCTTCAATTCATAAGTCATATGTTGACCTTCACATCAATCTGGTGGATAACTGGATAACTCAACTTATATTCATCACAGTAAAGTTTGTCTTGCCTGTCGCCAAGCCTTGGGGTCAGTCAGATATTATCAGCTCAGCCCACACAGTAACTTAGCCCTCCCTATCAGTTCCGCTTTCACCATCTTCTGCTGCAAAGTTAAATCCCAACGACATTCCACTCTCCCCCTTCCTCCTTAGTCCTGCCTCAGGCTGCTGGCAGCAGCTGCTCTGATCTAATGGTTTCAGTTAATGCGAGTACTCATTTGACTGTCCAGTATCAGCCAGACTATCTAAATCTGGGCCACAGCACTCCCTGGCATTGCTTTCTGCCTTAAATCAGTTAGCAACAGGCCAGTGTGATGCAGGTTTTCTCAAAGACCCATGCCTCCAGCCTTGGCTACAGGAAGTAGAACTGAGGTAGTACTCCTGCCCTTGGTGAAGAATTAGCCAAACCTCTGGTGTAGTTGCCTCTTGGAACTTTCCCTACTCCCACCTCCTCACATCTTATTCCCTCCCTTCCTCCCCATTTTGGCTGTCACTCCAGTGACAGATATCGGGCATCAGAACAAATATCAACTAAACAAAAACTGCAAACAACTCTGATCCCAAGCTATAACTAATAGTTGTTAGCCACAGGTTCTAGCCCACAGCCTGAAATGGCAATGTCACAGGGAGAGAGCTGTCACCTTAGCTGACCCACTCTGCATCTTGTTGTTGTCACTTCAATTCAGCTCCTTCTTCAGAGCTTTGCCTGCCATCCTGAGGGTCAATGCATAGGTCTCTTTGCTTTAGTGATACAACTGTGCCACTGTCCTATCCACCATCTTCACTCCTTGCATTGATCCAACATTTGAATAGACTGGATGTGCTCCACATATTTTCTTAGTAATTAAAGATAGCAAAAACAAGGTGCATGTTAAATTGCTTTGTTCCATGACACTCAACTTGATAACGTAACCAATATTGTTTGCTGATGTAATTTTGTCAAGGGCCCTTTTCTGTTCCACACGTGGAACTGGACACGTCTCTTCATCTATTGCATCTAATCATTCTGATAGGCCTTTGAGATAAGTTTTATTTTCCCAATTTCACAGATGGAGAAACTGAGGCTCAGAGAAGTGAAACAGCTTGCCCAGAGTCACCCACATTGTAAGATGTGGAGATGGGGATTGAACCTTGGCTCCCTGGGTATCACATTCTTATTTCTTAAGTGGCTTCAGCTACCTTCCCCTTTCTGTTTTCTAAGAAGCATTCACTTTTGGAGGAACAAAATTATACAAGCCAAATTTCCTGCCTTCCTTTGATGTTGCTGCCTCTTACCAGGCCTGGCTTTGGAAAGGGCATTTTTGTAGCTTCTACAAAGGGACTTAGGACTTTCCTTTGGGGAACGGAGAGGAAGGACATCTACTTACATGTATTTGTTCATTTATTCAGGCACAGTGCTGTGCAATTAGAGAGACAAAGATAAATGGCCATGTTCCCTGCCCTCCAAAGGTTCATGGCGAGGCTGGCATGTAAGCAACCAGTCCCAGTCCAGTGTCATCCATGTTCTAGTGGGAGTTAGAATACATTCCAGTAGAAGCATGGGGTAAAGAGCCCTTCACTGTGCCAGAGGTTCTGAGATAAAAATGGAGAATACATCCACACTGAGACCCTATGACATATGGGCTTAGGAGCCTCTGTTTTGACTGGAGAGAGAAGACTGCATTCTGGTAGCATGCTTTTGGGCTTGGGGAAAGGGTGCTTGTAAGGCCCTGCTCAGCCACAGGGCCATCAATTCTCCACTGGGGTGACTAATGCTATGAGTAGCATTTGCATCTGCTCTAAAAGTATTAGGCACAGACTTGTTCTTGCAGTAATGAGCTTTGTGGCCATTATCCACATTTTCTTGTTTGGACTCATTATGCTTTTAATAATGTACTGTGTTTAGTTTTCATTCTCTGGCTTTCCTGGAGCCTAACTCCAAGTTGATTCACAGGGGTCAGAGGCTTTAAGGTGATCATGGGGGAATGTCGTAGAAAGAGATAGATGATTCTAGAAGTTTGAGGGAATCTACAAGTCAAAACAGCCTCCCTTTACTCTGTGCTCTCGGGTAAGGTGTAGATGGATGTAAAAAAAGGTGGAAGAAATTGGCTTAAGGTTGAATATTGATGTTCATCAAGTCCTAAGAAATCTATAAATGCTAAAATTCTTTAGTTATGGTCATTTGATAGAGAATGGGGAGGGAGGGGATAGGTTGGGCTGGAGAGGGAGGTCCAAAGAGTCAAGTTGTGGACCGAGGTTAAAAATAAATTAAAAGGAAGTACAATTTGGTAAAAATACCAATAAGCTCAAAAGGCTTAGTGGAGTCTCAGATATGACTTAGGCTCCAGAGTCACTGAGATGTGAGTTTGAATCCTGGCTCTGCCTCATCCTAGCTGTGGGACCTTGGGCAAGTCACAACATCTCTGAGCCTTAGTTTTCTAATTTGTAAAATGAAGATATTTGTGCCTATAGGATTGCTGTAATGATGAAATGAGATACCAATGTACTTGGCACATAATGAGTACTAAGTAAAAGGTAGCAGTTGTTTTGCTTTTACAGGAGGCTAATTACTAACTACACAATCTTAATTAGGTGAACTTCACTTCTCTGAGCCAGTTTTCTCAACTGTAAGTGGGGACAATGCCTATACTGCAGGTAAGGTTTTTGTGGGGATTAAGTAAGATTAGGTATACAAAACATCTGGTAATATAAAAGAAGTTCAAAAAATGATAGTGGTAGTGGTTGGGTAACAACCTCTCAGGAAATGGCAGGCATGGAAGATGGTAGATATTTACTCTTCTATATTCTAGAGCCTATGAGAAGCCTCAAGCTTCAAACGTAGGTGTCATAAAAGAGCTCAGAACTACTCTTTCCACCCTCAACCTATCTCTGACCATTCCAAACACTCAGAAATAGGAGGACTGTTGATAAGGGGAAGGGGCAAGGAAGGATTCTTAGCCATCCCTCAAAGTCCAGCTAAAGTCCTATTACCTCCATGAAGCCTTTTGACAATTCTGCCTGAGGGAACTCTCCCTTACCTCACTTCTTTTGGCACCCAACTTTGACCCTTTAATTGTGGATGCTGAGTTACTGTATTCATGCTTATTTCCCATGAGTATGACTTCATTCTCCAACTCAGTTTTAAGCCCCTGGATGGCAAAGTCAATGTCAAATCATTTGTCTGCATCTGTTGTGAGAGCATAAGGCCAGGCACAAAAGCCCTCAAGGAACACTCAGTCTATTGAACACCTTTCAATTTAGATTTTAGAATAGCCCTGAAATTTGGGTATATCATGTTTGTGTTTGTCACAGATGGCACAAATGGGGACTTCAAAAGGGAAAGCTTTTTCCGTTGTCCTTCTAATGGACTGAACTGCGTTTTTCTTTTCTCAATGAGTATTTATTGAATACCAGTTACAAATTTACTTGGGCCCCTGGTGAATGCAGAGAGGAATCCCACTTAGATCTAGCTCTCGGGTTGCTCCATTTTAATAGCGGAGATAGAGCCACCAAAACAAAGAGCCCTGATTCAAAGTACAAGGTGGTTGGTGCTGTAAGAGTAAGAGAAAGCAACTTGGAGCATATTAGGCTTCTAAGAGATGTGGCACTTAAGCTGAATCTTAATAGATGATGCAAATTTGGGCATATTAGAAGGGATAAAGGGCATCTAGGAAAGAAATGATTAATTGTAGGATGTGTACGTGGAACAAGAAATAATACTGTTTCTGTGGACTATGGGATATGTAAAGAGGAAGGGTGGAAAGTTAGACCAGAAACATCAGTTGAGGCTAGGTGGAAGAAGGTAGTGAATTCCAGGTTAAAAAATGTTTGAGTTTATTCTGCAGGCAACAGGGAGCTGTGAAATCTAAATCTAGTATCTATCTACCTTTCTATCTGGAGATTTTTTTCAAGCTGGTTAGGTACATGATCAGAACTGACTTCTAGAGTATTCCACTGTAGCATATAAAAGTCAGCGGGGAGAGATATAGGCCTATAGACTTATATCATGGACCTACTGATCTGGAAAATAGTCCAAGTTCACATTGTACAGGTAGGGAAGTGATCTGCTCAAGCTCACACAGCAAGTTAGTTTTAGTATTAAGACTGGAATCTAGGTCTTTTGACTCCCAGTTATTATTACTCTTCCATCCCTGCCTCCTCAGTTTGACACTGTGGCTATACTGTCGCAAATTAGAGGCAGGAGAGAACAACATTGGGGTCTTTCAAACAAGAAAGCCCATTGCTACTACTTCAAAGTTTGACTTAAAATGAATCATCAATTTGCAGCACCCAATAAAGAGCCTAGGAGGATGCAAGGCTGATGACATTTGTTTTCTGAGGCCTTGGGTTGATGTCTATTTGGATGTGGCTGCAACTGGGAAATGAATGGGTTTCATATTTCAGGGGGAGTCATCTGGTTCTCTCACCAAAGGAAACAGTAGCCTTAGGGTGGACACAGCTTCAGGTAGAAATGTTTTCTGGCTCTGACTGTAGCATATGCTTCCTATCCAATACCTCCTCCAGTGACCAGTAGAAATGGAACAGCATTGTCAGCTGTTATAATCCGATCTGCAGTGAGCAAGCAGCATCATGTGGCCTAGTGGTTCTCAACTCTGGCTATACATAGCATCACCTGGGGAGCTTTTAAAAATACCCATACCAAGGTGCTACCCCAATCAATTAAACTAGGCTCTCTGGGGATGGGTCCCCAGTACTGTATAATTTCAATGTTCCCAATGTATAGCCAAGGTTGAAAATCATTGGTACTTCTGACCACTTGGGCTTTGGAAAGCAGATGGACCTGAATCTATTGCCAGTTAACTATGGGGTTATACTTCTCATCTCTGTGTTTCTGTTTCCTCAACTGTAGACCAGGCATAATGCTTCTTGTCTTTCAGGGTTAGGGCCAATGTTAAATGAGAATATATGCATAAAGTACTGAGTATATTATCATAGTACCTGGAACAGAGCAGGTGTTCAATAAAAAGGTAGCTAAAGTTTTTTACCAGTTATTTTATTACCATTACCATTATTATTGTCATTTATAACTTTTTATATTACTACTAATAACAACAAAACAGCAGACACTGGGAAGAAAAGTGGATGCAGAAACAGGAGATATGAGTTTTAGTCCTCACTCTACCACTTACCTAACTATATGATTGCGGGTGAGTGAGTTCACCTTTCCGAACCTTAGTTTCCTTCTCTATAAAATGGCAAAGATAAGACCCATCTGCTATTCTTTCCTCCCAAGATTATTGTGAACATCAAATAGTTAATTGGGAGAGTGCTTTGAATATTATAATGTGTTAGAAAAATTGGATTATTATTATTATTTTGGTCACTCTTTAGCTGCAATTCTGTGTACCCGACCTGGTGCTAAGGGGAATGGCATGTCCAGAAATGTAAGATACAGCCTAGTGTGTAAATGAATAGTACTTGGTTCATACCTCCATTAGAACACCAATCACACTGTATTATCATTATCTTTTTTCATATCTGTCTGCCTCACCAGAATGACTAGCTGGAGGAATTAAAAAACCCCATGGAGCAATATATAAGTACTTCATGAGTGCTTACATGGATGGAAATTACCAATGCCAGCTCAAGTGTTCAGAGGATTGAGATTTGAGCTGACTGTTTAGGGGTAGTTACAGTACAGGTAAGACATGAGAACAGGGACATATATCGGGAAAGAAGCAGAACAGAGTCTAACACTTACTTATCCCTGCTACATGCTAGGTATTCTCTAAAAGCCATCTAATTTAGTCCTTACAACCAGCTTGTGAGGACGGGTTATTATATCCATTTCCCAGATGAATACCTTGATAGTCAAAGAGTTGAAATAACTGCACAGGGTCCCACAGTTTGGAAGTCGCAGAACAAGGCCTGAAAGCAGGGTCTGCCCAACTCCAGACTTACTTTCCACACTGTACCATACTGTCTCATCTAGAAGAGTCAAGGGCTTGCTGCTTTGATAGGGCCAGTGAGGAGACCAGTTTAACAAAAGTAGAGCTGGTATTTAAAGTCTAGCACTAGTACCTGGTTTAATAATTTGGGACCAGCTCATAGAGGGCCTTGAATTTATGTTAAGGAGTTTGAACTTATCCTGTACATTTTATAGTCACTGAGAAAATCTTTAAGGAGAAGAAATACAGTGTGGAAATACTTAAGGTAAATCTTACAACAGTATTATATGGATTAAAGTTAATATTTTTTACATTTACCTTAAAAAGTTTTGTAGAAGAAAACAATGAATATCAAGGTTTACTGACAAAAATTGAATGAATATCAAGATCTACTAACACCCTTGCATAGTTGCAAACGTGTCTATTTCCAGATGGTGTTCATCAGGCCATGAACATTTTTTGTGGACTTTTTTTCACTTAATATTATTTTATATGAATCCATTTTTTGACCTAGCCCAAATCCTTGTCATTTCATGCATAATATGTATTGGTTAAATACTTGTAAGAATTGAATTGTTTGTTTATCAGGCTTTGTGGTTGGGTCTGAATTTTTGCTGTTAAGAAGCATGTTTATGTGCTACTTGTTTTCCTTATTTTTTTTCTTTAGAGTTAATTTCTTTGGGCCTGTTCCCCAAAGTGGATCAACTGGATCAATGGGTATGAACTGTCTCATATATATTATTTTGCATTTCATTCACATTGTTCCAGAATTCTTTTTGTTTTGTTTTGTTTTGTTTTTGTTGTTTTTTTATACTGCAGGTTCTTCTTAGTCATCAATTTTATACACATCAGTATATACATGTCAATCCCAATCGCCCAATTCAGCACACCACCATCCCCACCCCACCGCAGTTTTCCCCACTTGGTGTCCATACGTCTGTTCTCTACATTTGTGTCTCAACTTCTGCCCTGCAAACCGGCTCAACTGTACAACTTTTCTAGGTTCCACAGACATGTGTTAATATACGATATTTGTTTTTCTCTTTCTGACTTACTTCACTCTGTATGACACTCTCTAGATCCGTCCACGTCTCAACAAATGATTCAAATTCGTTCCTTTTTATGGCTGAGTAATATTCCATTGTATATATGTACCACATCTTCTTTATCCATTCGTCTGTCGATGGGCATTTAGGTTGCTTCCATGACCTGGCTATTGTAAATAGTGCTGCAATGAACATTGAGTGCATGTGTCTTTTTGAATTATGGTTTTCTCTGGGTATATGCCCAGTAGTGGGACTGCTGGATCATATGGTAAATCTATTTTTAGTTTTTTATGGAACCTCCATACTGTTCTCCATAGTGGCTGTATCAATTTACATTCCCGCCAGCAGTGCAAGAGGGTTCCCTTTTCTCCACACCCTCTCCAACATTTGTTGTTTGTAGATTTTCTGATGATGCCCATTCTAAATGGTGTGAGGTGATACCTCAGTGTAGTTTTGATTTGCATTTCTCTAATAATTAGTAATGTTGAGCAGCTCCTCATGTGCTTCTTGGCCATCTGTATGTCTTCTTTAGAGAAATGTCTATTTAAGGTCTTCTCCCCATTTTTGGATTCGGTTGTTTGTTTCTTTAATATTGAGCTGCATGAGCTGTTTATATATTTTGGAGATTAATCCTTTGTCCGTTGATTCGTTTGCAAATATATTCTCCCATTCTGAGGGTTGTCTTTTCATCTTGTTTATGGTTTCCTTTGCTGTATAAAAGCTTTGAAGTTTCATTAGGTCCCATTTGTTTATTTTTGGTTTTATTTCTATTACTCTAGGAGGTGGATCAAAAAAGATCTTGCTGTTATTTGTCAAAGACTGTTCTTCCTATGTTTTCTTCTTAAGAGTTTTATAGTGTCCGGTCTTACATTTAGGTGTCTAATCCATTTTGAATTTATTTTTGTGTATGGTGTTAGGGAGTGTTCTAATTTCATTCTTTTACATGTAGCTGTCCAGTTTTCCCAACAACACTTACTGAAGAGACTGTCTTTTCTCCATTGTATATCTTTGCCTCCTTTGTCATAGATTAGTTGACTGTAGGTGCATGGGTTTATCTCTGGGCTTTCTATCTTGTCCCATTGATCTATGTTTCTGTTTTTGTGCCAGTACCATATTGTCTTGATTACTGTAGTTTTGTAGTATAGCCTGAAGTCAGGGAGTCTGATTCCTCCAGCTGCGTTTTTTTCCCTCAAGAATGCTTTGGCTATTCGGGGTCTTTTGTGTCTCCATACAAATTTTAAGATGATTTGTTCTAGTTCCATAATAAATGCCATTGGTAATTTGATAGGCATTGCATTGAATCTCTAGGTTGCTTTGGGCAGTATAGTCATTTTCACAATATTGTTTCTTCCAATCCAAGAACATGGTATATCTCTCCATCTGTTGGTATCATCTTTCATTTCTTTCATCAGTGTCTTATAGTTTTCTGCATACAGGTCTTTTGTCTCCCTAGGTAGGTTTATTCCAAGGTATTTTATTCTTTTTGTTGCAATGGTAAATGGGAGTGTTTCCATAATTTCTCTTTCAGATTTTTCATCATTAGTGTATAGGAATGCAAGAGATTTCTGTGCATTAATTTTGTATCCTGCAACTTTACCAAATTCATTAATTAGCTCTAGTAGTCTTCTGGTGGCATCTTTAAGATTCTCTATGTATAGTATCATGTCATCTGCAAACAGTGACAGTTATACTTCTTCTTTTCCAATTTGTATTCATTTTATTTCTTTTACTTCTCTTATTGCCATGGCTAGGACTTCCAAAACTATGTTGAATAGTAGTGGTGAGAGTGGACATCCTTGTCTCATTCCTGATCTTAGAGGAAATGCTTTCAATTTTTCACCATTGAGAATGATGTTTGCTGTGGGTTTGTCATATATGGCCTTTATTATGTTGAGGTAGGTTCCCTCTATGCCTACTTTCTGGAGAGTTTTTATCATAAATGGGTTTGAATTTTGTCAAAAGCTTTTTCTGCATCTATTGGGATGATCATATGGTTTTTATTCTTCAGTTTGTTAATATGGTTTTTCACATTGATTGATTTGCGTATATCGAAGAATCCTTGCATCCCTGGGATAAATCCCACTTGATCATTGTTTATGATCCTTTTAATGTGTTGTTGGATTCTGTTTGCTAGTATTTTGTTGACGATTATTGCATCTATATTCATCAGTGATATTGGTCTGTAATTTTCTTTTTTTGTAGTATCTTTGTCTGATTTTGGTTTCAGGGTGATGGTGGCCTCATAGAATGAGTTTGGGAGTGTTCCTTCCTCTGCAATTTTTTGGAAGAGTTTGAGAAGAATGGGTGTTATCTCTTCTCTAAATGTTTGATAGAATTCACCTCTGAAGCCATCTGGTCCTGGACTTTTGTTTGTTGGAAGATTTTTTTTTTGTGGTATGCAGGCTTCTCACTGCTGTGGCCCCTCCCTCTGCAGAGCAGAGGCTCCGGACGCGCAGGCCCAGCGGCCATGGCGCACTGGCCCAGCTGCTCCACAGCATGTGGGATCCTCCCAGACCAGGGCATGAACCCGCGTCCCCTGCATCGGCAGGTGGACTCTCAACCACTGCACCACCACGGAAGTCCATATTGGAAGATTTTTAATCACAGTTTCAATTTCAATACTTGTGATTGGTCTGTTCATATTTTCTGTTTCTTCCTGGTTCAGTCTTGGAAGGTTATACCTTTCTAAGAATTTGTCCATTTCTTTCAGGTTGTCCGTTTTATTGGCAGAGATTTGCTTGTAGTAGTCTCTTAGGATGCTTTGTATTTCTGAGGTGTCTGTTGTAACTTCTCCTTTTTCATTTCTAATTTTATTGATTTGAGTCCTTTCCCTCTTTTTCTTGATAAGTCTGGCTAATGGTTTATCAATTTTGTTTATTTTCTCAATGAACCAGCTTTTAGTTTTATTGATCTTTGCTATTGTTTACTTTGTTCCTATTTCATTTATTTCTGCTCTGATCTTTATGATTCTTTCCTTTTGCTATCTTTGGGCTTTGTTTGTTCTTCTTCCTCTAGTTGCTTTAAGTGTAACGTTAGATTGTTTACTTGAGATTTTTCTTGTGTCTTGAGGTAGGCTTGTATAGCTATAAACTTCCCTCTTAGAACTGCTTTTGCTGCATCCCATAGGTTTTGGATCATTGTGTTTTCATTATCATTTGTCTCTAGGTATTTTTTGATTTCCTCTTTGATTTCTTCAGTGATCTCTTGGTTGTTTAGTAACGTATTGTTTAGCCTCCATGTGTTTGTGTTTTTTACGTTTTTTTCCCTGTAATTCATTTCTAATCTCATAGCGTTGTGGTTCAGAAAAGATGCTTGATGTGATTTCAATTTTCTTAACTGTACTGAGGCTTGATTTGTGACCCAAGATGTGATCTATCCTGGAGAATGTTCTGTGTGCACTTGAGAAGAAAGTGTAATCTGCTGTTTTTGGATGGAATGTCCTATAAATATCAATTAAATCGATCAGGTCTGTTGTGTCATTTAAAGCTTCTGTTTCTTTATTTATTTTCATTTTGGATGATCTGTCCATTGGTGTAAGTGAGGTGTTAAAGTCCGCCACTATTATTGTGTTACTGTCAATTTCCTCTTTTATAGCTGTTAGCTGTTGCCTTATGTATTGAGGTGCTCCTATGTTGGGTGCATATATATTTATAATTGTTATATCTTCTTCTTGGATTGATCCCTTGATCATTATATAGTGTCCTTCCTTGTCTCTTGTAACATTCTTTATTTTCAAGTCTATTTTACCTGATATGAGTACAGCTACTCCAGCTTTCTTTTGATTGCCATTTGCATGGAATATCTTTTTCCATCCCCTCACTTTCAGTCTGTATGTGTCCCTAGGTCTGAAGTGGGTCTCTTGTAGACATCATATATATGGGTCTTGTTTTTGTATCCATTCAGCAAGCACGTGTCTTTTGGTTGGAGCATTTAATCCATCCACGTTTAAGGTAATTATCAATATGTATGTTCCTATGACCATTTTCTTAATTGTTTTGGGTTTGTTTTTGTAGGTTCTTTTCTTCTCTTGTGTTTCCCACTTAGAGAAGTTCCTTTAGCATTTGTTGCAGAGCTGGTTTGGTGGTGCTAAATTCTCTTAGCTTTTGCTTGTCTGTAAAGCTTTTGATTTCTCCGTCGAATCTGAATGAGATCCTTGCCGTGTAGAGTAATCTTGATTGTAGGTTCTTCCCTTTCATCACTTTAAATATGTCATGCCATTCCCTTCTGGCTTGTAGAGTTTCTGCTGAGAAATCAGCTGTTAACCTTATGGGAGTTTCTTGTGTTATTTGTCGCTTTTCCCTTGCTGCTTTCAATAATTTTTCTTTGTCTTTAGTTTTTGCCAATTTGATTACTATGAGTTTTGGCGTGTTTCTCATTGAGTTTATCCTGTATGGGACTCACTGCTCTTCCTGGACTTGGGTGGCTATTTCCTTTCCCATGTTAGGGAAGTTTTCGACTATAATCTCTTCAAATATGTTCTCTGGTCCTTTCTCTCTCTCTTCTGCTTCTGGAATCCCTATAATGCGAATGTTGTTGCGTTTAATGTTGTCCCTGAGGTCTCTTAGGCCGTCTTCATTTCTTTTCATTCTTTTTTCTTTAGTCTGTTCCGTAGCAGTGAATTCCTCCATTCTGTCTTCCAGGTCACTTATCCGTTCTCCTGCCTCAGTTATTCTGCTATTGATTCCTTCTTGTGTAGTTTTCATTTTGGTTATTGTATTGTTCATCTCTGTTTGTTTGTTCTTTAATTTTTCTAGGTCTTTGTTAAACATTTTTTGCATCTTCTTGATCTTTGCCTCCATTCTTTTTCCGTGGTCCTAGATCATCTTCACTATCATTATTCTGAATTCTTTTTCTGGAATGTTGCCTATCTCCACTTAGTTTAGTTATTTTTCTGGGGTTTAATCTTGGTCCTTCATCTGGTATATAGCCCTCTGCCTTTTCATCTTGTCTATCTTTCTGTGAATGTGTTTTTTGTTCCACAGTCTGCAGGACTGTAGTTCTTCTTGCTTCTGCTGTCTGCCCTCTGGTGTATGATACTCTGTTCCAGAATTATTGATGGCTACCTAGTTAGAATAAGCCCAGTGTACAGTGCCCCCAGCAGTGTGTGCATGCATATGTTTCACTATATTCCTGCCAGAATCATTTTATTAAAAAATTATGTGTATTTATTTTGTACTGAGTGACCTGGAAACTAAGACATAGAGGCAGAAAGGTGAGCTAGGAGACTGCCACAATAGTCAAGGCTTAAGTGAAAATAGACTCATTTTTGGTGATGATGAATATAACAAATTTATCATCAAACATTGACTAAGCACCTGCTATGTGCCAGTGACAGTACTAAACATATTACTACCCAAGTAAATCCTCTCAATGTCTCTGTAAGATAATATATTTTTAGTCTTGATTATATGGTTGAGGAAACTGAGACTGAGCAAATTGATGTGACATACCCTAGGTCACACAAATGTGAAGGTCCAGAGATGAGGTTCAAACATAGACTTTCTGAAGGGACAGCTTCTGGAAGAATATATTTTTTAATCCAGAGTTGTTAGTTACCAAAAAGAAATGGGGACCAAGGGAGGTGGCCATGATAGCTGCAATATTGGGTACCTGCTGAGGAGTAGTGTTCCATTTGGCTCACTGTTCAAGTTCTTGCTGTTCTCTTTTCCAGGAGACTCTGACAGTTTCAGCATAGTTCGGCCTCCAGGAGAAAAGCCAACCATCATCCGACCCCCAGTGAGGCCTCCAGATCCTCCCTGCCGGGCAACTACTACCCAGAAACCTGAACCAAAGCCAGATATAGTGACTGGCAATGCAGGGGAAATCCCATCGTCTGTGTAAGTAGAGTTGTTTTTCAACCTTGACCTAAAGTCCACCTTAGACCACTAAGAATGCTTTCAGTATCACCATTATGGTTGTGAAGGGTGTACAATGCACAACTCCAGGGTATCGTTCACTTCATAGTGTAGGGGACTGTCGCAGACCAGCTCTGTTTGGAGCGTTCTACGCAACACTTAAAGCTGGGAGATTTTTCCTAAAGCTGAGGTGTTTAAATCTTGGTACCCGATAGGAGACCCATTTTTCTTAGTCTCCCTGATCTCTCTAGGGTGATAAGATTACCGGCTGCTTTCATGCTTCTTTGCCTCTGTAAATTTTTTTTCTTATTATTACTACTGGTTTTAAAAGTAATTTAATGAACAGATTTGGTCATTTTACATGTGCTTTGAAGCTTTTTTTTTTAAAGAGAAGGTATGATTTTTAAAAATCTTCCAAAATGACTCAGATTCTCCAGAGAGCCTCTTACAGGGTAGTAGCAGAGCTTTTATCCAACTGGCCTTCCTGAGTCTGGCCTGTAAGCCAAGGAATCAGGGATAGAGCAGCTAAGGTGGGGCCACAGCAACTCTCAGGGACCAGCTTTTCTTGGCCACAAAACTAGCCTGGCCGGCCTCTCCTCAGCCAGTGCCTGGGACCCCTCTCAGTATCCTGCCTCCTAGTGTTCCTTTTTCTTGTGTCTCTTGTTTTCCATAATTGCAAAATTGAGGAAATAAAAAAAACAGAGCCTCTACTGTTTGGACTAATTAGCTAAGTGTATTTGCAAAATGTCAAAAATTATACTCTGAAACCAAGAACTTGTTTCACTTATTTCTCCCAAGAGTAATCTGAATGGGCAACATACTTAGATCATTCTGAACCAAGGGGAAGCAAAGAGTATCAGCCATAGCCTTGGGGGTGCCTATGGTCTCTGAGCCATTTCACATTCTGATACTTGGGTTTTTCCTCAGACCCAGATCCTTTGCAAGCTAAGGCAGAGCCTGGCATTGGTGGCCTATCTGGTTCATATTTTCTTTTCCTTTCCATTGGCCATTGGTTCCCACACATATTCCAGAGCAACTCATGGGACTTGGTTGGCTTCTCTTTGCAGGGTGGCTTCCAGGACCAGGTTCTTTGAAATAGCTTCCCGGAAAACAGGAAGGTAAGAGATGCAGGTGACAGAAATGAAACCAAATAACTTTTTAATAAATGTATCATGAGCATGTCATTTGCTCTCTTAACATTGTACTTTTGTTTCTCTGTAGCTCTGTCTCTTTCTCTCTGTCTGTGTTTGTTCCTTTCTCTCCCCCAACATTGTCTCTCTGTCTCCCTGTGTCTCTGTCTTTGTCTCTATAACTGTGTGTCTCTCTGCCTTTGTCACTCTTGTCCATTTGTCTCTCGCACACTGTTTCTCTGTCTCTGTAATTCTCAGTCTGTTTGTGTCTCTCCTTATGTTTTTCTACTTATGTCTCTGTTTCCCTACCTCTTTGACTCTTTTTCTGTCTCTCTCCTTGTCTCTCTTTCTTTGTCTATCTCTGTATCTGTTGTCTCTGCCTCTCTGACTCTGTCTTTCCATCTCTTTCTCTCTTTCTCCTCTCTCTCTCACACATACATAGAGTACTCACATGCCAAGTGGTATTGCAAAAACTTTATGCTCGATGTAGGTCTAATTTTTTTGTTAGTTTACTTATTTAGACCCTATTATATTCTAAAAGGGCAGCGGATATGAATATATAGAAAGCAATATTCTTATATAAACAGCCTTAGAATAAGCATAGCCCTCATTTCAGAGGTAAACATTAGACTTAGGTGGTTGTTTTCGAACTGGCTGAACATATAAATCACCTGGAAAATTTTGAGGAAAAATAAAATGAACACAGATTCCTGCCTTATGCTCTAGACCCACTAAAACAGAATCTCCAGGAGTAGGGCCTGGGAGTCTGGGTTTTTTAAATTTCCTTCCTTTATTTCTTTCTTCCAGTTAATTTGTTTTTAAAATCCCTCAAGTACTGGTACAGGCTTTCCAAGGCCTATCATTTGGCACCCTTTAGACTAAAACACCTGGAGAAATGATTGCTTAGCCTTCAGGCACTCTTCTGTGAGTTTATTCAATGTTGCTTATCAGAGAGTTCAAAATTGTGCTTCCTGATGGGTGACAGGAGTGTAACTCTTCCAGGTATTCAGTTAAAAGCAGAACAATGTGCCTTTACCAGCACTGGAGCTGGGATAGGTTTGACATCATCTAGTTAAAACTGTGGGACCCAACTCACCAGGACATGATTCTGAACAGCAGGTCACCCTAGTTCTGCTTGGCAGTCAGCCACAAGGAACTCTAGACTAGGCCAAATTCTCCTTAGACAATAATTTACCATTTATTCTACCATAACAAATGAAAGTGAGGTCAAAGCCCCAGATTTCTCTTACTGATAGAATGAAGATAAAGTTTTCACCTAGGACATTTTTAAAGCAGGCTTAATCAGATAGGCTTGAGGGAAAAAAAGAAAAACAGAAAGAGAGAGAATACTTTATATTCTTAATAAAGTATCTGCCTATGAGCAGGACTACTTCCTACTTCCTGGTGGTCCTTCCAACTTCCCTAGGATAAACCATATGAGAAATAAATACCGGGGAAATAGAATGAAGCAAACTAGAATTAACAGAATGAACTAGGCATATCTAAAGGAAAGCTTTTTAGAGGAAGTTATATCTGAGATGGGGCTTTAAAGATGGGTAGAATACACTGAAAATGTGAGGGATTGATCTGTAGCTTTGGACAGGGAACCAAGGCATTGAGAGGGATACATACTAGGCATGAACAAAGTCCAACAGAATCTTTAAGGCAGCCTGACTTTTAATAGGGAAACTATAGCCAACCTAGTGTTGAAAGTGTGGAAAGATTGGTAACCACTACCTGGGCTTTGTCATTTAGTGCTCAGGGAGGTCTTTGACCAACTGCAACATAGGGCACTGTGGTCAAAGCAGGCACTTCAGGCTGGAGGACAACCTGACCAATCCCATTTTCAGGCCTCTGGAACCTAAATTTAATCCTGTTCCTTATCCCCAGATTCCATCTTGGCAGGATTGTGGGTAAGGCCAAGGTGGGTACACCAGTCCTCCAATATGTAATAAGCCACCTTCCTAGGTACCCACAGGTTCCTCCCACTCAGCATCCATATAAGGAAAGCACCCCTTCTGTCTAGGCCCCAATTTTGTAACCACCACTTGCATCAGTGCACCTACATGATGGCTACTGGTCAAGATTCTTAGACTAGCCACAGTCAATCCCATCTCATCTCTAATGAAAATGATCTGTTTAACCTTTTCTCTGCCCCTTTTTGCTTCCAGTTTGTACACCTGACTCTATGTAACCTGACATTTGAATGACCTCACTTCTCATTCATCTCCCTTCTACAATACAACAATTAAAAAAAATTAAAAACTTGAAATAAAATGAGAAGTGGCTCATCAAGAAGAGAAGGGAGGGGAAGACATTTCAGTAAGGCAGAATAGCTTATGCAAGGCAGGTTCACAAAGTGATTAGTGTTCCACTTTGGCTAGAATGTGAGGGTGAGAAGAAAGAAGCTTAGCTAGAGTTGAGGCCAAGAAGATGGATTGGGGCCAGATTGTAAATGCCTTATATGACGTACTAAGGAGTTTGGTCTTTATTCTGTAGTCCATGGGGTGTCATGGAAAACTTTTCAGCATGACAATGCATATTCTAAGCTGTCTGAGTTATTTTAGAAAAAAAAACACACACACACATTCTGCTGTTAATGAGGAAGATAGTTGGGAGAGTAAAACCTGGAGGCAGGGAGACCAGTTTGGAGGCTAATCATCCTGGCAAGAGTTGATGAGGTCCTGATGTATGGCATTGTCAATAGGAATGGAATGAAAGGACAGATTTGAGGTAGACTCAGTAAGACCTTGCTGACTTTTCAAACATGGAGCATTGGAGAAAGATTAAGAGAGAAGAAAGTCTAACTTGGGCAGTTAGGTAGATGGTAGCAATAATTAATCATGGAGGAATAGGTTTTGTGGGAAAGTTTCTCTGCTCAATTTTGGACACAGTGTGTATGAAGACTCTGTGGGACATCCAGATAGAGATGTCCAGTGGGTAACTGCAACTTAGACTAGTAATTGGGGCTGGATCTACGTAGGTTTAGAGGTAGAACTGTTAAGTACAGCCACTGTACAAATTTATAGGGGCATTCACATATACTACAATATGAATAGTAACCTTTGGGGAGTGGTCTCAGTATTTGATGGGGATTGAAATCATGGATGGGAATAAGATCACTCAGGGAGTAGGTACTAATAGACTTAAGAGAGAAGAGAAAAACAATGTTCAGGATATAGCCCTGGGACAAGCTGTTGTCTGGGATTTTCTGGCCAAATTATATGGAGCTTGATTCTCCAGGATTGTCTCTTGCCTCCAACCATCCCCAGACAAGGCTACTTTAGGACCAATCTAAGCACATCAAGAGGCTGGTTTGGTCTTCAAGGCAAAGAAAGATTCATGTTTCACAAGGCACTTGCCTTCCGTCTTTGCCTTTTTCCCATTGGAGATAATCACGGAATGTAGTCTTTGGCCTTTGGCCAATTCCTCTGGTCTTCCCTTGCCTCCCATAGTATGGCACTTGAAGGATTGTGCTGGCACCTGAAAGATGTCTTTGTGTCTGGGATACTGGGCTCTCTAAATCTGGCAGAGAGGTATGCCAACCTATAAGCATGGAGTGAGATGTTTTGAAACATCTGGATGGAATCACTTCCTCATTTTTCAAATGGCCTAATTGCCACCGTCCTGGAAGGGTCACCCATCCACTTGCTTTCCTTTCCAGTTCTGATTTCTAGAGTCTTAGTGAAATGTCTTTCCTCCTTTACCCACAGTTCTCAAGGCAGACTTCCTGGAGATGAGAGTTGAGGCCTCAGGTATGTAGTATCCATCCCTGATTACAAAACCTTGTTACACATATACCTTCTTTATGAGATCTGAGTTTTTGAGGACTGGAGTGCCATGTAGGTCCAGAGGGTGGGAATTCACCTCCATGCCTCAGTTCACTACCCTGTAATTACATGACCCTTAAACTTACTGCCTTTTAATTCTGAGGTTCTCTGTGTTTTTAAGTTTCATTTCTTTCTTGCTCAGCCAAACTACAGTATAGTTTTACAAATTGCCTTTGAATCAAGGTCATTAGGAATCCTAAATTGTGAAATTTTGGGCAATTACATTTCCTTCTCTGGGCCTCAATTTCCCAATATGTAAGATGAAATGTTTGGAACCTTTTAACTCCGACATCCTTTGGGTCTATAAGAATATCAGTAACCTCTCATTTGATATTATAGCAGGTCCCAAGAGTCTACCTTAGTATTTGTAGGGGAACTTCATTCCTTCAGATCAAATCACAATTTCAGTCTTACCCCTTGAACCTTCATCCTTAGTTCTTTGTATTTGTCTAATGCAAAGCATTTTCACATCCATTATATCATTTAGTCCATATCAAATACCAGAAATAGGGAAGTTAATATGTATTTTCACTCAACAAATAAAGGAACTGAGGTTCAAAGGGGATAAGTAACTTACTAAGATCACCAGAACCATGGAGATCATGGAAATTTCTTTCTCTACTAGGAGTTGTGATTGACAATCAGATTGCTGGCATGACATGAACCAATACACACGTAAATCAGATCCAGGTATCTGGAGCAGAGCTTTCCATGTACTCCTCAGCCTTCCTTTTCTTCATATCACTGCCAGTCCTCAGAGGTCTATGGGTAGATAAGCGTTTTCTTATCAGCTCTCATGAAGGTGAAGTCTCAGTAAAAGGAAGTTTGGAGTTATTGTAGGGCCATAAAGGCAGTGGCCATTCAGCAAGGTGGGTAATCTCAGAGGTATCAGGCATCTGTATCTCCTATGGACTTTTTGGGGATTAGAGTTCAGGCTTAAGGCACACAGTTTCCAGCCCTGATTTTAGCACCGTATTAGGACAGTTTCATGGGATCTGAGTTATAAGGGCCTTTTTCTACCCAGCCGCTATTGCTCAGAAGATTAGCTACCTACCAAGAGAGGGCCTACTGCTCAGTGGCTGTTAAGTGTTTAACCAGTCCTAGCTAATTCCTTACTCTCTTCTTTCCCTTTCAGGTTTCAAAAACCTTGGCCTCAGGGGACCCTTTCCAGGTTCTAGAAGAGTCTTCTTCAAACCCTTGTGTGCTGAAGAGCAGATCTTTCCTGGCCCTGCACCTTCAGGCTCTGGGAGGCTATAAAATAAGGGACAAACATCCTAGATACAAGTTTATTTCTCCTTTGTATTCTGCCTTCATTCCCTCAGAAGGTCTATCTTGAGCTCCTATAAGACTGTGAATGGCTGAACTCCCTCAAGGCAGACTACAGAAACCAAGCTATCCACCGACCTAAGTCGAAGAGAGGAGCTCAGTTTTCAACTCCTCTCTGAACTTCCTGCCTCCTCAAAAGGCCATCTAGCTCTGAAAGATTTGGGGCTAAAGATTGATCTCAGAAGTCTTACCCTGAACCAGAAGTTACTTGAGTTGGGGCCATTGCTTACCTTGGAAGTAGGGGAGTAGGAATGTTTGCTGAACTTTCGAGAATCTTAATGTCTCTTACTGAGGATATGGACCCTGGTGCCAGTTTGGAGCTTTGGCGCTGTAATATATTGCCAAGAATGTGTCTGCTCTTATGGGACCAGACAGAATGAGTGATGCCCCCACAATCCCTCCAAGTGGACTCAGGAAGGTGGCCTTCCTGCTTTTGCATACAGCTGCTTAAGACAAATCTGCAAAGCATGTTTTACATGTCAAAGCCTAGGTCTGTTTGAATTATTCTTCCTCCTGTTTTCTCCTGACAGCTTCCTTTCCAAGCAATCAAGAAAGAAACAAAAGCTGAAGACAGTTCTTTTAAAAAAGGCAGACTGTGTTTGTTCTGCAGGAGTTCCATTTTTGGGTCAAATGCTGGGGAGAATTGTTAAGATGGATTGAGGCCAGGCAGTTGTCACTGTTGCTTCATGTCTGCCTTCTGCAGATAAGCTGTTTTATCACCTGAAAGAAACAGTTCTTAACCCATTATCTATGGATTCAGGAACTTCATAAAGCCTCTGAAATGGTATGCCTTTTCAATATGCCTTTTCTGAGGAAATGGTCCATAACATTCTAGTGAATTTCAGATTGGGCCTGTGACACAATAAAGGTTAAGAACCACAGCCTTTGAGATAAAAGACTCTTTTTATGACCTATAAAATATTTGATTAGAAAGGCCTTTCAGAATTATTTAGTCTAACTCCTTAGTTTACCATTGGGGAAACTGAGGCAGAGCAAGTTAGCAGCCATATGTAAACAAGATACCACATCCCTGGGCACCTACACAAGGTTCTTTCCATTACACCATGCTTATCTAGCAAGGGGGCTTATGATTGGTCGCTTTAATGGCCATCATTTTGAGGATCTGGCTTTTACCCTCTTTCTTGAGCCACACATATTTGCCACCATATGGAACTTCCAGACATAAGCTCCTGGTCTTCCTCATTTGCTATTTCAATCATTGGAAAGGAATTAAAACACAGTGTAGTGAGTCAGAAATCTGACGAGTAGACATTTCTGATTCCTGTTTGTTGAAGAGAAGCTGCTGGAGAAAGTGTCATCACTTGTTTCCACACAGGTGCCTTGGCTTTAGGGTGGGCTTTAAGATAGCCTGTCTTTAGGGTCTGTGTAATTATAATGTGGTCCAGTGTGAGAGAAAGGACTTTCCTATTGGACTCTTCTAGCCAGGCCCCACTAGTGCACTGACTATAGTACTGAGAAAGAAGCATAGATATGGGGAGAGGGGAGGCTAGAGAGAGGGTAAGGGAGAGGGAGATGAGAAAGAGAATGCACCCATGCCCAAACCAACTCTGAGATGCCTTTGGAACAGTGTTACTGAAAGGCAATAGCTACTTTCAAGATTGAATTCTAAATATGGCTTATTGATGAGTTAGTAACATGTAAGCTAAACACACTGAGAGCCTTTGTGGAAGTAATTGAATAGCAATTTGATGACATTCTTAATGACGATGTACCCAGGTGGCCATATTGAACTCTCAGCCCTACCCAGTCTCAAAGGCCAAGTTGCTAAGAAACCAGGATAAAGTAAGCCAAGTGGGCACCATTCTACCTGCTGCTCTCCCTAAAAGGGAATCTCTGTGAGGCCTACTGGCCTCACTCAGGAAGTACTCATTGAGCCCCAGTCTGAGCTGTGGCCTCTCTGCTCTGTCCCATTAGATGACTAACTAAACAAAGCAGGTGTGCAGATTTTAGCCACAGAAGCAGTGGCCAATGGGGCCTCAGTACCTTTCAAGATATTAGAGACATGATTTCACTCTGGTTTCCTTGGGGGGAAATTCCACAGTCACCACTACAAATATTGAGAGATTATTGAGAACCAGAGAAAGCCACCACAATTCCAGTAGAATATGTGTCCCAGAAATGTGGCTGTGAGATTGCTATGTGTTTCCTGGGACACAGATCAAGAGCCTGGCCTAAAGAGTTGGGATCACCAGTCCGACTGGAAGCCAAGGAGCAGTGCCTGGCTGGCTCTACCCCTGCCCTGGGCTATACCCAAAGAATGAACCTCAGCACCTACCCTTTTGTTCTCTGATTTAAAGAGCAAAAGCTTCTGTGGAATGAGAATGGCTTGGCCTACGCTTGATGGATGGATAGGCATTCAGAAGAGGCTATGGGAAGGGGGTGATAATTGAAGCGTGTCAATTGTAGGAAACTATCTGCATACCTCAGCCAACAGGTAGGAGAAACTGTCAATGGATGAACTGTAAATGTTGAGCTGACAGTGTTAACATTTATTAAGCACCTACTAAGTGCTAGATGCTTCATATACATTATATAATTTAGTCCCTACAATAATCATGCAAGTGGATGCTATCCTCCTCATTCTACAGATAAAGGATTTATGACCCAGCAGGCTAAAATTAACTGGCTCAAGTTCACACAGAAAGTAAATAACAGAATTGTTATTCTAATCCAGCTCTCTATGACTCTGCACCCCATGTTGTTTTCCCTTTGCCATATAAAAGCCATATTACTGGAGCTGGCATACTTAACAAAATGTTAAAAGGCAAGTATTTGAGAGTAAGGAGGGGATGAAGGTCCAGTTTACAGGGGAATAAAAACTGGGCTGAAAGAGATTTCTGAGTTATGTTTTCTCCTCACCTTCAGAATGCCCATTTGATAATCCATCTTAAAACGGATCATTTACTTTTACCTTGTGACATGAAGGATTTATTTTTTAGTTGGTAGTTTTCAAGTCCTTGGCCTAGCTGTTTTTCAAAGAAAAAAAGGTCCTTGTATATGTCTGTTACTTCATCAAGGTTCTAGCATGTGCAGTTTCACCCCAAGAGACTGGCAACATCCACACATGGTTTGAGGAATAGAATTGGTCTTGGTGCTTCTGCAGGACTTGATGCCTTGGGATCAAACCCCTATTAAGGGTTTTTTGTGGTGATAGCAAAAGTTAAGAGATGATTTAGAATAATAAATATTATTGAAGTTTTTGTTTAAAAAATGATGGAGTGTGTTGCCCAGCCACTGAGGGGCAAAACTCAGCGTCCAAATTGAGTAATAAAGTGGTGTCATGTAGAGTATTTCTAAAATAAGTTGCAATAGTGGGAAAGAATCCTTCCCTTTTCAAGAAGTTCCTTAATTCTGTAATAGCTAGAACAAATAAAGTAATAGAAGTATTTCTGTGACTAGAAAAAATTGCTTTTGAAAGAATGTAGATCAATTATACTATTTTTAATGTGGCTACAGACAAATGGCCTTGACACATTACAAGCCCAGAAAAAGCTTCAGAAGCATTGAAAAATTTCAGAGAAAAGCAAGATATCTTGAAGAGATGTTTTTGATGAAGAAAAACCTTCACTTTCATAGGGAAAACAATCACTTGATGCCAAGGACATTAATAGATGCTAGAAAGACACATTTGTGAAATACATATGTAACATCAGAAGAAAAAAGAATTAGATCCTGGGGTCCATTCATGTGACTTTTAATAAAGTATGCGGACTGTCTAGTATTAATGGCCTCCATCTACAGTTTTGTCATGGAAACAATCTTTGAGCATATTTTGCATGATCCACTGCTCATGTTGTCTTTTGCAATTCTAAGGAAATGTAGGCCCAGAATCTTTTTGTACCTAGGCATCTCCATCTACAGTCTATTTTGTACCAAGCCCAGTTATTCCTTCAGGCCTCACAACATCATTGTGTGACAGGTGACAGCCCCATTCTACAGATAAGGAAACTTGAGGCTCAGGAAGATGAGAAATGATTTGCCCAATGTCACACAGTTAGGGATTGATAGAAACCCAGGACTAGAAGCTACAGGGCCGTTCCTGTTTCTAATACACCACACTACCTCCAGTGGTAAAGGAATGTTGACAATAAATGGAGAAGATGTTTAGAAATGAGATTAACAACGTCTGCAAGTCTTGCTACTCCAAATATGGTCTATAAACAGCCTCAGCATCAGCATTACCTGGGAACTTATGAGAAATGCAGATTCCTGGGCCCCATCCCAGACATCTGGAATCAGAATTTGTATTTTAATAAGGTCTCCAGAAGATAGCTATGCACATTAAAGTCTGAGAAGCACTGATTGTAAGGCATTTAAGACAACAAAGCAGGTTGAGGAAGGAGACCTCTTTGTGAGGCAAAAACCAAAAATGGCAGATAAGGCCAATCTGGTATGTCGGAAGTGTTTACAAAGATTGTGTCCATAGCTGCCTGCTTCTTACATTGCTTTGTACATGGCATTATACTTTGATGACATATAAATTAAGTTTTTCTACTTCAAAGAATAGTGAAACCAGCCTAGGAAATAAGACTGAAAGTTACTTGACTTTCAAACCTCTGAGCATCAAAGGCAATAGAAAGGCAACATGGAGCATTGGAAAGAGCTCCCTTCAGGAGCATTTGGAGTCCACACTCACCTCTGTCACTGCCTCTCTGTAATGCTGATCAAGTCCCTCCCAAGTTGTCTGTCTTTAAACCAAAGGCGCTTTTCAGCTTTGACATTCAGTTATTCTCAGCTATGGCTTTTACTACAGTCAACATTGTAATGAAAACATGGACAATTCTACCGGGTTTTGTCTGGCCAGAGATTAGTATCTTTAGTTCACACGAGAAGGAGTATTCTGGGAGGAAATATCAGTCATAACAAAGCAACATTAATGGGAATTGCAAGGAACTGGGAGGAGCATGACTAGTTAACAGGTTTGAAATTGGCCGGCATTTTAATTAAAGTATAACAAGGCATCCAGACTCCTTTGAGAACCAGTTGCTTCAAACCACATACTTAGGAATCAACTCCTATATCCTGAATAAGGCATACTTTACGTGAAACTCCTACATACTTTAATAAAACTCCTCTGATTTGGGCTTTGTGGGGGATAGTTTATTGGGGGTAGGAGAGACTTGTAAAAAAGAGAAAATTTTGCTCATCCTCCATCTGCCATCTCTCCAGGTGATTCTGATGCCCATTAGCTGAAGACAACTGGCTATAATCTAAACTTTTAAAATGAAGAAACAGACTCAGAGAGGAGAAGGGACTTGGCTAAAGTCACACACGAGAGCCAATGGCAGAAAACAGGTGCTCAGAGTACCACCCCAAGGGTCTTTCAACTCTACTTTCTTTGGGTGACTAGTTTACCAGAATCAAGATATCTGCTTCCAGCAGTAAGGCACACACTAGGGAGGATGAATAGGCCTTCCATCTGAGTACTTTTTTTCCATCACATGTTCACACTCATTTCTTCAGTTGAGCATCATACAGCCATGTCACCTAGGCAGAGCAGGGATGATTACCCACATTTTATTGATGCTCAGAGAGATGGCCTAACTTGCCCAAGGTCACACAGAAAAGAAATAGACTTGTACCTAGGTTTTCTGATTTCAACTATGCTGCAGTACTTCTCCAGGAGAGGAGAATCAGCCCTCCGACCCTCAGCATTTCTCCTGGGAAATGTCAGGAGCTCTAAGCTCTTAATTGCTTCAATCCAATAGTTTCAAAACAGATCGATTTTTTCCACTATTGGAGAATATCCTAACAGTTTTATAACTTGAAACTCTGCAGAGCACACTTACGTCCATCATTTTGTTCTCATAACAGACCCATAAGGTAGGTAAGACAAGGTATTTTGCCCTCATTTGACATGTACAAAGTGAGGCCCACAAACACTGTATTAGTTTTATATTGCTGCTGTAACAAATGACTACAAATTTAGTGGCTTAAAACAACCTCCATTTATTCTCTCACAGTTTCTATAGGTCAGAAGTTTGGCATAGTGTGGCTGGATTCTCAGGGTCTCACTTAACTAAAATCAAGATATCAGTCAGGGACGTAGTTGTCATCTGGGGCTCAGGATCATCTTCCAAGCTCACTGGTTGTTGGCAGAAATCAGTTCCTTGTTGTAGGACTGAGGTCCCCATTTTTTCAACATATGGCCCCCTCTGTCTTCAGGCTAAATACTTTTGCTTCCTTTTCTGTATCTAACTTTCTCTTCTGCCTCTGCTCTTCAAGTCTCGACCTTTCATTGGGGTGATTTCATTGGGCCTGCACAGATAATCCAGGATAGTCTCCCTATTTTAAAGTCAGTAGTAACCTTAATCCTATCTTCAACATCTCTTTTACCATGTAATCACAGTCCTGGAGATTAGGATATGGGATCTTCTTGGGGGACCATAATGCTGCATACAACAGGCACGGAGCAGCTCCCTACAGAAGCACCCCTTTTCAGCATAAAGACACATGGTTGTCCCCCACTTAATCCTGGGGAAGAAAAAAATTACCATTTACATGCCACCTACATGGGAAGTTAAAAATTCGTGTTGTTCAACTTCACCCATTTCTCAAACACACACAGACACAATCAGGCAGCACACCAAAAGAGTGGTAGCTGGAGTGCAAGGGGGACTATTTGGAAGCTGATGGTATTCCTAGATGGCACATTAATGCTGGTGACCAGTCCTTTAACTAGTAACATTCTACCTAAGATGAGGAGGGGGCAGAAGTAGTTTTCACAAAGGCCCAAGATAAGACATGTATTCCCCATATCACCTGACCAGAAGAACTGACACTTACAGCATCTAGTACATGCCAGATGTTTGCCTAAGTGCTTTGCATGGGTCTACTGAATTTGTGAAGATAATATTTCTATGAGGTAAGTACTGGTATTAGCCTCATTTTACAGATGAGAAATTCAGGCACAGAATAGTTACATCATTTGCTCACATTCCCACATCCAGGAAATGGTGAATTCAGGATTCATACCCAGAGAAATTCCTAAACTAATCCCCTGTGGCTTCTATCAGATGGGGAAAATTCTCCTAGAGGGGAGATGGAGGCCAAGTAAAAGTCCCTTGCACCTTTGATCCTCTAAGCTTGCCCTCAGAGTCCTGGCATTCTGATAACCCAAGTCAGGACAGCTGAGCATCCTGAAGGAATCAAATTTAGAGACTTGCTGGGTTTTATGGGGCCAATGGAGTGCAAAGTGAAGGTGCCCAACATTTTCTCAGTGGCTGGAAGAGAAGGAGATTGTCAGTCCAGGTAGGTGGGGTCAACATTGGTCGGCCCCAGGAATGCCCTCTGCAGAGCAGGCGGGCCTCCCTATTTTGGTTTGCATTCAAGTTGTATCATTTCCTATGAACCTCTATGAAGTCCATTTCTTGAAGACCCAGGCCCTGAGCATATCCAAAAATAGTGCCTAAAATTAAGGCTGCAAAAGAGGGTTTTCCTGGTTTGGGAGAACAGGGCTAGGCAATGGCCTTTATTATGCCTTACATTTCCCAGCCTTCGGCAAGCCTGTGGGAACTAAGTTTCCACTAGTGTTGTCAGCCCTGGATTTATTCCTCTTATTTCTGCTTCCTCAGCTATTCTCATCTAGGTACCATGATGCTGGCAGGTGCCATCCTACTGTAATTTCCAGAGCCATCAGGATGTGAGGTAGGTGGGGTATGGACAAGCTCAGTCTCAACTGTCACTTGCCTCTTCTCCACCCCTGCTACCATCCTGCAGGACTCAGAATTCTGTCTCCCTTCTGAGGTTGAGATCTAGAGGGACTCAGTAGAGGCTGAGTTCCTCTGCTCTCCATATCTCCTTTGCTAGCCCTGGCCTCTAACCCCTCTGAAAAGAACTCAAACACCGTTATCCATATTCATGCCTCAATCACCATAGGCAAGTTACTTCACCCAAATAACCATGGTTGGCCCTTAATAAGTAAGTGCTCAATTGATATTAACCAGTGGTGGTGGTGGTGGTAGTAGTAGTAGTAGTGGCTGCCTCAGTTAATATCCAGGAATGGAATCTTCTCTATCCATTCAGGGCTAGTGGATCATGCTCTGACATTCAAAATCTTCCCAGATGTTATCTATCTACCACCTGATTCTTGGATTCCTCAATACAGTGAACTGATTATCTGGAAACTGTCATGTTCCTTGGCCCTGTAACTAGCCACCCTGAACCCCAACACCCTATGGAAGCTGTCCTCATGCATGGCTCAGTCCCCCCCATACTTAGTCTCTCATGCAGGAGTTTCATGCCAATAACCCAGACCCAGCTACTCTGCCCTGTGCAGTTTCCAACATTCCTATGACTTGAGGAATAGGGGCTCCTTCCTCCTATGACAGTTAAGCTCCTGGTGATGTCGCTTAGGTACATTCACCCTCATGGGAACCCTTTATACTATTCTGGGAAGCAGCTGTCTTTCCCACACTCCCTTACTCTCCCTTCCTCCTACATTTTTCACTCCTACTGTCATTACAATAGTGCTTATTGTGTTTCCTCAAAGGTATTCGGTGAGGGAGTACATAGGTCCTGAAGGGGATATAGGAGAGAAGCACTATTCTGCTGCTGGCTGATTTCACACTTAACTAGAAATTAACCTTGGCTCTTGGCTGTCCAGGGTATATTTATATCCATTAAGAAATCACATTACTTTCCCTGAAGTGAATAAGACATCACAAAATACCTTTGGAAATGGGTCTAAATATCCTTTAAATGAATTTGAAGAGCTCTGGGAAAGAAACATAGGCAGCTAAGTAGCCATACTGGTCCCACTGTGACAAAGGGGGAAAGGGACTCAGCCCTGACCAAAAGGGAACAATTTATAAGAACCATATCCAGAGCCTTTGCATAATTTGTGTTTCTAGAATTCAGGGCCTTGGAAGTTGAAACAAGCCCCACAATGGAATTGGGGTTCCCCTGGGACCAAGGGAAGGAAATAAATATTGTTGAGCATCTATTGTGTGTCAAGCATAAAGTAGGAGAGACCTGAATCCTTGAGCTTTCCCAGCAGATCTGGCATAAGAGTTGGGGTGGTAACTTGGTAAAAAAAAAAAAAAAAAGTACTACCACCTGGCAGGCACATTGCGTACATTTTATATACATTGTCTCATCTGAGCCTCTTAACCACCTCATTTTAGTCCCATTTTACAGATCAAGACTTGAAATTCAGAAAGATTGTTACTTGCGCAAAGTTACATAGAGAGTAAATGGTGAAAGCATAGATAGGAATGGACTCCAGAGAATGTACAAGCATAGCATATTTTCATTACTGAAACATTCTCTAACACAGAAGACCCCAATACCCAGTGCTGAACCAGTTTTCTCATTTTTTTTGATAAATTTATTTATTTTATTTTATTTTTGGCTGCGTTGGGTCTGTTGCTGCGCGTGGGTTTTTCTCTAGTTGCCACGAGTGGGGGCTACTCCTCGTTGCGGTGCATGGGCTTCTCATTGCTGTGGCTTCTCTTGTTGCAGAGCACTGGCTCTAGGCACGCGGGCTTCAGTAGTTGTGGCTCGTGGGCTCTAGAGAGCAGGCTAAGTAGTTGTGGCACACGGGCTTAGTTGCCCCATGGTATGTGGGATCTTCCTGGACCAGGGCTCGAACCTGTGTCCCCTGCATTGGCAGGCGGATTCTTAACCACGGCACCACCAGGGAAGCCCTGAACCAGCTTTTGGGAAAGAAACTTCTCATTGTTTTTGTTGTGATGCTGGAGGTGGAGCAAGGGGAGAGTAAATAAGGGTGTGGTCAGTGTCTGAAGCAAGTTGGGATAGGAAAGTTGAAGGACTACTTCTAGCTTATATGGAGCCTTTGTGTGAATTAGAGAAAGCACCCCTTGGTCAAGATACCTTATGACCATCTGCCAGAAAATTGTAATAAATACATAAATCTCTGATTAAAATGTGAGAGGCATCTCTAGATGTGGCCATCTCAACTGCATTCGATGGTCCTGGGGAGGTGCCCAGAAGTGCAAAGGAGGTGAAATAACCTTGGGACTAACTGAAGCATTAATGGGTGTGCCTCAGATCCATGTAAAGACTAGAAGGTCATTCTAAAGATCATGGCCTAAGCAATTCTAAGTGAGAAGGAATTATGGAGCTTAGTTAGTGGGAAGGAAGGGCTTTGAATTTATAGTATTAACTTACATTTTCAAAGCCCTGAAAGTTTTAGGATGCTGACTGGTAGCTGAGAGAAAGAATTGGGCAATGGAGGAGGGAAAAGCCCTCTACAAGGCATTTTTACACTGAATTTCTCATATATTCCTCACAACAGCCATGGGAGAGATAGTGTTGTCCTAATTTTAGATATGAGAAAGCTGAAGCTCTAAGGTTAAATAACTTACCTTAGATCACACAGATATTAATTGGTGGTATTAGGATTTGTCCCTGGGTGTGTCTAACACAAGAAATAGTACATTTCTCCCTTCACAATGTAACTATTGGGCATTTGGGTGTGTGTTCAATCAGCGAGAAGCATTAGGCTGGTGGCAGCCTTAGAGAATAAAGAAGTTGCAGAAATCATGTTAAAGGGCCCATGATCCCTGGCTGAGCAAAGGGTAATAACCAATACCCAGACCATGATGATGAAGGGCATACCTATACAGGGCAGCTAGGGTCTCCATGGTTATCATCAACTTTACCCCACTCACACAAGGGTCTTCAGTGGTAAGTGGAGATCATATTTTCCTCCCCTCCCACCCCACACTTCCAGGAAACCCTAAGGCATCCATCGACATATACACATCTATACCTGATATATATCTTTATCAATTCTGGGTCAGGAAGGTATGGCCATGGAACCACCTCCTTGCCCTTGCTAACTTGACAGTAGTGTGAAGGAATCTGAAACATATGTAGGTTTTTTTTTTGAGCCAGATAGTGTTATGATCCTCAAGCCCAGCTTACATAACCTATAGTCAAGGTTCCAGTCCTCCAGATGACTATCTGTCCATTCTTGCTATCATCTCAGCAGCCATTTCCAGATCTAAAGGTAAAAGGGAGGTCAGAGAGAGCTGGCCAAGCAAAATCCAGCTGCAGTGAGGGAACAAGGGAGGGTGGGCACAGAAATTCACCACAAGACATGGACACCATATACTTTCTCTCAAGTTTTGCAGGTTGGGTCTCTCCAGTTCAGTCAATAGCCTTAGCCTTTCTCCAGCTTTAGGAGAAAATCTGATTTCCTTCTAGGAGGGTCTGCCTCCTGATCTAGTTCCTTTCTTTTCTTCTCCAGGCCTAAGAATGGAAGAAATAAGAGATTTTAAGGGGATAGAAATCCTTCCTCTTCTACTCATTAGCAATCTAGTAGGCAAGTTACTTCTCTTCTCTGAGACTTAGTTTTTTCACTTGTAAAATTGAGATCAATAAGTGTTCACATTTAGGGGTTGTGAGGATTCAATGAGATAATGAAGGTTAAGTGTCTGACACAGAAAATATTCAATAAATAATAACTATTAATTCTGGCATCATCTGTGTAACAGATCAACAAACCTCAGGAGTTCCCAATTGAGAACAAAATTGGTTTGTAAAGGCTCTTCATGACCTACTCACACAAGGTCTTTCATTAAAAAGGATCATACAAGATCTGCCATGTAGACTCTGTCTCATCTTCTTCCCGTCCTCCCTCACCTCACCCACAACTTTACATTCTGTGAAAACTAGACCTGTGGATGTTCTCAGCTGTATTTGCAAGGGTCCCTCAGGAAATGAAACTGACAACTTTCAAAAATGTGGGCAGGGTTAGTGGTATCAACAAGAGATGGTGAAGCATACAGGGTCTCAGAATAACAGGAAGCCATTACACCCTTGAACTGGAGGGGTAAATCAATGGAAAATTGTTACCAGCACCTAGTGAGAGCTGGAGCTGTGGAGAAGTCCCTAGTAGGAACTGTAATCAGGGAAAATTCCAGTCAGTGTCAGAAATGAGACCTAAAGCAGAGGAAGAGTGAGGAAGAAATAACAAGACCTTCTTCTCCCACTCTGGATCTGTCAATGCCAAACCCAGCCAGAAGCCAGCAGACAAGTTGAGGCAATTCACGAGGTCAGCCTCTTGGGACACAAGTGGAGGGAAGAGAAGGGCAGAGAATGGATCTGGAGGTGGCAGATGATAGCCAAAAAATAACAACTAAGTTCAGCCTTCCTACCTCCATGCCTTTCACATTTGGTTCCCTAAAGCTGTAATGATCTTTTATGATCAAATGAATACCTGTTCATCTTAAGGCCCTGTTCACATATCACCTCCCTAAGAAAGCCTTATCCATTTCATTATAGTCACTCCTCCAGTCATACTGATTCCAGTACTGATAATACTATGTTGTAACTATGTGTATTTTTGCCTGACTTCCTGAAGAGAATATGAACTTTTCAGGGGCAGGGGCTTAGTTTTATTCAACTCTGTATTCCAAGCTCTTAGCACAGCACCTGGCTCAAATGTACCCCAATAATGTGGGTTAAACTGAATGGATCAACTCCACCCTAAAAACTTTACCATAGGACAGTGTTTTCAAGACATCAGACACCAAGTTAATTTTCATTAACCTTCTCTAGACCCCTGTCACTGGGGGTAGCCTTTCCTAACCAGCCAGATGCTGTAGAACAAGCAGTATCCCTTAGGGTTAGCTTCATTTGGAGGCCTCACAGAAACTATCTCTTGACAGTTACCAAAAGCTTTTAAAACTAATTTTTTCCAAAGAGAATATTCCCAATACCTGCCATTTGACAAATTATAGGAAAAGCAAAGTTCTCTGAAACAGGCAATTACATTTTCCACCAAATCCTGAATGTTGCATTAGGCCTCACCTAGAGTTTTTATCCAAGCCTAGGGAGCCAAATAAGGGCAGTTGGTGTAGCAGGCAGTGGTGACAGAACAACATCAACTCAAATACTCTTCTTCAGATGGGAGCAGTATTCTTCAGGTGGCCTCCAGAGTGCCTGCAAGCCCCTCAGACATTCCATTTAAGGACAATGACTGATGTGATGGTTTGGATAGAACTGAAGAAGCTAAAAAGGACAAGGATATTTCCCATGAGTTGCTTTTCATCTGCTGTCAACATGGGTAAAGACTGATTGACTGCTCTTAGACCAGGCCAAAGTCAAGGGTTACTTCCTTTAAGAATGTTCCAACCCAGAAATTTTTTTAAGCTCAGCTTAACTAATTCCCTTTCCTTCCAGAGCCTTCAATACTTTCTGATCTCTGTAGCAGCTTCCATGAAGAGAAGTGTGAAAAGAATGCTGGGAATTTAGGCTGTAGCTCCGCCACTCACTTGCTGTGGAACTTAGTCAAGTCCCCTTCTTTTTCTGGATTTCAGTTTCTTTATTTGCAAAAATGAGGAAAATGGCAGTTGCGAAATCAACCTCATAAAGTACATTGGAGAAAGTAAGAAGAGATCAATAAATCTGCCAAGCAGGAAAGGAGGATCCACAGAAAATGTGATCTTTGAATTGGGCTACATGTGCTAGGCATGGAGGTGAGAATGAGCATGGCAGGTTGAAGGACTAGCAAGCTACCTGATGCAGATGCAGCTGATGTGTGGAGGGGAGTGCATGAAGGGTAGTGACATAAAACGAGACTTAAAAGGAAGCTTTAAGCCTATCTATGAGGGACTTTGAATGCTTGAAGGCCATTGAAGCTTAAGAACCAGGGGGATGACATGGGTAGTATAGAGGAATTGTTCTCAAATATTTTGGTCTCAGGACCACTTTATACTCTTAAAAATTACTGAAGACTTCAAAGAGGCTTTGATATTGTGGTTGATATCTATTGATGTTTACCATATTGCAAATTAAAAATAGGGAATGTTTAAATTTTTGATTACTTCATTTAAAAATAATAATAATAAACCAATATTCATTAATATATTTTATTAAAAATATATTTTCTTTTTCTTCACTTTTTAAAATTTTTATTGGAGTATAATTGATTTACAATGTTGTATTAGTTTCAGCTGTACAACAAACGGAATCAGTTATACATATACATATATCCACTCTTTTCTTTTAAGCTTATTTTCCCATATAGGCCATTACAGAGTATTGAGTAGAGTTCCGTGTGCTATACAGCAGGTTCTTATTAGTTATCTATTTTATATACAGTAGTGTGTATATGTCAGGCCCAATCTCCCAATTTATCCCTCCTCCCCCTTACACCCTGGTAACCATAAGTTTGCTTTCTACATCTGTAACTCTACTTCTGTTTTGTAAATAAGTTCATTTGTACCCTTTTATTTAAAATTCCACATATAAGTGATATAATATGATACTTGTCTTTCTGTGTCTGACTTACTTCACTCAGAATGACAATCCATCCATGTTGCTACAAATGGCATTATTTCGTTCTTTCTATGGCTGAGTAATATTCCAGTGTATACATGTACCACATCTTCTTTATCCATTCCTCGGTTGATGGACATTTGGTTGCTTCCATGTCCTGTTTATTGTAAATACTGCTGCAATGAGCATTGGAGTGCATGTATCTTTTCAAATTATGGTTTTCTCTGTGTATATGCCCAGGAGTGGGATTGCTGGGTCATACAGTAGTCCTATTTTTAGTTTTTTAAGGAAATTCCATACTGTTCTCCATAGTGGCTGTACCAGTTTACATTTTCACCAACAGTGTAGGAGGGTTCGTTTTTCTCCACACCCTCCCCAGAATGTATTGTTTATAGATTTCTTGATGATGGCCACTCCAACCAGTGTGAGGTGATACCTCACTGTAGTTTTTTTGTGTTTTTTTTAAACATCTTTATTGGAGTATAATTGCTTTACATTGGTGTGTTAGTTTCTACTTTAGAACAAAGTGAATCAGTTATACATAACATATGTCCCCATATCTCTTCCCTCTTGCATCTCCCTCCCTCCCACACTCCCTATTCCACCCATCTAGCTGGTCACAAAGCACCGAGCTGATCTTCCTATGCTATGCTATGCAGCTCTTTCCCACTAGCTATCTATTTTATGTGTGGTAGTGTATATATGTCCATGCCACTCTTTCACTTTGTCCCAGCTTACCCTTCCTGCACCCCACATCCTCAAGTCCATTCTCTAGGTCTCTGTCTTTACTCCCGTCTTACCCCTAGGTTCTTCATGACCTTTTTTTTTTTTTTTTTTTTTGCAGTACGTGGGCCTCTCACTGTTGTGGCCTCTTCCATTGCGGAGCACAGACTCTGGACGCGCAGGCCCAGCAGCCATGGCTCATGGGCCCAGCCACTCCGCGGCATGTGGGATCTTCCCGGACCGGGGCATGAACCTGTGTCCTCTGCATCGGAAGGCGGGCCCTCAACCACTGCGCCACGAGGGAAACCCTGACCATTTTTTTAAATTCCATATATATGTCTTAGCATACGGTATTTGTTTTTCTCTTTCTGACTTACTTCATTCTGTATGACAGACTCTAGGTCCATCCACCTCACTACAAAATATTCAATTTCGTTTCTTTTAATGGCTGAGTAATATTCCATTGTATATATGTGCCACATCTTCTATATCTATTCATCTGTTGATGGACATTTAGGTTGCTTCCATGTCCTGGCCATTGTAAATAGAGCTTCAATGAACATTTTGGTACATGACTCTTTTTGAACTATGGTTTTCTCAGGGTATATGCACAGAAGTGGGATTGCTGGGTTGTATGGTAGATCTATTTGTAGTTTTTTAAGGAACCTCCATACTGTTCTCGATAGGGGCTGTATCAATTTACATTCCCACCAACAGTGCAAGAGGGTTCCTTTTTCTCCACACCCTCTCCAGCGTTTATTGTTTGTAGCTGTTTTGATGATGGCCATTCTGGCTGGTATGAGATGATATCTAATTGTAGTTTTGATTTGCATTTCTCTAATGATTAATGATGTTGAGCATTCTTTCATGTGTTTGTTGGCAATCTGTATACCTTCTTTGGAGAAACGTCTATTTATGTCTTCTGCCCATTTTTGGATTGGGTTGTTTGGCTTTTTTGATATTGAGATGCATGAGTTGCTTGTAAATTTTGGAGATTAATCGTTTGTCACTTGCTTCATTTGCAAATATTTTCTTCCATTCTGAGGGTTGTCTTTTGGTCTTGTTTATGGTTTCCTTTGCTGTGCAAAAGCTTTGAAGTTTCATTAGGTCTCATTTGTTTATTTTTGTTTTTATTTCCATTTCTCTAGGAGGTCGGTCAAAAAGGATCTTGCTGTGATTTATGTCATAAGAGTGTTCTGCCTACGTTTTCCTCTACGAGTTTGGTAGTGTCTGGCCTTACCTTTAGGTCTTTAATCCATTTTGAGTTTATTTTTGTGTATGGTGTTAGGGAATGTTCTAATTTCATTCTTTTACATGTACCTGTCCAGTTTTCCCAGCACCTCTTATTAAAGAGGCTGTCTTTTCTCCACTGTATATTCTTGCCTCCTTTATCAAAGATAAGGTGACCATACGTGCGTGAGTTTATCTCTGGGCTTTCTATCCTCTTCCATTGATCTATATTTCTGTATTTGTGCCAGTACCATACTGTCTTGATTACTGTAGCTTTCTAGTGTAGTCTGAAGACAGGGAGCCTGCTTCCTCCATCTCCGTTTTTCTTTCTCAAGATTGCTTTGACTATTCGGGTTCTTTTGTGTTTCCTTGCAAACTGTGAAATATTTTGTTCTAGTTCTGTGACAAATGCCAGTCATAGTTTGATAGGGATTGTATTGAATCTGTAGATTGCTTTGGGTAGTATAGTCATTTTCACAATTTTGATTCTTCCAATCTAAGAACATGGTGTATCTCTCCATCTATTTGTATCACCTTTAATTTCTTTCATCAGTGTCTTATAATTTTCTGCATACAGCTCTTTTGTCTCCTTAGGTAGGTTTATTCCTAGATATTATATTCTTTTTGTTGCAGTGGTAAATGGGAATGTTTTCTTAATTTCACTTGCAGGTTTTTCATCATTAGTGTAGAGGAAGCCAGAGATTTCTGTGCATTAATTTTGTACCCTGCTACTTTACCAAATTCATTGATTAGCTCTAGTAGTTTTCTGGTAACATCTTTAGGATTCTCTATGTATAGTATCATGTCATCTGCAAACAGTTACAGCTCTACTTCTTCTTTTCTGATTTAGATTCCTTTTATTTCTTTTTCTTCTCTGGTTGCTGTTGCTAAACCTTCCAAAACTATGTTGAATCATATTGGCGAGAGTGGGCAACCTTTTCTTTTTTCTGGTCTTAGTGGAAATGGTTTCAGTTTTTCACCATTGAGGGCAATGTTGGCTGTGGGTTTGTCATATATGGCCTTTGTTATGTTGAGGAAAGTTCCCTCTATGCCTACTTTCTGGAGGGTTTTTTTTCATAAATGGGTGTTGAATTTTGTTGAAAGTTTTCTCTGCATCTATTGAGATGATCATAAGGATTTTCTCCTTCAGTTTTTTAATATGGTGTATCACACTGATTGATTTGTGTATATTGAAGAATCCTTGCATTCCTGGGATAAGCCCCACTTGATCTTGGTGTATGATGTTTTTAATGTGCGTTTGGATTCTTTTTCCTAGTATTTTGTTGAGGATTACTGCATCTATGTTCATCAGTGTTATTGGCCTGTAGTTTTCTTTCCTTGTGACATCTTTGTCTGGTTTTGGTCAGGGTGATTGTGGCCTTGTAGAATGAGTTAGCGAGTCTTCCTCCCTCTGCTATATCTTGGAAGAGTTTGTGAAGTATAGGTGTTAGCTATTCTCTAAATATTTGATATAATTCGCCTGTGAAGCCATCTGTTCCTGGGCTTTTGTTTGTTAGAAGAGGTTTAATCACAGTTTCAATTTCAGTACTTGTGATTGGTCTGTTCATATTTCTATTTCTTCCTGTTTCAGTCTCGGAAGGCTGTGTATTTCTAGGTATTTGTCCATTTCTTCTAGGTTTTCCATTTTATTGGCATATAATTGCTTGTGCAATTTCTCATGATCCTTTGTATTTCTGCAGTATCAGCTTTTACTTCTTTTCATTTCTAATTCTATTGATTTGAGTCTTCTCCCTTTTTTTTGATGGGTCTGCTTAATGATTTATTAATTCTGTTTATCTTCTCAAAAAAGCAGGTTTTAGTTTTATTGATCTTTGCAATTGTTTCCTTCATTTATTTTTCATTTATTTTTGTAAATCATAAAGAAATCTTTATGGTTTCTTTCCTTCTGGTAACTTTGAGTTTTTTGTTCTTCTTTCTCTGATTGCTTTAGTAGTAAGGTTAGGTTGTTTATTTGACATGTTTCTTGTTTCAAAAGATAGAATTGTATTGCTATAAACTTCCCTCTTAGAACTGCTTTTGCTGCATCCCATAGGTTTTGGGTTGTCGTGTTTTCATTTTCATTTGTTCGTAGGTATTTTTTGATTTCCTCTTTGATTTCTTCAGTGATCTCTTGGTTATTAGGTAGTATATTGTTTAGCCTCCATGTGTTTGTATTTTTTACAGATCTCTTCCTGTAATTGATATCTAGTCTCACAGCATTGTGGTCAGAAAAGATACTTGATACCATTTCAATTTTCTAAAATTTACCAACACTTAATTTGTGACCCAAGATATGATCTATCCTGGAGGATATTCCATGAGCACCTGAGAAAAATGTGTATTCTGTTGTTTTTGGATTGAATGTCCTATAAATATTAATTAAGTACATCTTGTTTAATGTATCATTTAAAGCTTGTGTTTCCTTATTTATTTTCATTTTGGATGATCTGTCCATTGGTGAAATTGGGGTGTTAAAGTCCCCTACTATGATTGTGTTACTGTCAGTTTCCCCTTTTATGGCTGTTAGTATTTGCCTTATGTATTGAGGTGCTACTATGTTGGGTGCATAAATATTTACAATTGTTATATCTTCTTCTTGGATTGATCCCTTGATCTTTACCTAGTGTCCTTCTTTGTCTCTTGTAATAGTCTTTGTTTTAAAGTCTATTTTGTCTGATATGAGAATTGCTACACCAGCTGTCTTTTGATTTCCATTTGCATAGAATATCTTTATCCATCCCCTCACTTTCAGTCTGTATGTGTAGGTAGATCTGAAGTGGGTCTCTTGTAGACAGCATATATACAGATCTTGTTTTTTTTATCTATTCAGCCAGTCTATTTCTTTTTTTTCAGCATTTAATCCATTCACATTTAAGGTTATTATCAATATGTGTGTTCCTATTACCATTTTCTTCATTGTTTTGAGTTTGTTATTGTAGGTCTTTTCCTTCTCTTGTATTTCCTGCCTAGATAAGTTCCTTTAGCATTTGTTGTAAACCTGGTTTTGTGGTTCTGAATTCTCTTAGCTTTTGCTTGTCTGTAAAGATTTTAATTTCTCCCTCAAATCTGAAGAGATCCTTGCTCAGTAGAGTATTCTTGGTTTTAGGTTTTTCTCCTTCATCACTTTCAATATGTCCTGCCACTCCCTTCTGGCTTGCAGAGTTTCTGCTGAAAGATCAACTGTTAACCTTATGGGGATTCCCTTGTGTGTTATTTGTTGCTTTTTCCCTTGCTGCTTGTAATATTTGTTCTTTGTATTTAATTTTTGACCGTTTGATTAATATGTGTCTTGCTGTGTTTCTCCTTGGATTTATCATGTATGGGACTCTCTGTGCTTCCTGGATTTGATTAACTATTTCCTTTCCCATATTAGGGAAGTTTTCAACTATAATCTCTTTAAATATTTTGTCTGTCCCTTTCCTTTTCTCTTCTTCTTCTTGAATCCCTATAATTTGAATGTTGGTGCATTTAATGTTGTCCCAGATGTCTCTGAGACTGTCCTCAATTCTTTTCATTCTTTTTTCTTTATTCTGCTCTGCAGTAATTATTTCCACTATTTTATCTTCCAGGTCATCACTGTAGTTTTGATTTTCATTTCTCTAATAATTTGTGATGTTGAGCATCTTTTAATGTGCTTTTTGGCCATCAGTATGTCTTCTTTGGAGAAGTGTTTATTTAAATCTTCTGCCCATTTTTTTGCATGGGCACTTTGTTTTTTTTATATTGAGTTGCATGAGCCTTTTTTATATTTTGGAAATTAATCCCTTGTTGGTTGCTTCAATTTCAAATATTATCTGCCATTCTGAGGGTTGTCTTTTTGTTTTGTTTATGGTTTCCTTTGCTGTGCAAAAGCTTTATATATTTTCCAAACTAAAACATAGTGAGAGGAATGGTATAATTTTAGATTTTTTTCTGAAACTCATACTCTCTGGTATAATAGAAGACAACCATATTCTTGTGGCTCTTTATGCATTCAATCTATTATGATGTGTGTTTTTATTTGAAAGAAATAAAGACAATCTGTTCTCATTCAGCTGTGTGGATAATCTTCTTTAAGAGTACACCAAAGCTCCACCAGTATAGTTTTTTAAAGGTTAATTACAATGAGGAACCAAAAACCATCTCAGTGAACTTCACCTGTTTTATTATATTAAAATTAATTCGTCTGTCTTGAACTTTGAATGGATCATTTACCCAGGTATGATTTTGTAGCACCACGCCTCGGTTATTAGGAATATTTTTAGTGCACTTAGTCATGCAAATCCTAAATGTACATTTCATTATACAGTAATTTTTTAAACATCTTTATTGCAGTATAATTGCTTTACAATGGTGTATTAGTTTCTGCTTTATAAAAAAGTGCATCACTTATACATATACATATGTTCCCATATCTCTTCCCTCTTGCATCTCCCTCCCTCCCACTCTCTCTATTCCACACCTCTAGGTGGTCACAGACCACCAAGCTGATCTTCCTGTGCTATGTGGCTAGTTCCCACTAGTTATCTATTTTATGTTTGGTAGTGTATATATGTCCATGCCACTCTCTCACTTTGGCACAGCTTCCCCTTCCCCTTCCCCTTCCCCATAACCTCAAGTCCATTCTCTAGTAGGTCTGTGTCTTTATTCCGGTCTTACCCTTAGCTTCTTCATAACTATTTTTTTCCTTAGATTCCATATATATGTTGTAGCATACGGTATTTATTTTTCTCTTTCTGACATACTTCATTCTGTATGACAGACTCTAAGTCCATCCACCTCGCTACAAATAACTCAATTTTGTTTCTTTTTATGGCTGAGTAATATTCCATTGTATATATGTGCCACATCTCCTTTATCCATTAATCTGTTGATGGACCCTTAGGTTGCTTCCATATCCTGGCTATTGTAAATAGACCTACAATGAATATATTGGTACATGACACTTTTTGATTTATGGTTTACTCAGGGTATATGCCCAGTAGTGGGACTGTTGGGTCGTATGGTAGTTCTATTTGTAGTTTTTAAGGAACCTACATACTGTTCTCCATAGTGGCTGTATCAATTTACATTCACCAACAGTGCAAGAGTGTTCCCTTTTGTGCACTCCCTCTCTAGCATTGATTGTTTGCAGATTTTTTGATGATGACGATTCTGACAGGTGTGAGATGATCTCTCATTGTAGTTTTGATTTGCATTTCTCTAATGATTCATGATGTTGAGCATTCTTTCATGTGTTTGTTGGCAATGTGTATATCTTCTTTGGAGAAGTGTCTATTTAGGTCTTCTGCCGTTTTTTGGATTGAGTTATTTGTTTTTGATATTGAGCTTCATGAGTTAGTTGTAAATTTTGGAGATTAATCCTTTGTCAGTTGCTTTATTTGCAAATATTTTCTCCCATTCTGAGGGTTGTCTTTTGGTGTTGCTTATGGTTTCCTTTGCTGTGCAAAAGCTTTGAAGTTTCATTAGGGCCTATTTGTTTATTTTTGTTTTTATTTCGATTTCTCTAGCAGGTAGGTCAAAAAGGATCTTGCTGTGATTTATGTCATAGAGTGTTCTGCCTATGTTTTCCTCTAAGAGTTTGATAGTTTCTGGCTTACATTTAGGTCTTTAATCCATTTTGAGCTTATTTTTGTGTATGGTGTTAGGGAGTGTTCTAATCTCATACTTTTATATGTACCTGTCCAGTTTTCCTGGCACCACTTCTGAAGAGGCTGTCTTTTCTCCACTGTATATTCTTGCCTCCTTTATCAAAGATAAGGTGACCATATGTGCGTGGGTTTATCTCTGGGCTTTCTATCCTGTTCCATTGATCATTATTTCTGTTTTTGTGTCAGTACGATACTGTCTTGATTACTGTAGCTTTGTAGTATAGTCTGAATTCAGGGAACCTGCTTCCTCCAGCTCCGTTTTTTGTACTTAACATTGGTTTGGCTATTCGGGGTCTTTTTTGTCTCCATACAAATTTTAGATGTTTTGCTCTAGTTCTGTGTACAATGCCAGTGGTAGTTTGATATGGATTGCATTGAATCTGTAGATTGCTTTGTATAGTAGAGTCATTTTCATAATGTGGATTCTTCCAAACCAAGAACATGGTATATCTCTCCATCTATTTGTATCACCTTTAATTTCTTTCATCAGTGTCTTATAATTTTCTGCATACAGATCTTTTGTATCCTTATTCCTAGATATTTTATTCTTTTTGTTGTAATGGTAAATTGGAGTGTTTTCTTTATTTAACTTTCAGATTTTTCCTCATTAGTGTATAGGAATGCCAGAGATTTCTGTGCATAAATTTTGTATCCTGCTACTGTACCAAATTAATTGATTAGCTCTAGTACTTTTCTGGTAGCATCTTTTGGATTCTCTATGTACAGTATCACGTCATCTGCAAACGGGGTCAGCTTTACTTCTTCTTTTCTGATATGGATTCGTTTTATTTCTTTTTCTTCTCGGATTGCTGTGGCTAAAACTTCCAAAACTATGTCGAATAATAGTGGTGAGAGTGGGCAACCTTCTCTTGTTCCTGATGTTAGTGGAAATGTTTTCATTTTTCCAACATTGAGGAAGATGTTGGCTGTGGGGTTGTCATATATGGCCTTTATTATGTTGAGGAAAGTCCCCTCTATGCCTACTTTCTGCAGGGTTTTTATCATAAATGGGTGTTCAATTTTGTCGAAAGCTTCTCTGCATCTTTTGAGATGATCATATGATTTTTCTCCTTCAATTTGTTAATATGGTATATCACGTTGATTGATTTGCGTATATTGAAGAATCCTTGCATTGCTGGAATAAACCCTACTTGATCATGGTGTATGATCCTTTTAATGTGCTGTTGGATTCTGTTTGCTACTATTTTGTTGAGGATTTTTGCATCTATATTCATCAGTGATATTGGCCTGTAGTTTTCTTTCTTTGTGACATCCTTGTCTGGTTTTAGTATCAGGGTGATCGTGGCCTCATAGAATGAGTTTGGGAGTGTTCCTCCCTCTGCTATATTTTGGAAGAGTTTTAGAAGGATAGGTGTTAGCTCTTCTCCAAATGTTTGATAGAAATCGCTTGTGAACCCATCTGGTCCTGGGCTTTTGCTTTTTGGAAGAGTTTTAATCACAATGTCAATTTCATTGCTTGTGATTTTTCTGTTCATATTTTCTATTTCTTCCTGGTTTAGTCTCAGCAGGTAGTGCATTTCTAAGAGTTTGTCCATTTCTTCCAGGTTGTCCATTTTATTGGCATAGAGTTGCTTGTAGTAATCTCTCATGATCTTTTGTATTTCTGCAGTGTCATTTGTTACTTCTCCTTTTTCATTTCTAATTCTATTGATTTGAGTCTTCTCCCTTTTTTTCTTGATGAGTCTGGCTAATGGTTTATCCATTTTGTTTATCTTCTCAAAGAACAAGCTTTTAGTTTTATTGATCTTTGCTATCATTTCCTTCATTTCTTTTTCATTTATTTCTTATCTGATCTTTATGATTTCTTTCCTGCTGCTAACTTTGGGTTTTTTTTTTTGTCTTCTTTCTCTAATTGCTTTAGGTGCAAGATTAGGTTGTTTATTTGAGATGTTCCCTGTTTCTTAAAGTAGGATTTTATTGCTATAAACTTCCCTGTTAGAACTGTTTTCCTGCATCCCATAGGTTTTGGGTGGTCATGTCTCCATTTTCTTTTGTTTGTACGTACTTTTTGATTTCCTCTTTGATTTCTTTAGTGATCACTTCGTTATTAAGTAGTGTATTGTTTAGCCTCCATGTGGTTGTATTTTTTACAGATCTTTTCCTGTAATTGATATCTAGTCTCATAGTGTTGTTGTCGGAAAAGATACTTGATACAATTTCAATTTTCCTAATTTTACCAAGGCTTGATTTGTGACCCAAGATATTATCTCTTCTGGAGAATGTTCCATGAGCATTTGAGAGAAATGTGTATTCTGCTGTTTTTGGATGGAATGTCCTATAAATATCAATTAAGTCCAATTTTTTAATGTATCCTTTAAAGCTTGTATTTCCTTATTTATTTTCATTTTGGATGATCTGTCCATTGGTGAAAGTGGTGTGTTAGTGTCCCCTACTATGATTGTGTTACTGTCAATTTCCCCTTCTTTGGCTGTAAGTATTTGCCTTATGTATTGAAGTGCTCCTATGTTGGGTGCATAAATATTTACAATTGTTGTATCTTCTTCTTGGATCGATCCCTTGATCATTATGTAGTGCCCTTCTTTGTCTCTTCTAATAGTCTTTATTTTAAAGTCTATTTTGTCTGATATGAGAATTGCTACTCCAGCTTAATTTTGGTTTCCTTTTGCATGGAATATCTTTTTCCATCCTCTCACTGTCAGTCTGTATGTGTCTCTAGGTCTGAAGTGGGTCTCTTGTAGACAGCATATATATGGCTCTTGTTTTTGTATCTATTTAGCCAGTCTCTGTCTTTTGGTGGGAGCATTTAATCCATTTACATTTAAGGTAATTATCGATATGTATGTTTCTATTCCCATTTTCTTTATTGTTTTGGGCTTGTTATTGTGGGTCTTTTCCTTCTCTTGTGTTTCTTGCCTAGAGAAGTTCCTTTAGCATTTGTTGTAAAGCTGGTTTGGTGATGCTGAACTCTCTCAGCTTTTGCTTGTCTATAAAGGTTTTAATTTCTTCATCAAATCTGAATGATATCCTTGATGGGTAGCGTAATCTTGCTTGTAGTTTTTTCTCCTTGATCACTTTAAATATGTCCTGTCATTCCCTTCTGGCTTTCAGAGTTTCTGATGATAGGTCAGCTATTAACTTTATGGGGATTCCCTTGTGTGTTATTTGTTGTTTTTCCCTTGCTCCTTTTAATATTTGTTCTTTGTATTTAACTTTTGATAATTTCATTAATATGTGTCTTGGTGTGTTTCTCCTTGGAATTATCCTGTATGGGACTCTCTGTGCTTCCTGGACTTGATTAACTATTTCCTTCCCATATTAGGGAAGTTTTCCACTATAATCCCTTCAAATATTTTCTCAGTCCCTTTCTTTTTCTCTTCTTCTGAGACCCCTATAATTCAAATGTTGGTGCATTTAATGCTGTCCCAGAAGTCTCTGAGACTGTCCTCATTTCTTTTCATTCTTTTTTCTGCTCTGCAGGAGTTATTTCCAGTATTTTGTCTTCCAGGTCACTTATCCGTTCTTCTGCCTCAGTTATTCTGCTATTGATCCCTTCTAGAGTATTTTTAATTTCATTTAGTGTGTTGTTCATCATTGTTTGTTACCTCTTTAGTTCTTCTATGTACTTGTTAAATGTTTCTTGCATTTTCTCTATTCTATTTCCAAGATTTTGGGTCATCTTTACTATCATTATTCTGAATTCTTTTTCAGGTAGACTCCCTATTTCCTCTTCATTTGTTAGGTCTGGTGTGTTTTTACCTTGGTCCTTCATCTGCTGTGTGTGTTTTCCTATCTTCTCACTTTGCTTATTTTACTTTGTTTGCGGTCTCCTTTTTGCATGCTGCAGGTTCGTAGTTCCCATTGTCTTTTGTGTCTTTCTCCAGTGGCTAGAGTTCGTTCAGTGGGTTGTGTAGGCTTCCTGGTGGAGGGGACTTGTGCCTGTGTTCTGGTGGATGAGGCTGGATCTTGTCTTTCTGGTGGGCAGTTCCACATCTGGTGGTGTGTTTTGTGGTGTCTGTGGCCTTATTATGATTTTAGGCAGCCTCTCTGGTAATGGGTGGTGTTGTGTTCCTGTCTTGCTAGTTGTTTGGCATAGGGTGTCAAGCACTGTAGCTTGCTGGTCGTTGAGTGAAGGTGGGTCTTGGTGTTGAGATGCAGATCTCTGGTAGATTTTCACCATTTGATATCACGTGGAGCTGGGAAGTCTCTTGTGGACCAGTGTTCTGAAGTTGGTTCTCCCCCCTCAGAGGTACAGCACACACTGCTGGCTGGAGCACCATGAGCCTTTCATCCACACGGCTCAGAATAAAAGGGAGAAATAGTTGAAAGAAGAAAGAAAGAGGATAAAATAAAATAAATTTATTAAAATAAAAATAAAAAATAATTATTAATAAAATAAAAAATTTTAAGTAAAAAAAAAAAAAAGAAAAAACAACGGATGGACAGAACCCTAGGACAAATCGTGAAAGCAAAGCTATAAAGGCAATATCTCACACAGAAGCATGCACACTCACAAAAAGAGGAAAAGTGGAAAAAATAATATATCTTGCTCTCAAAGCCCACCTCCTCCATCTGGGATGATTCGTTTTCTATTCAGGTATTCCACAGATGCTAGGTACATCAAGTTGATTGTGGTGATTTAATCCACTGCTCCTGTGGCTGCTGGGAGAAATTTCTTTTTCTCTTCTTTGTTCGCACAACTCCCGGGGTTCAGCTTTGTATTTGGCCCCGCCTCTGCATGTATGTTGCCTGAGGGCGTCTGTTCTTTGCTCAGACAGGCCGGCGTTAAAGGAGCCGCTGATTCGGGGGGCTCTGGCTCAGTCAGGCCGGGGAGAGGGAGGGCTACGGATGCAGGGTGAGCCTGCGGCAGGAGAGGACAGCGTGATGTTGCACCAGCCTGAGGCGCACCATGCATTCCCCCGGGGAAATTGTCCCTGCACCACGGGACCCTGGCACTGGCAGGCTGCACAGGCTCCTGGGAGGGGAGGTGTGGATAGTGACCTGTGCTCGCACACAGGCTTCTTGTTGGCTGCAGCAGCAGCCTTAGCATCTCATGCCCGTCTCTGTAGTCCGTGCTGATAGCCGCGGCTTGTGCCCATCTGTGGAGCTCCTTTAAGTGGCACTCTTAATCCCCTCTCCTTGCGCACCAGGAAACAAAGATGGAAGAAAAAGTCTTAGGCAGCTCCAGACATTTTCCCGGACTCCCTCCTGGCTAGCTGTGGCACACTAGCCCCCTTCAGGCTGTGGTCACGCAGCCAACCCCAGTCCTCTCCCTGGGATACGACCGAAGCCCGAGCCTCAGCTCCCAGCCCCCGCCCTCCCTGGTGGGTGAGCAGACAAGCCTCTCTTGTTGGTGAGTGCTGGTCGGCACCGATCCTCTTTGTGGGAATCTCTCCACTTTTTCCTCCGCACCCCTGTTGCTGTGCTCTCCTCTGCTGCTCCTATACAGTAATTTTGAAAGAATGTTTTAATAATACCATTGATCTTATCATAAACGTTGTGGAAAACTGTCAAGCTCATGGTTCCAGATACAAATTTTCTAAAATTCTAATTTTCACTTGAAAGCTCAAATTTTGTCATTGGCAACATATATTGTCAGCTTTTTCCTTGAAGTGACAGGCTCACATTGTTCATTTGAAAGAAAATATCTGCCAAATATCCAAGTGTGAATAAACACATTTTATCTCTCAGTTGCTCTGTCAATTAAAAATGATATTTTATGAAAAAAGCAGCTAGTTCAGCCCACAACTCACAAGTACTTTTCCCTTAGACAACCATCATACTTTGCTGTACAGCAGAGGTGTTTTATGAGTAATTTCCATTTTGTCACATAGAATATTAGAAAGTTATATACTCTAGGATTGAGATTAACAAAATTAATATTTTTTTACTGCTTAATCAAGGGTAGTATAAAAGTGAATAAGGCACTTATTTTTATTTTTTCTGAGAGTTAGTGGTGGTGAAGAATCCAGTGACAATTTAGTTTTACTACCTTGATTTATGCTGAGGTGGCATCCATGCAAATATCCACACAGTGACAAAGCCAAAGGACTTTAATATGAAGATAGTAAAATCTTAGTATCATTATGAAAATAGTTTTGACTTCATGGACACCCTAAAAGTATCTCAGGGACCTCCCAGAGACCACAGACCATTCTTTGAGAACTGCTGGTAGACCAGTGTTTTGAAGGAAGGGATAATTGGAAACAAGAAGACCCGTTAGGAAATGGTTACAGATAATACAAGTGAGAATGATGAGAAATTCAATAAGGCAATCCCAATATGAATGGGGTGGCAGATATTAATGCAAAAAAAAGATTAAAATATTTAATCAATGGGATAGTGTTCCTTCTGTTGTATTTTCAGTAGCTCCCTCTAAACTGACCACTTCTCTGCAGGCCTATAAATGCACTCAAATCTCCTCCATCTTAAGAAAATTCTCCCTCAACCAATATTTCCTTCTCATTCTCTTCTATCCCTACCTGCCTCTAGTTCCTGCTCTATTGTTCTTCTGTACATAGCCAACCAAGCCTTTTGAGAGAGCTGATTGTTCTCAAAGTCTCAAATTCCTCACCTTCTCTCACATCTCAACCTACTACAATCTGGCTTCCCTTTCCATCACTTAACAAACAATTCTCTTGCCAAGGTCACCAAGTACCTCAGTGATATTAAATCCAATAACACTTTTCAGTGTTGATTCTATTTTTCCTCTCTGCTACATTTGACTCCAGTGTCCACTCCTTACTCCTTGAAATTCTTCCCAGGACAATATCTTAGTTCTCCTTCTGCCTCTTGGCTAGTTGTTCTTATACTGCTCTTTTGGTTCTTATTGGACCTTCCTCAGAGATCAGTCTTGGGCCCTTTCCATCTCTTCCATAAACACTCTTCCCTGGGGCTTCATACATTCTCATGGCTTTAAACAGCCTCTTTTTGTCAACAAGTTTCAAATCTCTCTGTTCAGCCCATACATATATTCTGAGCTCCAGATTTACTAATCCCACTATCCATTTAACATCTCCATCTGAAAGAATCCCTGGCATCTCAAAACTAACATGTTTAAAACCAAGCTCTTGATTTATTTCCTCTCTTTCAGTCTAAATATGCTCTTCCTTATATTAATAAATAGTAGCTCCATCTACAATTGCTCATGCCAAAAATAACTGGGCATTATTTAAGTGGCTCCTTTTCTCTCATTCACCACTCCAGTGCATCAGTAAGCTCTGTCAATTCTACCTGCAGAATGTATTCCCAAACTCTGCACTCTGTCCCTCTCCATAGCTTTCACTTACGTCTAAGCCACCAACCATCTCTCACTTGGACTACTTAAATAGCCTCATAACTTGTTTTCTCATTTCCTCTCATCTCATGCTATAGTAAATTCACCACACAGCAGCCAGAGTGGTCTTTTAAAAATGTAAATCAGATCATGCCCCAACCCTGTTTGGAATGGTTTTCCATTGCACTTGAAATCCAAAATCCTTAATATGCCCTACAAGACACTGCAGGATCTTCTACGATTTCTTCTCCAGCCTCATCTCACAGCATTCTTTCCCCCATGCTCATACTTCTCCAGCTACATTGGTCTACTTCCTTTTCTTCAAACATGACATTCTCCTCTCTGTCTCAGGGCCATGATTTTCCTTTTGACTTGGACACTTTCTCTCCATTTCTTTGCATGGGTAACTTCTTATCTTTCAGTTCCAGCTTTCTGGTTCAATGTTAATTCCTCAGAAAGTCTTTCCTTGAGGCCCCAAACTAAACCAGATAATTTCCTTGTTGTGACCTGTCATCCCTTTCTTTACTCTTCCTTAATAGCACTTTTCATAATCTACAATTATGCATTTATTTTTGTGATTATTTAAGAGCTATCTCCCCAAAGTGCTGTGAGGTGGGCCTCCAGGAAGTTTCTCTAAGCCCTCCTTCAGGTCTATCTACTTCTTACAGGATGTACAAAATCTTTGCTTTCTCTTCCTATAGAGAACCATGTCTAGCTCAGACAACCACCACCACCTCGTCTGCTCCTCCCAAGTAATTCTCTATTGGAACAGAAAATTCACAATTACTTTGGATTTCAGAAATGCCAGCACCCCTGCCTCAATTACCAGATGGCTGGGGAATGTCTCTTGGAATTTGAAACTTCAACAATCAGATTCAAATACTTGCACATGATGCCAAAAACCCATGACATGCAGTCATTCATCAGTTGTCAAGGAAGTAATTAAGTCAAATGTGGCATGAGTTACTTACTAATGAGTAGGGCCAGCCTCTGTAACTCAGATTGGCTCTGTAGGTCTCAATTCATAGGGAGTATGATGGCATGGTTAAATGTGTAGTATCTGGAGGCAGACTGCTTTATGTTTTGGTTTGGCTTTTTCTATTGAACCATAATATACATAAGGAAAAGTGCACAACTCATGAATTTCATAGAATAAAGTCACTTATGCAACAGTGCTGATATCTAGACAGAACATCACCAGCACCTTAGTAGGACCCCCTCCTCATGCTCCCTCAGAATAAGTTTGCCCTCCTCCAGTGGAAACTATTATCCTCACTTCAAACACCAAAGACTAATTTTGTCTGTTTTTGTAATTTATATAAATGGAATCATACCATATTTACTCCTTTGTCTCCAGTTTCCTTGATCAATGTTATATTTGTGATATTCAGCTGTGTTGTTCTAATAGTTGTAGTTGGTTCATTCTGATTGCTGTATAGTGTTCCATTATGTAAATATACAACCATATATTGATCCAGTCCATTCTGTTACTGATGATCATTAGGAAATTTCCAGTTATTGGCAATTATGAGTAGTGCTTCTATGAACATTTCTTTACATGCCTTATAGTAAATATGTGTGTATTTCTGTTGGATATATGCCTACGAATGGAATGGATAGGTCATTGTGAATATATTCAGCTTTAGTAGACACTGTCTTTTCCAAAGAGGTTGTATGCATTTCCATCAGCAGTGTGTGAGAGTTCTCGTTGTTTTAAATTCTTACCAACACTTGGAATTTTTGTATTTTTTATTTTAGCCATTCTTTTTATTGTGGTGTGTCATCTCATTATGGTTTCCTTTTGCATTTCCCTGATGACTAATGAAGTTGAACACCTTTTCTATATGTTTATTGGTCATTTGGATATCTTCTTTTGTAAAGTGAATGCTCAAGTCTTTTGCTTATTTTTCTATTGGTCTACCTGTCTTTTGACATTGATTTGCAGGGGTTATATATATAATCTGGATACACATCCTTTGTCAAATATATGCATTGTACACATATTCCTCCAATTTTTGGCTAGAGTGTTTTTATTTTTCTTATAGTCATTTGATAAATAGAACTTAATTTTTATATTCTCTATTTTTCAGATGGTTAACACTTTTTGTATACTGTTTTAAAAATCATTGCCTCCTCTAAGAGTGTCTGGATTTCAGTACTGGATCCACTACTTTTACATATATGACTTTGGGCAAGTTACTTAACCTCTCTAGCTTTCAGGTTTTTTACATTGGAAAATTGATTCATAGTGTTGTTATGAAGATCAAAGGACATGATGCATATAAAATAGTTTAACACCACACCAAACACATAACAAGTAATCAATGATTGCTTGTTATTTTTCATTTTATGTTATATTATCTATTAGTATTTATAATTTGGAAGTTTATAAAGGCTTAGAGGCATTTCTCTCTTAAATATCAAGGTCTGCTTTCCTTATGTTACATAGCAGTTTAAAAGTCAGACTTTTTCCATTATAGGTAATGTTTGCTTTTCAGCATTTCGATTTTTCAGAATTAAGATGATAAGAAATAAAATATTGAGCCAAAATAATTTTCAGACCATAGCACACCATGTTTGAGTTGGTGACTAATGGTATCTCACTGATTTGTGTTGTAAGAGGTGGGGATGTGCCAGCATGGAATTCCTAAGCAAAGTTTGCAAGCAAAGATTATTAAGAATAGTGGAGAGAGTAATGGCTTGGCAGTTATGGGGGGGAGGGGGCGTGGGAGGCTAATGAAGTATAGCTGACATAGAATATTATGTTAGTTATAGGTGTACAACATAGTGATTCGACATTTAAATGCATTATGAAATCATCACCATAATAAGTCTAGTAATCATTATCACCACACAAAATTATTACAGTATTATTGACTATAATCTTTATACTACATATTACATCACATGACTTATTTATTACTGGAATTGTGTACCTCTTAACCCCCTTCACTTATTTTGTCCAACCCTCAACCCACCTCCCCTCTGGCAACCACCAGCTTACTTTCTGTATCTATGAATCTGTTTTTGTTTTGTTTTGTTCATTTTTAGATTCCACATATAAGTAAGATCATACAGTATTTGTATTTCTCTGCCTGACATTTCACTTAACATAATACCATCTAGGTGGATCCAGGTTGCTACAAATGGAAATATTTCATTCTTTTTGTGGCTGAATAATATTGCATTGTATACATATACCACGTCTTCTTTATCCATTTATCTATTGACAGACACTTAGGTTGCTTCCATATCTTGGCTATTGTAAATAATGCTGCAATGAACATTGGAGTGCATATATCTTTTCAAATTAGTGTTTTCATTTTCTTCTTTTTTTAAATTGAAGTATAATTTACCATATTAGGTTTATTACATTTAAAGTTATTATAAAATATTGGCTATATTCCCTATGCTGTGCAATGTATCCTTGTAGCTTACTTATTTTATATATAGTAGTTGTACCTCCTAATCACCTCCTTCTATATTGCCCCTACCCACCCTTGCCTCTCCCCACTGGTAACCACTAGTTTTTTCTCTATACCTGAAAATCTTTATCTATCTGGTTATATTCATTAGTTTCATATTTTTAGATTCCACATATAAATGAAACCACACAGTATTTGTTTTTTTCTATATGACTTACTTCACAAAGCATAATAACTTGAAGATCCAGCCATGTTGTTGCAAACAGCAATTTTTCATTTTTTTATGGCTGAGTAATATTCCATTGCATCTCCTTTATCCGTTAACCTGTTGATGGACACATGTTTCTTCCATATGTTGGCTATTGTAAATAATGCTGCTATGAACACTGTGGTTCACGTATCTTTTCAACTTTGTGTTTTTGTTTTCTTTGGATAAATACCCAGGTGTGGATATATACCAGGACCCTATGGTAGTTCTAGTTTTAATTTTTTGAGGAAACCCCATACTGTTTCTATAGGGCCTGCACCAACTTACATTCCCGTCAACAGTGTACTAGGGTTACACTTTCTCCACATCCTTGTCAGCTCTTGTTATTTGTGGTCTTTTTGATGATAGCCATCCTGACAGCTGTGAGGTAATATCTCACTGTGGCTTTGTTCTGCTTTCTCTGATTATTAGTAATGTTGAGCCTTGTGGCCATCCATGTGACTTCTTTGCAAAAGTGTCTATTCAAGTCCTCTTCCCATTCTTTTAATCAGTTTTTTTTTTTGATATTGGGTTGCATGAGCTGATTATATATTTTGGATACTATCCCTTTATAGGTCATATAATTTGCAAACATTTTCTCCAATTCAGTAGAATGCCTTTTCATTTTGTTGATGGTTTCCTTTGCTGTGCAAAAGATTTTATGTTTAATTAGGTCCCATTTGTTTATTTTTGCTTTTGTTTACTTTGCCTTAGGAGACAGATGCAAAAAAATATTTCTACAATTTATGTCAAAGAGTGTTTTGATTATGTTTTCTTCTAGGATTTTTATGGTTTCTGGGCTTAGATTTAGGTCACTAATACATTTTGAGTTTATTTTTGCATATGGTGTGAGAAAATATTCTAATTTCATTCTTTTAATATAATTGTCCAGTTTTCCCAGCACCACTTATTGAAGAGATTGTCTTTGCCCCATTGTATATTCTTGCCTCCTTTGTCATAGATTAATTGACCATAAATGTGTGGGTTTATTTCTAATAAACTAGGCTCTCTATTCTGTTCCACTGAAATATGTGTCTGTTTTTGTACCAGTGCCATACTATTTAGATTACTGTAGTTTTGCAGTATAGTCTGAAGTTGGGGCTCATAATACTTCTAGCTTGTTATTTCTTCTCAAGATTGCTTTGGCTATTTGGAGTCTTTTGTCATTCCATGTGAATTTTAGAATTATATGCTCTAGTTCTGTGAAAAATGTCATGGGTGTTTCGATAGAGTTTGCATTAAATCTGTAGCTTGCTTTGGGTATTATGGACACTTTAACAATATTAATTCTTCCAATCCATGAGCAAAGATATCTTTCCATTTCTTTGTATCATCTTCTATTTCCTACATCAGTGTTTTATAGATTTCAGAGTATTGAACTTTCAACTCCTTGGTTAAGTTTATTCCTAGGTATTTATTCTTTTTGATGTGAGTTTAAATGGGATTATTTTCTTGCTTTCTCTTTCTGATAGTTCATTACTAATGTATAGTAAAGCAACAGATTTCTGTATATTAATATTATATCCTGCAACATTAATGAATTCATTTATTAATTCTAATAGTTTTTTGATAGAGATCTTAGGATTTTCTATATGTAAAATCATGTCTTCTGCAAATAGTGACAGTTTTAATTCTTCCCTTCCAATTTGGATGCATTTTATTTCTTTTTCTTGCCTGATTATAGTGGCTAGGACTTCAAATAGTGTGTTAAATAGAAGTGACAAGAGTGGGCATCCTTGTTTTTTTCTTGATCTTAGAACAAAAGCTTTCATCTTTTCACAATTCTGTGTAATGCTAGCTGTTGGTTTGTCGTGAATGGCCCTTATTATGTTGAGGTATGTTTCCCTCTATACCAACTTTGATGAGAGTTTTTTATCATGAATGGATATTGAATTTTGTCAAATGCTTTTTCTGCTTCTGTTGAGATGACCATATGGTTTGTTCCTTCATTTTGTTAATGTGGTGTATCACATTGTTTGATTTCTTGGTATTGAACTACCCTTGCATTCCTGGCATAAATCCCACTTGTTCATGGTGTATGATCTTTTTTAATATATTGTGGAATTTTGGTTGCTAAAGTTTTGTTGAGGTTTTTTGCATCTGTTTTTATCATAGATATTGACCTGTAATTTTCTTTTATTGTAGTGTTTTCTTTCTGGTTTTAGTATCAGGTAATGTTGGCCTCGTATAAAAAATTTGGGAGTGTTCCCTCTTCAATTTTTTGGGATAGTCTGAGCAGGATAGGTGTTAGCTCTTCTTTTTATGTTTGGCAGAATTAACCTATGAAGCTGTTCAGTTCTGTACATTTGTTTTCTTGCAGTTTTTTGATTACTAATTCAATTTCACTATTACTTATCAGTTTGTTCATGTTGTCTATTTCTCCCTGATTTATTCTGAGAAGACTGCATTTCTAGAAATGTGTCCATTTCTTCTAGGTTTGCCAATTTGTTGTCATATAACTGTAGTATTCTCTTTTGATTGTATCTCTGTGATATTGTTTGTTATTTCTTCTCTTTCTCATCTTATTTTGTTTATTTGGATCCTCTTTCTTTTCTTCTTGGTGAGCCTGGCTAAAGGTTTATCAATTTTGTTTATCTTTTCAAATAACCAGCTTTTGGTTTCATTGATCTTTTCTATTGTTTCTTTTTTGATCTCTATTCTATTTATTTCCTCTCTGATCTTTATTGTTTCCTTCCTTGTGCTTTGTTCTTCTTTTTCTAATTCTTTTAGGTGGTAGGTTTGTTTGTTTGTTTGATATTTTTCTTATTGCTTGAGTAGGCCTGTATTGCTATGAAATTCCTTCTTAGAACTGCTTTTGCTGCATCCCATAGATTTTGCAAAGTTTTGTTTCCATTTTAATTTTTCTCAAGGTTTTTTCTGATTTCCTCTTTAATGTCTTCATTGACCCATTGGTTTCTTAGTTGCATGTTGTGTAGTCTCCACGTGTTTGTGTTTTTCCCATTTTTCTTCCTGTAATTGATTCCCAGTTTTATACTGTTGTGATCAGAAAATATGCTCAATAAAATTTCTACCCTCTTAAATTTGTTGAGAATTGTTTTGCATCCTGGCATGTGATCTACCCTGGAGACCATTCTACATGCCCTTGAAAAGAAAGTGTATTCTGCATTTTGGGGATGGGATGTCCTGTAGATATCTGTTAAGTCCAACTGGTCTAATGTGTCATTTGGGCCACTGTTTCCTTATTGATTTTCTGTTTATTGATGTAAATGGACTGTTAAAGTGCTCTACTCTTATTGTATTATTGTCAGTTTCTCCCTTTATATGTTAGTATTTGCTTTATACATTTAGGTGCTCCTGTATTGGGTGAGTATATGTTAATGAATGTAATACCCTTTTCTTATACTGCTCCCTTTACTATTATATAATGTCTCTGTTTGTCTTTTGTGATAGTCTTTATTTTAAAGTCTATTTTATCTGATAAGATTATTGCTACCCCCACTTTCTTGTCATTTCAGTTTGCATGAAATATCATTTTCCATCCCCTCACTTCCAGTCTGTGTGTGTCTTTAGCTCTGAAGTGAGTCTTTTGTAGGTAGCATATTGAAAGGTCTTGTTATATTTATCCAATATATCCACCCTATGTCTTTTGATAAAATCATTTAGTCCACTGACATTTAAAGTAATTATTGATAGGTATGTACTTATTGCCATTTTATTACTTATTTTCCAGTCGTTTTTGTAGTTCTTTTGCGTTTATTTCTTCTTTTTGTTTGTACCATTCTGGTTTGATGATTTTCTTTCATAGTATGCTTTTGTTTCTTTATTTTTGTTTTTTGTGTTACCTATTGTAGGCTTTGATTTGTGGTTAGCATGTGGTTCTATATTCATCTATAACTTTATCTACTAGTTTTAAACTGATAGCCATTTAAGTACAAACACATTCTAAAAGATCTACATTTTTTATAACCCTCTCCCACATTTTCTGTTTTTGATGTCATATTTTACACCTTTGTGTTCATTCCTTAAATGTTTATTGTAGTTATAGTTGATTTTACAATTTTTGTCTTTCAGTCTTCATACTAGCTTATTAATTGTTTGATCCACAGCTTTTACTGTATATTTGCCTTTACAAGTGGGATTTCCCCTTTCCTATAAAATCTTCCCTTTTTTACCTTTGCTCTTCCACTTCAAGAAGACCCTTTAACACTTCTTTTAGGGTCAATTTAGTAGTTATGAACTCTTTTAGTTTTTCCTTGACTGATAAGTTCTTTATCTCTCTTTCAATTCTGAATGAAAACCTAGCTGGGTAGAGTAACCTAGGTTTAGATTCTTTCCTTTTAGCACTTTATTTTATTTTTTTTACAGTAGGTCCTTGTTAGTTGTTTATTTTAAATACAACAGTGTGTACATGTCAGTCTCAAACTCCCAGTCTAACCTCCTTCCCACCCTTCCCCTCTGGAAACCAAAATTTCATTCTCTAAGCCTGTGAGTCTGTTCCTGTTTTTTAAATAAGTTCATTTGTATCATTTTTTTGATTCCCCATATAAGTGATAGCATATGATATTTGTCTTTCTCTATCTGACTTACTTCATGTAGTATGATAATCTCCAGGTCCATCCATGTTGCCAAAAATGGCATTATTTTATTCTTTTTGTATGCACCACATCTTCTTTATCCATTCGTCTGCTGATGGACATTTAGGTTGCTTCCCTGTCTTGGCTATTGTAAACAGTGCTGCAAGAACATTGGGGTGCATGAATCCTTTTGAACCATATTTTTATCTGGATATATGCCCAGGAGTGGGATTGCTGGATCATACGGTAGCTCTATTTTTAGTTTTTAAAGGAACCTCCATACTGTTCTCCATAGTGGCTTTACCAATTTACATTTCCACCAACAGTGTAGGAGGGTTCCCTTTTCTCCACAACCTCTCTCCTATTGTTTGTAGATTTTTTGATGATGGCCACTTTGACCAGTGTGAGGTCATTGTAGTTTTTATTTACATTTCTCTAATAATTAGCTATGTTGAGCATATCTTCCTGTGCCTCTTGGCCATATATATGTCTTCTTTGGAGAAATGTCTATTTAGATCTTCCACCTATTTTTTGATTGAGTAATATGTTTTTTGTATATTGAGCTGCATGAGCTGTTTGTATATTTTGTAGACTAATCCCTTCTTGGTCACATTGTTTGTGAATATTTTCTCCCATTCTCTGTGTTTTTCCATTTTGTTTGTGGTTTCCTTTGTTCAGTGCTTTATTTTTAAAATTTTTTCCACCTGTTTCCTTTATTCATTTTTTATTTATTTAAATTTTAAAATTTTTATTATATATTGGAGTATAGTTGATTAACAATGTTGTGTTAGTTTCAGGTGTACAGCAAAGTGATTCAGTTATACATATACATGTATCTATTCTTTTTCAAATTCTTTTCCCATTTAGGTTATTACAGAGTATTGAGCAGAGTTCCTTGTGCTATACAGTAGATCCTTGTTGGTTATCTATTTTAAATATAGCAGAATGTACTTGTCAATACCAAACTCTCAATCTATCCCTCCCCACCACCCTTCCCCCCCGGTCACCATAAGTTCATTCTCTAAGTCTGTGAGTCTCTTTGCTACTCCCTTCTGGGCTGCAAATTTTCTGCAGAAAAATTAGCTAATATCTTTATGGGGAGTCCATTGTATGTGACTCTTTCTTTTTCTCTTGCTGCCTTTAGAATTCTCTATCTTTAACTTTTGCCATTTTAATTAAAATATGTCTTAGTGTGGGTCTCGTTAATCTTTCTGGGACTCTCTGTGCTTCCCGTACCTGGATATCTGTTTCCTTCTTCAGGTTTGTGTAGTTTTCATCAAATACATTTTCTATCCCTTTCTCTCTTTCTTCCACTTCTGGGATCACTGTAATGAAAATGTCTTCTGACTTGTTGTTGTCCCAGAGGTCTCTTAAAATGCCCTCATTTTTTAATTTTTCTTTTTGCTGTTCTGATAGGCTGACTTCCATGATTCTATCTTCCAGACCACTTATTCATTCTTTTGTATCAACTAGTCTTCTCTTAATTCCTTCTAGTGTGTTTTTCATTTCAGTTATTGTATCCTTCAGCTCTGATTGTTTCTGTTTCATATTGTCTAGTTCCTTGTTTAAATTCTCACTGTGTTCATTTGTTGTTTTCTTAAGTTCAGTTAGAATTCTTATTACTAATTCTTTGAACTCTTTCTCTAGTAAATTATTTATCTCTGGTTCATTCATTTTTTTTTAAGTTTTTGTTTCTTGTTCTTTCATTTGAAACAATTTTCTCTGTCTTCCCAGTTTTGTTTAACTTTCTCTTTCTCTATGAAGTTAAGTGGTACTGTTTCCTATCCTGGTCTTGAAGGGATGTCCTTGTGTGGGAGCATCCCTATGCAGTCTTCATGTGCCCAGTGGTCTGGTGGGAGTGCTGGATCTGAAGTGAACACAGGTCACGTCTTCCACCAGGGTGTGCTGGCAGCTAGCACTTTGGTGGCCTGTGTGGTTAGAGATGGAGTGGCTAGGGCCAGAGCCAGGTGTGAGCCAGGACTCCTCCTATGCCTCACCACCCTGTAAGAGGTGGGATCTATTCACAAGGTCAAGGAGCAGAATCCTTAGGTTCAGGTCTAAACTGTTTCTATTCCCACTAAGTTTTCACTCTTTCTCATCCCAACAATGGCACCTTTGCCCCAAAGGGGAGCAGCATCAAAGCAAGAGGGTCAGATCTAGCACCCCATGTTGGCCAAAGTGCATACTGGGACAGTTCCAGCATACCAGTCTGTGCTCAAGACAGCTCCAGATCTGCTACCTCTGTAAGCACCACTAAAGACTGCCCTCACCTTGTTCAGATGTAGTACCAGGTCCAAGTGGGCTCCATCCCCCCAAGTGTGCACTCTCTTCAACAATAGCAGCCTTTGCACTGGTGGGGAGCTGTGCCAGAAATAGAGGGGCCAGGACACATGCTGAGGTCATCATGGAAAACTGACCAAAGACCCGGGTAGTTTCAATCTGCTTTTTCCACCTTGCTCCCAGGAGTAAATCAGTGTGTGCATGCTCTTCACAAGTGGGGTCTAGGTTTTTTACAGTCCTCCTGGAAGTCCCAGTGGTTTTCTAACCAGCCAAGGGTCTTCCCAGAGTTGGATCCCAGGGCTGGGGTGTCCAAAATGTTATTTGAATGCCTCACTCCCCAGGTGGGATCTCAGAGCCCATGATACCTCTCTCCTCTTCAGTGTCCCCTCCTACAGGTGCAGGTCCCAACCTGACACTTCTCCTCCCTTCCTAGCTGACTCTTTGTGCATATTTTTTTTACAGCCTTGATTGTAGAAGAGCCTTTCTGCCAATCTCCAGTTTATTTTTAGTGAGAATTGCTCCACATGTAGATGTGTTTTTGATGCGTTTGTGGGGGAAGGTGAGCTCAGCGACCTCTTACTCTGCCATCATGATCTCTCCTCCTTCAGTGTTTTTGTTTTCTTAAGATAAATACCCAGAAGTGTTAAATTGCTGGATCATTTGGTAGTTCAATTTTTAATTTTTTGAGGAATCTTCATACTTTTTTCTTTAGTGGCTGTACCAAATTACATTACTGCCAGCAGTGCAAGAGGATTCCCTTTTCTCCAGATCCTATCCAAGACTTGTTATTTGTGGTATTTTTGATGATAGTCATTCTGACAGGTGTGAAGTGATATCTCATTGTGGTTTTGTTTTGCATTTCCCTAATAATTAATGACGCTGGGCTTCTTATCATGTGTCTGTTGGCAATTTGTATATCTTCTTTAGAGAAATGTCTATTCATTTCCTCTGCCCATTTTTAAATTATATTGTCTGTTTTTTATATTGGGTTATATGATGTCTTTATATAATTTGGATATCCCCCCTTATCGGATATATCCTTTGTAATTATTTTCTCCCATTCAGTAGAATGCCTTTTCATTTTGTTGATGGTTACTTTCTATGTGAAAAAGCTCTTTTAGTTGGATTTATTCCCATTTGTATATTTTTGCTTTTGTTTCCCTTGCCTGAGGACACAGATCCAAAATGATATTGGTAATACCACTGTGAAAGAGCATACTGACTATGTTTTCTTCTGGAAGTTTTATGGTTTAAAGTCTTACATTTAATTATTTAATCCATTTTGAGTTTGCTTTTGTATATGGGGAAAGAAAATGGTATAATTCCATTTCTTTGCATGCCACTGTTCAGTTTTTCCAACACCATTTATTGAAGAGGTTGTATTTCCCCCATTGTATATTCTTGCCTCCTTTGACATATATTATTTGACCATGTAACATGAATTTATTTTTGGGCTCTCTCTTCTATTTTATTGATCTATATGTCTGTTTTTGTGCCAATACCATACTGTTTTGATTACTATAAGTTTTGTAATATAGTTTGAAATCAGGGAGCATGGTATCTCTAGATTTGTTTTGCTTTCTCAAGATCGCTTTGGCTATTTGGGATCTTTTGTAGTTCCATATAAATTTTAGGATTATTTGTTCTAATTCTGTGAAAAATGACATTTATGTTTAATAGGGATTGTACTGAATCTATAGAATGCTTTAGGTAGCATTGATATTTCAACAATATTAATTCTTCCAATTCAAGAACACAGTATATCTCTCCATTTATTTAAGTTGTCTCCAGTTTCTTTGATCAATGTCATAGTTTTCAATGTACATATTTTTCACCTCCTTAGTTATATTTATTTCCAGGTATTTTATTCTTATTGATACACTTATAATTGGTATTGCTTTTTTTTTTTATAAGGAGGGTCATCGATGAGGTTGCTGGGGAGGTCAGGCTTTGCAGAAAGCAGAGTTTTGTTTTGTTTTTCTTTTGGCCACACCATGTGGCATGTGAGATCTTAGTTGCCTGGCCAGGGATCAAATCCACCAGGTATCAGACCCATGCTCTGTGCAGTGAAAGTGCAAAGTCTTAACCACTGGACCACCAGGGAAGTCCCTGGGATTGCTTTCTTAATTTTTATTTCTAAAAGTTCATTATTAATATATGGAAATGCAGCAATTTTTTTTTTTTTGCAGTATGCAGGCCTCTCACTGCTGTGGCCTCTCCCATTGCAGAGCACAGGCTCCGGACGTGCAGGCTCAGAGGCCATGGCTCATGGGCCCAGCCACTCTGTGGCATGTGGGGTCTTCCCAGACTGGGGCACAAACCTGCATCGGCAGGCGGACTCCCAACCACTGCACCACCAGGGAAGCCCTCAAATTTTTGTATTTTGATTTTTTTCCTGTAACTTTACTGGATTTGTTTATCAGTTCTAACCCTTTTCTTGGAAATCTTTAAGGTTTTCATATACAGTATCTGTCATCTGCAAACAGTGACTGTTTTACTTCTTCCTTTCCCATTTTGATTACTTTTACTTCTATTTCTGGTCTGATTACTGTGACTAGGACTTCCAGTATTATGTTGAATGAAGTGGTGAGAGTGGGTATCCTTGTCTTGTTCCTGATTTTAGAGAAAATGCTTTCAGCTTTTCACCACTAAGTATGACATTAGCTGTGGGTTTGTCATATATGGACTTTATTATGTTGAGGTATGAACCCTCTATACTCACTTTGTTTAGAGTTTTTATCATGAGTGCATGTTGAAAGCTTTTGCTGAAACTATTGAGATGATTGTATGAATTTTATCTTTTGTTAATGCAGTGTATCACATTGATTGATTTTCATATATTGAACTATTCTTACATCCCTGGGATAAATTCCACTTGATCCTGGTGTATGATCCTTTTAAAGTATTGTTACATTTCATTTGCTAATATTTTGTTGACAACTTTTGCACCTATGTTCATCAGGGATATTAACCTGTAATTTCCTTTTTCTGTAGTCTTTGTCTGGTTTTGGTATCAGTGTAATGCTTGCTTCATAGAATGATTTTGGAATCATTCCTTCTTCAGTTTTTTGGAATAATTTTATAAGAATATGTATTAAGTTTTCTTTAAATATTTGGTAGATTTCACCTGTGAAGCCATCTGGTTCTGGCCTTTGTTTGTTGGTAGATTTTGGTAATACTCTTTAAATTTCCCTGCCAGTAACTTGTCTGTTCAGAGTTTTCTATTTATTCCTGATCAAGTTGGGGAGATTATATGTCTCTAGGGATTTATCCATTTCTTCTAGGTTGTCCAATTTGTTGGCTTATAATTGTTCATAGACATTTCTAGTAATCTTTTGTATGTCTGTGATTTTGGTTGTAGCTGTTCCTCTTTCATTTCTGATTTTATTTGTTTCCTCTCTCTTTTTTCTTGATGAATCTGGCTAAAGGTTTATCAATTTTGTGTTTCTTTTCAAATAACCAGTTCTTAGTTTCATTGATCTTTTCTGTTTTTTTTTTCTTTTGTTGTTGTTAGTCTCTATCTCAGTTATTCTGCTCTGATCTTTATTATTTACTTCCTTTCATGAATTTTGGGTTAGGTTGTTTATTTGAGATTTTTCTTGCTTCCTGTGGAAGGCCTGTATTGCTTTAAAATTCTGTCTTAAAACTGCATTTGCTGCATCCCTTGGATTTTGGAACATTGTGTTTCCATTTTCTTTTTTATCACCATATTTTTTATTTCCTCTTTGATTTTTTTCAATGATTCATTGGTTGTCTAGTAACGTGTTTTTTAGACTCCACATGTTTGGTTTTTTTGCTGTTTTTCCTGTAGTTGATTTCTAGTCTGAGAACATTGTGCTCTGAAAAGATGCTTGATATGGTTTCAATCTTTGAAAAATCTTAAAATGATCTTTTTGTTTTGTGGCCTGGCATGTAATCTATCCTGGGGAATATTCCATGTGCACTTGAAAAGAATGTTTCCTTTTGTTTTGCTGTGAAATATCCTGTATATATCTATTATGTCCATCTGATCTAAGGTGTCATTTAAGGCCAATGTTTCCTTATTGATTTTCTATCTGGATGATCTGTCCTTTGATGTAAGTGGGGTATTAAAGTTTCCTATTATTGTGTTACTGTCAATTTCTTCCTTAATGTCTGTCAATATTTGCCTTATGTATTTAGAGGCTCCAATGTTGGGTTCATATACATTTACAAGTGTTATATCTTGTTGGAATGATCCCTTTATCATTATGTTATTCCCTTATTTGTCTCTTGTTATAGTCTTTCTTTTAAAATCTATATTGTCTGAAGTAAGTATTGCCACCCAGCTTTCTTTTCATTCCATTTGCATGGAGTATCTTCTTCCATCCCCTCACTTCCAGTCTGTGTGTATCTTTGGATCTGAAGTGAGTCTCTTCTCAAAACAGCATACATATGTGTCTTTAAAAAATTTATTATGCCACCCTATATATTTTTATTGTAGTGTTTAATCCATTTACATTTAAAGTAATTAGTGATAGGTATGTACTTATTGCCATTTTGCTATTTTTTTCTGATTGTTTTTGTTGTTCCTCTCTGTTCCTTTCTTCTCTTGTTCTCTTCCCTTGTGATTTAAATACTTTCTTTAGTATTATGTTTGCATTCCATTTTCTTTATTTTTGTGTGTCAGTTATCAGGTTTTGGCTTATGATTACTGTGAAGTTCTTATATGCCAAGCTATGTGTATAGCAGTCTAATTTAAGTTGATGGTCACTTAAGTTTGAGTGTGTTCCAAAAGTGCTATGTCTCCCCCCAACATACACACAAGTTTTATGCTTTTGGCATCGTATTTAAAACATTTTTTGTGTATCTTTTAACTAATTATTGTAGATATAAATGATTTTACTAGTTTTGTCTTATAACCAACATAGTAGCTATAGGGGTGGTTGCATCACTACCTTTACTATATGTTTGCATTTATTGGTACAATAATTTTCTTTGACAATTATCATGTTTCTAGTAAAGGAAGTCCCTTTAACTCTTGTTGTAAGGTCAGTTTCATGATGATGATGAGCTCCTTTAGCTTTTGCTTTTCTGGAAAATGCTTAATCTCTCCTTCGAATCTGAATGATAATTTTGCCAGGTAGAATATACTTGGTTTTATCTTTTTTTTCCTTTCAGCAGTTTGAATATGTCATTCTTATCCCTCTGGTCTGTAAAGTTTCTGCTGAAATGTCAGGTAATAGTCTTATGGAAACTCCCCTATATGTAACAAGTTGTTCTCTTGCTGCCTTTAAGATTCTCTCTTTATCTTTAACTTTTTACATTTTAACTATAAAGTATCTTGGTTTGGGTCTCTTTGGGATCATCTTGCTTGGGACTCTCTGTGCTTCCTGGACTTGAATGTCTGTCTGTTTCCTTTGCCACATTAAAGAAGTTTCAGCCATTATTTTTTCAAATAGTTTTTCTGTCCCTTTATCTCTCTCTTCTCTTTCTCAGACACTTATAGTGCAAATCTACACTTGATATTGTCACAGAGGTCCCTAATCCTCCTTTTTTTTTTTTCTTTTTGCTGTTACTATTGGGTGATTTCCACTACCCTGTCTTCCAGGTCACTGATCCATTCTTCTGCATCATCTGATCTGCTCTTGGTTCCCTCTAGTGTTTTTCATTTCAGTTTTTATATACTTCAGCTCTAATTTGCTCTTTTTAATATTTTCTATCTCTTTGTTGAAGTTTTCACTGTGTTCCTCCATTCTTCTTCTGAATCTGGTGAGCATGTTTATGACCATTACTTTGAACTTTTATCTGGAAGATTTCTTATCTCCATTTTGTTTCATTATTTTTCTTAGGTTTTGTCTTGTACTGTTTTTGAAACATATTCTTTTGTCTCTTCACTTTGTCTAACTCTCTTTGTTTTTTGTCTATGTATTAAGTAGATCACCTATGTCTCCCATTCTTTTTTTTTCACACACACACACTGTATTTTAATTTTACAAGAGGTAAATAAACTGACACCAAGCATTGTAAATGGATAACCACAGAAAAAGCAACAATGATTGCAATTACCAAACACGAAACACACTCATACTATGTCATAATATTGACATTCAATCCAGTAATCCTCCACTGTAACAGCTCCTTTACTTTGCAGTGAAAAATGATTTGTATATTTTTGCCTCTGAGTCCTTGTCGGATTTTTTTTTTATTCAAAAAGAAAGTCACAAAAATTATAATCATCCTCAACACTTCACTCAGTCCCATGTAATTAATTTCTTTTTCATCTTCATCCTTTGTTAGCACTTTTATGAATTCATCAGTTTTCCATTAGAGTTCTGAAAATGTTTATTCATTCAGTTCAACAGTATAGTCAGTTACCAGAAACCTGTACTTGTCAGAGTCTTTTCCATGACTTCCTTGAAGATGAAACCCTTTTATAGAAATATTTTTGCAAAGGCATCAGAGTACACCCAGAACTGTCTGTAAATGACAAAAGACTTAAAAATGACCATGGTTAAAGATTTGATGAAAGTTCATAATAATGCAATTGACAAGGGAATTTAGCTATTTCTGAGATATACATTTTAAAGTAAAAACTAGAATTATGACTTATAACATTATACCAGAACATATAAGATTTTTAGAAATTTCATGTAATGTCTGAAACATTTATATTAACATATTTCCATACAAATAACCCAATGAAAGTTTAGTATTAGTTGTTTTTTTGTTTTTTGTTTGTTTTTTTTATACTGTAGGTTCTTATTAGTCATCAATTTTATATACATCACTGTATACATGTCAATCCCAATCGTCCAATTCAGCACACCACCATCCCCACCCCACCGCATATTCCCCCCTTGGTGTCCATACATTTGTTCTCTACATCTGTGTCTAAACATCTGCCCTGCAAACCAGTTCATCTGTACCATTTTTCTAGGTTCCACATACATGCATTAATATACAATATTTGTTTTTCTCTTTCTGACTTATTTCACTCTGTATGACAGTCTCGAGATCCATCCACATCTCAAAAAATGACTCAATTTCATTCCTTTTTATGGCTGAGTAATATTCCATTGTATATATATGTACCACATCTTCTTTATCCATTCATCTGTTGATGGGCATTAAGCTTGTTCCATGACCTGGCTATTGTAAATAGTGCTGCAATGAACACTGGGGTGCGTATGTCTTTTTGAAATATGTTTTTCTCTGGGTATATGCCCAGTAGTGGGATTGCTGGATCATATGGTAATTCTATTTTTAGTTTGTTAAGGAACCTCCATACTGTTCTCCATAGTGACTGTATAAATTTACATTCCCACCAACAGTGAAAGAAGGTTCCCTTTTTTCACACCCTCTCCAGCATTTGTTGTTTGTAGATTTTCTGATGATGTCCATTCTAAATGGTGTGAGGTGATACCTCATTGTACTTTTGATTTGCATTTCTCTAATAATTAGTGATGTTGAGCAGCATTTGATGTGCTTCTTGGCCATCTGTGTGTATTCTTTGGAGAAATGTCTATTTAGTTCTTCTGCCACTTTTGGATTGGGTTGTTTGTTTCTTTAATATTGAGCTGCATGAGATGTTTATATATTTTGGAGATTAATCCTTTGTCCATTGATTCGTTTGCAAATATTTTCTCCCATTCTGAGGGTTGTCTTTTCATCTTGTTTATGGTTTCCTTTGCTGTGCAAAAGCTTTGAAGTTTCATCAGGTCCCATTTGTTTATTTTTGTTTTTATTTCCATTACTCTACAATGTGGATCAAAAAAGATCTTCCTGTTATTTATCTCAAAGAGTGTTCTTCCTATATTTTCCTCTAGGAGTTTTATAGTGTCTGGTCTACTTTAGGTCTCGAATCCATTTTGAGTTTATTTTTGTGTATGGTGTTAGGGAGTGTTCTAATTTCATTCTTTTACATGTAGCTGTCCAGTTTTCCCAGCACCACTTATTGAAGATACTGTCTTTTCTTTGTATATCTTTGCCTCCTTTATCATAGATTAGTTGAACCTAGGTGCGTGGGTTTATCTCTGGGCTTTCTATTTTTTCCATTGATCTATGTTTTTGTTTTTGTGCCAGTACCATATGTTTTGATTACTGCAGCTTTGTAGTATAATCTGAAGTCAGGGAGTCTGATTCCTCCAGCTCCAGTTTTTACCCTCAAGACTGCTTTGGCTGTTAGGGGTCTTTTGTGTCTCTATGAATTTTAACATGATTTGTTCTAGTTCTGTAAAAATGCCACTGGTAATATGATAGGGATTGCATTGAATCTGTACATTGCTTTGGGTAGTATAGTCATTTTCACAATATTGATTCTTCCAATCCAAGAACATGGTATATCTCTCCAACTGTTGGTATCATCTTTCATTTTTCCATCAGTGTCTTATAGTTTTCTGCATACAGGTCTTTTGTCTCCCTAGGTAGGTTTATTCCGAGGTATTTTATTCTTTTTGTTGCAATGGTAAATGGAAGTGTTTCCATAATTTCTATTTCAGATTTTTCATCATTAGTGTATAGGAATACAAGAGAGTTCTGTGCATTAATTTTGTGTCCTGAAACTTCACCAAATTCTTTGATTAGCTCTAGGAGTTTTCTGGTGGCATTTTTAGGATACTGTATGTATAGTATCATGTCATCTGCAAACAGTGACAGTTTTATTTCTTCTTTTCTAACTTGTATTCCTTTTATTTCTTTTTCTTCTCTGATTGCCATGGCTAGGACTTCCAAAATTTTGTTGAATAATAGTGATGAGAGTGGGCATCCTTTTCTCATTCCTGATCTTAGAGGAAATTCTTTCAGTTTTTCACCATTGAGAATGATGTTTGCTGTGGGTTTGTCATATATGGCCTTTATTATGTTGAGGTAGGTTCCCTCTATGCCCACTTTCTGGAGTGTTTTTATCATAAATGGTGTTGAATTTTGTCAAAAGCTTTTTCTGCATCTATTGAGATGATCATATGGTTTTTATTCTTCAATTTGTTAACATGGTATTTCACATTGATTGATTTCTGTATATTGAAGAATCCTTGCATCGCTGGGATAAATCCCACTTGATCATGGTGTATGATCCTTTTAATGTGTTGCTGGATTCTGTTTGCTAGTATTTTTTTGAGGATTTTTACATCTATATTCATCAGTGATATTGGTCTGTAATTTTCTTTGTAGTATCTTTGTCTGGTTTTGGTGTCAGGGTGATGCTGGCCTCATAGAATGAGTTTGGGAGTGTTCCTTCCTCTGCAATTATTTGAAGAGTTTGAGAAGGATGGGTGTTAGCTCTTCTCTAAATGTTTCATAGAATTACCCTGTGAAGCCATCTGGTCCTGGACTTTTGTTTGTTGGAAGATTTTTAATCAGTTTCAATTTCATTACTTGTGATTGTTCTGTTCATATTTTCTGTTTCTTCCTGGTTCAGTCTTGGAAGGTTATACGTTTCTAAGAATTTGTCCATTTCTTTCAGGTTGTACATTTTATTGGCAGAGAGTTGCTTGTTGTAGTTTCTTAGGATGCTTTGTTTTTCTGTGGTGTCTCTTGTAACTTCTCCTTTTTCATTTCTAATTTTATTGATTTGAGTCCTCTCCCTCTTTTTATTGATGAGTCTGGCTAATGGTTTATCAATTTTCTTTATCTTCTCAAAGAACCAGCTTTTAGTTTTATTGATCTTTGCTATTGCCTTCTTTTTTTTCTATTTCATTTATTTCTGCTCTGATCATTATGATTTCTTTCCTTCTGCTAACTTTGGGTTTTGTTTGTTCTTCTTCCTCTAGTTGTTTTAAGTGTAACGTTAGATTGTTTACTTGATATTTTTCTTGTTTCTTGAGGTAGGCTTGTATAGCTATAAACTTCCCTCTTAGAACTGCTTTTGTGGCATGCCATAGGTTTTGGATCATCGTTTTTTCATTGTCATTTGTCTCTAGGTATTTTTTGATTTCCTCTTTGATTTCTTCCGTGATCTCTTGGTTGTTTAGTAACGTATTGTTTAGCCTCCATGTGTTTGTGTGTTTTACGTTTTTTTTCCCCTGTAATTCATTTCTAATATCATAGTGTTGTGCTCAGAAAAGATGCTTCATATGATTTCAATTTTTTTAAGTTTACTGAGGCTTGATTTGTGAACCAAGGTGTGATCTATCCTGGAGAATGTTCCGTGTGCACTTGAGAAGAAAGTGTAATCTGCTGTTTTTGGATGGAATGTCCTATAAATATCAATTAAACCTATCCGGTCTATTGTGTCATTTAAAGCTTCTGTTTCCTTATTTATTTTCATTTCGGATGATCTGTCCATTGGTGTAACTGAGGTGTTAAAGTTCCCCCCATTATTGTGTTACTGTCGATTTCCTCTTTTATACCTGTTAGCACTTGCCTTATGTATTGAGGTGCTCCTATGTTGGGTGCATATATATTTATAATTGTTATATCTTCTTCTTGGATTGATCCCTTGATCATTATGTAGTGTCGTTCCTTGTCTCTTGTAACCTTCTTTATTTTAAAGTCTATTTTACCTGATATGAGTATAGCTACTCCAGCTTTCTTTCGATTTCCATTTGCATGGAATATCTTTTTCCATTCCCTCACTTTCAGTCTGTATGTGTCCCTAGGTCTGAAGTGGGTCTCTTGTAGACAGCATATATATGGGTCTTGTTTTTGTATCTTTTCAGCAAGAGTGTGTCTTTTGGTTGGAGCATTTAATCCATTCACGTTTAAGGTAATTATTGATATATATGTTCCTATGACCATTTTCTTAATTGATTTGTGTTTGTTTTTGTAGGTCCTTTTCTTCGCTTGTGTTTCCCACTTAGAGAAGTTTCTTTAGCATTTGTTGTAGAGCTCGTTTGGTGGTGCTGAATTCTCTTAGCTTTTGCTTGTCTGTAAAGCTTTTGATTTCTCCATCGAATCTGAATGAGATCCTTGCTGTGTAGAGTAATTTTGGTTGTAGTTTCTTCCCTTTCATCACTTTAAGTATATCATTCCACTCTCTTATGGCTTGTAGAGTTTCTGCTGAGAAATCAGCTGTTAACCTTATGGTTGTTCCCTTGTATGTTATTTGGCATTTTTCCCTTGCTGCTTTCAATAATTTTTCTTTGTCTTTAAGTTTTGCCAATTTGTTTACTATGTGTCTCGGCATGTTTCTCCTTGGGTTTATCCTGTCTGGGACTTGCTGTACTTCTTGAACTTGGGTGGCTATTTCCTTTCCCATGTTAGGGAAGTTTTCATCTATAATCACTTGAAATATTTTCTCTGGTCCTTTCTCTCTCGCTTCTCCTTCTGGGACCCCTATAATGCAAATATTGTTGTGTTTAATGTTGTCCCAGAGGTCTCTTAATCTGTCTTCATTTCTTTTCAGTTTTTTTTCCTTTAGTCTGTTCTGCAACAGTGAATTCCACAATTCTGTCTTCCAGGTCACCTATCCATTCTTCTGCCTCAGTTATTCTGCTATTGATTCCTTCTAGTGTAGTTTTCATTTCAGTTATTGTATTGTTCATCTCTGTTTGTTTGTTCTTTAATTCTTCTATGTCTTTGTTAAACATTTCTTGCATCTTCTTGATCTTTGCCTCCATTCTTTTTCAGAAATCCTGGATCATCTTCACTATCATTATTTTGAATTGTTTTTCTGGAAGGTTGCCTATCTCCACTTAGTTTAGTTGTTTTTCTGGGGTTTTATCTTGTTCCTTCACCTGGTATATAGCCCTCTGCCTTTTCATCTTGTCTATCTTTCTGTGAATGTGGTTTTTGTTCCACAGGCTGCAGGATTGTAGTTCTTCTTGCTTCTGCTGTCTGCCCTCTGGTGGATGAGGCTATCTAAGAGGCTTGATGGGAGTGTCTGGTGGTGGATAGAGCTGACTGTGGCTCTGGTGGGCAGAGCTCAGTAAAAATTTAATCCACTTGACTGTTGATGTGGTGCTGGGTTCCCTCCCTGTTGGTTGTTTGGCCTGAGGCAACCCAACACTGGAGCCTACCTGGGCTCTTTGGTGGGACTAATGACAAACTCTGGGAGGGCTCATGCCAAGGAGTACTTCCAAGAACTTCTGCTGCTAGTGTCCTTGTCCCCATGGTGAAACAGAGCCACCCCCTGCTTCTGCAGGAGATGCTTCAACACTAGCATTTAGGTCTGGTTCAGTCTCCCCTGGGGTCACTGCTCCTTCCCCTGGGTCCCGATGCACACACTAGTTTGTGTGTGCCATCCAAGAGTGGAGTCTCTGTTTCCCCCAGTCCTGTTGAAGTCCTGCAATCAATTCCCACTAGGCTTTAACTTCTGATTCTTTAGGAATTCCTCCTCCCGTTTCCAGACCAGGTTGGGAAGCCTGACGTGGAGCTCAGAACCTTCACTCCAGTGAGTGGAGTTCTGTGGTATAAGTGTTTGCCAGTCTGTGAGTCACCCACCCACCAGTGATGGGATTTAATTTTACTGTGATGGCGCCCCTCCTACCATCTCACTGTGGCTTCTCCTTTGTCTTTGGATGTGGGGTATCTTTTTTGGTGAGTTCCAGTGTCTTCCTGTCGATGATTGTCCAGCAGCTAGTTGTGATTCTGGTGTTCTCACAAGGGGGAGTGAGAACACATTCTTCTACTCCACCATCTTAGTTCCTCCCTCCCATTCTTCAAACAGTGGATTTTTGTAGAAGGTATCCTGTGGGGTGCAGTAGTGTGCTCTTCCCTGGTTGCCAGATCCAGGTGCACCCAAAGTGTGCTGCACATGCACGTGTGCTGCATGTGCCCTTTTTTGTGGATGGGCCATGATTGCTGCAGCCATGCTAATGTGTGGGCCTGGCCCCTGGTGTGGTTGGTGATAAGGTCTGGCTGAAATTGTTGTGGGCATTCTGCTTTTCATGACTGGCCCCTGGGAGCTGCTTTGGGAGCACACCAGTGCTAGCTGAGGTCACCTAACAGGTCTGGCAGGGTAGGGGAATGCTTTGGAAGGGCTCTGGTGTTGGCAAGGGGCACAAGGCACCTACTTGGTCTGAAGCAGTTGTAACCACTTTTGGGGGATGACGATGCTGGCCAAAGGCTCTCACGAGGTTTGACAATACAGGGAATGCTGCTTTGGGGTATTGCCAGCTGGGTTGTTCCATGGGTGAACCTGTGGTGGGGCAAGCATTGCTAGAAAATTCAATGGGAAAAGTCAGAAATGACACCTGCCAACCCTGGGCCATGTAGGTAGAGGGTGACCCAAAAAAAGAAAAAAATGGTGCCCATTAGCTCCTCTGTGAACAGAGAAAGTTCCAGTAGATCTCTACCCTTTGAGCACATGCCCTAAAATTAGTGAATCCATCTTCTTCATGTATGACTCAAGCTGTTTTCTAACTGTTGCCTCTGTGTTGGGACTTGGAGTGAATGAGTTTTTCCATGTACCCTGTAAGAGTGGATCCTCAGTTTCATATAATCTTTGGGATCTTTTAGACATAGGCCTTGCTGGTATTCAAAGCCAGATATTATGGGGGCTCATCTTCCCAGTGTAGGTTCCCTGGGCTTGGAAACCCAATGTTGGATTTGAAGCCCTCGCTCCTCAGGGAAGACCTCTGAGGCTGTGATATTCCTCCTATCTGTGGTTTGCAGCACTGGAGGTATGAGTCCTGGACAGACTGTGTCTCTTTTGCTCCTATCTGTCTCAGTGTGGCTTTTTCTTTTTATCCTTAGTTGCAGAAAACTTTAGGTCATTCTCAGAGATAGTTCATCTATATGTAGTTGTAATTTTAGTGTGTCTGTGGGAGGAGGCAGCCCAGGGTCTTCCTACTCCATCATCTTGTCCCACTCCCCACAGTTGGAGTTAATGGGCAGGCAGGGAAAAATATTGGTAAAAAATAGAAATTTTGAAATCACTCATATATTGATGGTATTAGAAGTCCTAGGAGTAAATGAAATCACCTAGGGAGTGTGTAGAATATTATGGATGTCCAAAATTTGAGAACGGGTTGAGAAGAGAAAGCAGTGAAAAAATCAGAAAGGTAAGAAGAGAACAAGGAGAGACAATCCTCTTTATTGGTGCTCAGGTGGGTGATAGAGAGCAGTCAAGTGTGTAAAAGGCTACAGTTAGTTGCAGAGGATTTAATCTGAGAAAAAACACTGGATTTGGCAATTCCAAAGTCATCTTTTATAAAGCAAGTGGGATAAGAGACATATTGTATGAGTAATTCATTTATTTTTCATTGAGCAACTACTATGTGATGTTAATGACCTTTAGCCAAAGGCCACCAGGAACACATCTGTAGTTAAACAAGTTGGGTTTTATTACTCCTTGGAGTTAGGGAGGATACACATTGTGAGGAATCATGAGGTTCCCTCTCACTAAGAGGGTGCTAGAAATAACCTATTATAGGATTTGTTCTTTTTTGGGGAAGGTTGAAGGAAGTAGAGTGTTGTTCTAGATTAGATACTGTCAGAAATTGGGGGCAATTTTATGACTTTGTTTTAGTCTGTGCTTAAACAAAATTATGACATGGCCTTGTTTTGTTTTATTTTACTGTAGTCTAAGAATAACTTTATCTGAGGTTGCATTCTTTGACATTATATCCAACAGGGGGACAAAATGACCTAGTTATGATGTCAGACTAGCTTGTTAATAATATTGAGGTCTAGCTGTGAATACCAAATCAGTTCTTGAAGTCAGGGACTCATTTTCTTTTTCAGCCTCCTCCTTATAGCTAAAGACACTTGATGTCAGGCTGCAGGACATTAATCCACGATATCCAGCTTTTCACAATTACCAATATTTTCTTGATTAAGATTAGAAGAGTGTCCATTAAATGTCACAGCTAGTTGAACCAGAGTTAATCTTTCATCTTCTTCTGTCATGGCATGAGTTTTTGACCCATTGGACATGCCTATGGCTGCTTAGTAGCATTTAAGACTCTAGACAGGATATATAAGCCATATAACACAGTCATTTGTCAGAAATAAAATGGTTATTAGTACTTTTAACAGATCTTGAAGCAAGAATCTAGATTATAAAGGACCCAGGCAATGAAAACATATCCCAGAATTCAGCAGGGTCTGTTTTAGAGTGCCAAGAGCTTTTTCTTTTAGCCTAGTCACAGACTGTTCTACTTGTCCTTAGTATTTACATACATGCAACAATAAAGATTTGTTATAACACAAACTCTCCCTTGGCTAGATAAGAGGAAATCAAAGAGTGTACCACTGTGCATGATAACTCCAGTTAATGGATTTATAATTTGTTTGACCTCTAGAGAAGAAATAGTATCATTTAATGACTTCTGCTAAAGTTGAAAACAAGTTTTGGACAAACTTTTCTAATTGTATTATTCCCATTGTGGAAATTACAGCTCACATGAGGAGGAAATCAATTATCTCTCTTGAAAGTTTTCTAGAATAATCTATGTTTATTTTATTTTGAAGGTGTCTTGCCAAAATATTAAATGAAACATGATTTACTGGAGGGCTGATAGTTTTAAATATCTGGGAATCTCTAACAATTTGTAGTTAAGTTAGTGTGCAGTAGGCAGGTATATGCCTGATATCCATGTAAGAAATAGTATCCTAGTGGAGCACAGTTTGTATTGAGAGCATAAGTATAAATTATTATAATAGGGATGAATGAATTTTTGTTCCTTGAGATGCACAGATTATTTGAGTGGAATCAAACCATTTCTGTAAAGCAAACTGAAGTGCCTCTGAAGAGAACAAAATGACTATTGTAGCCAAGATAGCCCCCCAATATGTAAGCCCATTTCTGATTGACTAAGCCTTGATGATAGGATTGTAATGACCTCCACATTTTGCTGACATGAGGTCAAAGTTTAATTTTTATAAGACTGAAGTTTGGGATTAATGGTGTGAGGGAGAGTCAAGTACTGAAGGGGCTTGTTAAAAGGAAGTTGTCTTTTGAAAGATTTAAAGGAACAGCTATTAATTTTTTGTCAGGAGAGTCAGGTGAGAGGAGACAGGGCCAGCAACCTGTTAGATTTAGATCAGCAGCTATCATATGGGGAAAATATATGAGTTTTGCTTTCTCTTAAATGATTGGAGACCATAAGGGTCAGAAATAATAGGATACAGATAAGGGAGATAATCTTAGTGTTTTCATTAATTAATCTATCAAAGTGGATTAATAGGCCAGATTAGTAGTAGAGTAAAGAGACAGGAAAGAGTGTTGAAGTATCAGAAAGTAATACTGTTCCACTGTTTAGGACCAGGGAACAGAGGGAAGCTGTCCCTCTCTGAAGTCAGTAGGTCCCAGGGGATTTCTAATAAGCCTGTTTAGATTTCTAGATAGAATAGACGTTCAGTAGTCAGTCAGGAAGAAGGAATGTAGGTATTTTGAGCTGGAAATATGAATGTAAGAATCTACACCTTAAAGTTTTAATTCTGTGTCAGTTGTTAACAGTATCTGGTAAGGCCCTTTTCATCAAGCCTCTAGGGCAGTTTTTTTTCTGGTGTCTTTTCCAAAAGATTACATCTCAAGGTTGAAGATCATGTAGAGGCTTATTTTCATGCATGTTTTGGAAATGGAGCTCATACTTGTTGATGATAAAGCTGGAGGTATCACATGAGTCCCTTGAAGTAATTAATCACATCTGCTTGCAATATAAAATTCATGGGGTGGCCTATTGTTATTTTATAAGGAGATAACCTGCAGATCCCAGAGGGGGTTGATCTTCTACACATTAAAGATAAGGGCAATACTTTAGGATATGAGATTTCAAGGATTTCTGAGAATGTCTTTAATTTTAGTTTTAGAATTCCGTTAGTCCTCTATTTTTCCTAATGACAGTGGAAGAAAAGGCCGGTGACTATTCTGGGTAAAAGTTAAAATTTTACAGATTTTCCTGATAACAGTTCAGTAAAATGAATATCTCTGATGTAGCTAAATGGGAATTCCCTGCATTGGAAAAAGGAAATCAAGAAGATTTGTTGGGGTTGGGGAGCTGTTCACAGGGTTGTAGCTCTCCAGTAAGGAAAAGCTTTAACCCACCCTAAAAATAAACAAAAAACAACTGCAATATATTCATAACCTATTGCAGAAAGCATTTGTATGAAATCCATTTGGAGGTGTTTAAAGGGCCTTTGAGGCTTTGGTTTCTGTCCGTGTCCCACCTTTCCAGTTTTGCCAGGATTGAGTTGTTGGCATGTAGGACACATTTTGGGTCTTCCTTGGCAATAACTCTAACATTGCCACACCAATGATGGTTTAATGTGTTGCCAGTTTATCTCTCCTATTATAAGTAATGACATGAAGCATTTTTAGTAAATTCCATTTTAAATTATTTAATGCTATCAGTTGGCCATCCTGAGAGTGCCAATTATTATCTTTGTGCAAAGAGAATCCTGACTTTTCTCATTTCATTTTCTCTAAATCAGGGACTTGTCTCTGACCATTAATATACAGCCTCTTTGAATTTTTCCAAGGTCTCTCTTTTCTGTGTGATTACAGGAGCAATTATCTTGGTTAATGCTACTTGTTTAGCATAGTGGTCCTCTGAAGCATTACCATAATATTCTGAATCTTTGTACTTTGAATGACCTTTTATTTATTATAGCAATGTCCTTAGGTAACAGCAAAGTATCTAGAAGTTCTTCAAATTGTCATCCTTTTTTTCCTTAGGTTTTTATCAAGGTTAAAAACCTCTTTGTTACCAAATCATCCCAAATTGGTGGATTACCCCAAAAGCACATCTGCTATCAATATAAATATTTGCTTTTACTTTCTTCCAGCTGACAGGTTTGGGTAAGGGCAAATATTTAATCATCTAAGATGATTTAATTTCTGGGAGCAGTCTATATTTTGAGTGAATTTAGGTGTGTGATGACATTTTTAAAAATGAACAAATGAAACTAAGTCAGTTGTATCCAAGGGAATATCTAATAGAATGATTTAAGACTATGCTCAAAGCACTGAGAGTTAACAGAATAATTTGGTGACAAAAAGGAACCTCTACTAATTTGGGCATTTTAGAGGAAAAATCCAAATTATAATTTTCTTCCTTTGATACATTATTTAACAAATTGTAGTAAAGGCTCTATGAATATAACTTTATTTATATGCATTTAGGCATACACTGTTATAAGAACAAACACATAAAGTAATAGTGTAAAGCTTTAAGTATAGCTTTAAATTTTAACTAATTAGTTGGTCTACTTCAAGTAATATATGTCATCTTAAATTTATCATTTGAATGATCTTTAATAACTTTTGTACTAAACAGAAAATCACATCTCTTATTCTGTTCACATACCTCTAAATGCAATTACTGTACCTAGTACAATTGTTTACATTTATTAACATCTCTAATTAAACTAAACAATTTGCTCTTTTTTCTCGAGACACAAAAAACCCTAGAGGACAGAAAGTTAAAAATCCTCCAGTTACTTTTTCCATCTACATTTATCTTATATTGTTCACAAAATTTGAGAACAGATATATACACAGTATTATCTAAAACCATTTGCATATTTTGTTAATCTACTGACATTTTAAGAAATGGAGAAAAATAAAATTTAAGTTCAGTAACCAGTGTTTTTGTATTTTTTTCTCTTTAGAAACCGTTCAAGCATTTAGAGATTATTTGCTAATTAACTTAGTAAAGTTAATTAATCTAGAAATTACAGTTTAGTTAATGCATTAAATCTTTTATTAATTGTAGCTTTTAAAAATCAAACCCTTTAAATGACATCCATTACAATTATTTTTAGTTAAATACAATTTTATAAATATAATTTTTATTTTTAAAGAAGTTATGGAAATGATGAAATATTATTTAACTCATAAAACTAGGTGCAGGCTATTTAGGAAGTTTAAATCATGAGAAATTTAACCTTGGTTCTGAACAAACCAAAATTTTATGGTAACATTTTATTTTTGGTAACCTAATTGTTGATAGCAGAATCATGTGAAAGCTTATCTTATATCTTGAAATTGAAGCCTCTTCATATTACTTAATATCTATAGTTAAAATGGTTATTATATAAAAATATACTTTTTATTGTCCACAAAGAAGCATAATCGTTTTGTTAATAATTTTTCTTTCCTTTGACAAGTTTATTGCTTATCTGAACTAAATATTCCTAGACTATGTACATAACAATTAAATAATTTTTAATTAGTTAATTTTTAAAGTCTCATAAGAGAGGGAAAGAGGAGAGAAAATGATACAGAAAAATGAGAAGGAGCCGGATTTAGACAAATAGCTACGTTTTCTCTGTAAAGTAAGAGAAGAAAGTTTAGATGTAGAAAAAGATATTTTTGACATGTACACATAATAGAGAATCATACAAATTTTGATATAATTTGGGTTCTTGAGAATTTTATGAAGTTATATAACTAAAAAGCCTGCAATTATTAACGCCCAACATATAGAAATGAAGGAGATATTTCCCCCTGCTAGACAAAATGACCTATCTTTTAGACAAACACATTTCTCATGAATTTTTTTATTTCTGGTATGTAAGTTTTCTTTAAAATGTTAAGCCGAATGTTGAAGTTCATGTAACGGGATGACTTTCCAGTCAAATTTTTGTTTACATATCATATCTGCAATAATCAACAAGAAAGTGGAAAAAACATTAGGAATGTCAACATCAGAAGCTAATCCTAAGTACTATTTAGGAGACAGCTACTCATATTTTGCAATAGCTTTAGCTAAATAATGTTTTAGGGAAGCAATATTTGAGTCTGAATTGCATTTAGAAACCCCTTCATACCAATTAAAGAAAGTAGACTATTGGACACTCAGAGTTTGGTTTCCTTTTTGTTTTAAGGCATCTTTCAAAGAACATTTGTCTATATCAAATTTCTCCCAAAGTGAGCACTGTAATTCCAAATTTTCCTTGGTGAGATTGTACCAGATTGCAAGATATGCATATTAGCATTCTAGTTAGAAAACAAAGGAAGCAGGTGTTTGGCCTGAAGGAGGTGCAGTTTTCGATGGAAAAGGCTCCACAAGAACTACACCAGGTCCATAAGAAGGTACTTGTATGACCTGTGTATCCAGAGCTTGGTCAATGACCAGTAGTTATTGATCAAGGGCTGGACAAAACGTCCCGATTTTGGACAGACTGAACTAAATACCAGAAATTCTCAAGGACACAAAAACAAGACTGAAGAAATCCTTGTAAGGTTTTGAAATGATGGCCTGAGGTAAAGTTTGTCCAAAGGACACTGGTTTGAGGAAAAAAAAAAGTTCTGAACTTCTCAGCCCTAAGGCTAGCATGAGGACAGACTTATTGGACCAGTGCTCCTCCTCTCCCTATAGAATTTTCCTCTTATAAGCAAGCAACAATCAAGACACTAGACAAGAATACAGACAGAAAAGGGGGCATTAGACAAACAGATGTTAGATGCTAGAAAATATTTCACAAAAGAACAATACAAATCTAATCAATAACCAAAATCTCAAAGAGGGACTTATTCCTAGGAAAACAAAATAAACCCAATGTTGAAAGGCTTCAGTGAAATAGTGGAGTCCAATTTAGCATGGATTTATCGCTCAGTCAACATCATTTGGAACCTTGTTCCGATAGAGACACAAGTGATCTCAGATGTGCAGATTGTTATATATCAATACTAAAAGTCTCAGTCCAAGGGAATGAGTATCTCAGGGAAATCTTTATTGGTGCCTCAAATTCTGTCAATGCACTTCAACTGAAGACCACCAGGGACACCTTGTAGTTAAACAAGTTGGGTTTTTTACTCATTGCAGCAAGAGAGAACACACACCATGTAGAACCATGGAATATCCCAGTAAGAATATCTTAGAAAGAAGCTATTATAAGATTTGGGCTTTTTGTGTGATTTTGGAGAGGGTCAAAGAAAGTGGAGGTTTGCTTTAAATGTTACTGAAAATATGGGGGGCAATTTTATGATTGGGTATGTTATAGGTGACACAGTCACCTTTATTTTGTCTCAGACAAAATTATGACAGAGCCTTGTTTTGCTTCATTTTGCCTTGGTCTCAGAGTAATCTTGTGTGGGATGGTATCCGATAAGATTGTTTATATCCAACAGGTGAACAAAATGGCCTGGCTGTGAGTGTCTGACCAGCTTGTAATAATATTGAGGTTGAATTGTGAATACGAGATCAGTTATGGACATAAGGGGCATTTTTTTCTTGATCAGTGTCAAGTATTATTCAATGAGTTGGCACACAGAGGTTAAAGAAAAACAAATAAAAACACCCCAAAGTTCCCATTTTCATGGAGCCCAAATTCTAGTGGTGGAGATAGGGAGAAAAATAATGCTGGGTAAGGAGAAAAGAGAGTGATAAGGTTGGGGTACTATGTTAAACAAGGTAGTCAAGGATGGCCTATTTGACAAGGCTACATTTGAGAAGAGATGTGAAGAAATTGAAAGAGTGAGACATGTATATTAAACATGATTCCAGGCAGAAGGAACCTGGGCTCTGAGGAGGACACACATGTAGTGAGGAAGAGAAAGCATGCCAGTGTGGTTGGAGCACAGTGAGGGGGAAAATAGTAAGAGATGAGGTCAGAGTTTCTATGGACATTTTAATGACTTTGGCTTTTGTCCTCAAAGAGTTTAGAAGCCATTCACGTTTCTGAGCAGAGGATTGACATGACTTTTGTGTGTAAAGGAATGGAAGGCACTTGATTTTGTTTATAGGCTGAGGGAAAGGAATAAGTGGAGAGAAAGTCTGGAGATAAAGGAGAGATGGAAAGAATGAGAGAGAGAGAGAGAGGAGCTGTGAAATTTTCAGAGATGCATTTTTTTCTAGCTGAGGATGTTCCTTTATATTCCTAGTTTATTGAGTGTTTCTACCATGATAAGGTGACAGATTTTGTCAAATGTTTTAGCTGTATATATGGAGATGATAATGTGGTTTTTGTTTATTATTCTATTGATATGGTATGTTACATTAATTGATTTTGGGGGGATGTTGAACCAACCTTGCATTCCTGAGATAAATCCCATTTGGTCATATTGTATAGGTTTTTAATGTTTCTGGATTTGGATTTTTAGTATTTTCGCATTTATATTTGAAGGATATAGTGATCTTAGTTTTCTTATCTTGTGATTTGTTTGCTTTTGGTATCAGGGTACTAGTGGCCTCACAGAATTAGTTGGAAAATGTTCCCACCACATCTATTTTCTGGAAATTTATATGTATTATTTTTCAACTTTTGATAGAACTGAATGGTTAAGGTATCTGGGCCTGGGCTTTCCTTTGTAGGTAATTTTTTGATTACCGATTCAACTTCTTTACTTATTATAGGTCTATTCATGATTTCTATCTCTTCTTGAATGAATGTTGCTAGTTTGTGTCTTCCTAAGAATTTATCCATTTCATTTGTTTTCTAATTTATCAGCACACAATTTTTCATAGCATTCCTACTTTTAATTTCTGTAAGACAATTAGTAACCTGTCTTTCATAGCTGGTTCCAGTAATTTGAGTCTTCTCACTTTTTTGGGGGTCAATTTAACTAAAGTTTTGTCAATTTTGTTGATTTTTTTCCAAAGAACCAGATTTTGATTCCATTAATTTTCTCTATTATTTTTGCATGTTCTATTTCATAAATTTCTTTTTTAATCTGTATTATTTGGTCCATCTTGCTTTAGGTTTAATTTTTACCATTATTTTTCCAGTGTCTTATTGTGGAAAATTAGGTTATTGATTTGAAATCATTTTTCTTTCTTAATATAGGCATTTACAGCTATAAATTTCCCTCAAATGGTTTATGGTATTATTCAAGTCTTCTATTCACTTGTTGATCTTCTGCCTAGTTGTTCTATCCATTATTGAAAATGAAGTATTGAAATCTCCAATTATTATTGTTAAATTGTATATTTTTCACTTAATTTCTATCAGTTTTTGCTACATGCATTTTAGTGTTCTATTGTTAGATGCAATATATACTTATAATTATTATATATTCTTGATGGATTAACCCTTTTATCATTATAAAATGTCCTCCTTTATGTCTTTAACACTTTGTTTTAAAGTCTGTTTTGTCTGGTATTAGTGTAGTCACTTCAGTTTTCTTGTGGTTGCTGTTTGTGTGATATTTCTTTTTCCATTCTTTGACCTTCACTGTATTTCATTTTTTAAATCTGTAGTATTTCTCCTGTAGAATGCATATAGTTGGATCTTTTCTTAATCCATTCTAATAATTTTAGTATTTTGAATGGATTATTTAATCCATTCACATTTAATATTATTATTAATATACCTGGATTTACATCTGCCATTTTATTTGTTGTTTCTGTGTCACATATCTTTTTTTCTTTCTCTATTCCTCCTTTACTGCTTTCTTTTGAATTAAGTGAATATTTTCTAATGTATCATTTTAATTTCTTTAATGATACTTTTATTATATATTTTTGAATTATTTCCCTAGTGGTTACTGTAGAGCTTAACATATACATTTATACTGATCAGAATCAGCTTCAGATTTTCTTCATTCTAATGTAATATAGAAATATACACATATATGTCTATTCCCCATTCTCCCTCTTTTATGGTATTATTGTAATACATATCACATCTATAAATGTTGCAAATTCAATAATACATTGTAACAATTATTGCTTTATATAATTTTATGTCTTTTAAATAAATTGAAAGAAGAAAGGAGAATAAGAATATATTTTTATCTTTCTTATGTTAACCTTCTTATTTATTATTTTTCATTCCCTTAATTTATTCTTTTGTGTTTGATTTGCCATATAGACTCATTTAATTAGTAAAATACACCTTTTTCTCCACACCCAACCTTCTTTGTGCTGCAACTGGCAAATATGTTACATTTCTTCATGTTATAGGCCCCCAAAATACATTATATACATATTATTTTATACAATTGTTTCCTAAATCAGTAAAGGAAAGGAAGAGGAAATGATATGTATTTATATCCTCTTTTATAATTACAAGGTTTCCTTTACTAGTGCTTTTCATTTTTTATATGAATTTGAATTACTATCTGGGGTCACTCACTTTCAGACTAAAGAACTTGCTTCAGTAATTTTTGAAAGCCAGATTGTTAGAAACAAATTCTCAGTTTTTGTTTATCTGGGAATGCCTTTATTTTGCCTTCAGTTTGAAAGAGTAGTTCTGCTGGGGTAGGTTTCTTGACTGACTTTTTTTCCCCATTTGTACTTTGAACGTGTTATCCCACTGCATTTTGGCTTCTATTTTTTTTTTGATGAAAAGTCAGCTGCTAACCTTACTGAGATTCCCTACACATCCAGGAAGCTCAACTATTCCAAGTAGGATAAACATAAAGATACCCACAAATAGACATATCATATTAAAAATGCTGAAAGCAAAAACCAAGAAGAGAATGTTAAGAGCAGCAAGAGAAAAATGGATCTTATAGTGAAGTCTTCTTTTACACATGGATATCCTGCTTTCACATGTACAAGTGATGCTCAGTTAAACTTGTCAAATTAATTCTTATATTTAGGTATTACATTTTGCAGTTTTAAAATTTCCTTGTGACTCTTTTTATGAATTTCAAATATCTGAGGAAATTCTCCTTTTATCTATTTTATTCACCTACTCCTCTCTTTTCTTGAACTTAATAATTGTAATCATTTTAGTGTTCTTGTCAGTTAACTCTAATACTTGGACCATCTTTGGGCATATTTTTAATGTCTATTCTCTCCACTTTTAGTCATGTGGTCCTTTGTTTTACCTCAACACAATTCTTTTATAGTGAATGCCAGATATGGTATAAAAATATTGTTGAAAGTCAAGTTGGGATTATCTTCCTTTAGAAAAGCTTCAGCCTTCACTCTACTGGGTAGATAGATAGCATTATGCCTGATGACCTTAATCCAATCAAAAACTATGCTATGTTACCTATGGGTTGCACTTCTCCTGGTAAGGCTCAGTATTCATAGGGTTTGCTGTAGGACTTCAAGGGCTTTCAACTCAGTGCCTGGTGTAATTTGTATGGACACTCTTCTAGTGGATCCTTAACTATAATTTTTGGTTAATGTTAGTGCCATAACTCAGTGCTTTACATTTTAGGATATCATAGGATTTTGCCTCCTGCCCCAAGTATCCCTAGTATTTATCAGTTATATGAGGGGATACAGGCCATACATTTGAGGTCTCTCAGCCTCCACCAAAAACTCTGCTAGTTTCTACATCCCCCAGCAGCAGCCCACACTACTGACAATACTGGATTGCAAGCTTTTCACCCATGCCCAGAATAAGCAAATACAACCAAGGTAAAAGTGGATATAGAATTTTGCTCACCTCTTTAAGGTAAAATTATCTCTGTATTGTTATCCCCCCCTAGTTCTTGTTGCCTCAATAGTTCTCTGTTGCACTCAAATAGAATTTTTTTTATCCAGGTTTTTGTCATTCTAGATAGACATACTAGATTCTATGGTCTGCTATATGCAGCTATGAATATGACCCAGTGTCTGCTCCATTCTTTTCTCTATATCTTTTCTTTACTGCTAACTTTTGCTTCCTAATATACTCTACTCTCTCCTACCTTGGGCTTGCAGTTAGCTTGTCATATAGCCCTTCATGGTTCATCCAGGCTTTCTTCATCATGATCTTTCAGCTTTAGTTCCTGTTGCTAACTGATTTTTTTCTCTTGGGACATCCTAATTCAAATTCTTGTGAGAGAACTTAGTTGGCTTAGGTCATTTTTTGATGCCAGATTACATCTATAATGCCTCATCTTTGGCTAGCCTATGTATAGATTGTCTTCCCTTAGTTAGGTGGCCACCTCAGTTCAATTAGTTATGGCTTAGGTGGGGAGGGGGCACATTATGTGATCCAAAGCATGGATACCTAATAGGACTTTGGAAGGGCATCTTCCTTTAGAAAACACTAAGTGTGTGTGTGACAGATATCATAATTGACATGTCTAGGACAGAGCTCTAGCCTGCCAGTTTATCCTAGATCCCAATATCCAGAGAAAAGGAAACACAGTAGCTTTCCTTTTGAAATGTCCTGATACCAAGACTACAGGACATCTGCCTTGTCAACAAGAGGATCTAGTGCAGGGATGTTGACAGCTGTGTGTAGGTTGGGCTAGATGTGGGAGAAGGGCTAGGAACTAAGCTGCCTTCTGTTGCTCTGAACTGTCATATCACTAGTTTTGCCAAATACTAATGCTCAGTCACCAGATTTGTGTGGGTGAGGAAAGTAGATAAATATGATTCATTTATTCATTCAACAAATACATACTAAGCACCTACTGTGTTCCAGGCACTGTTCAGGTGCTGAAAAACAGCAGTGAATAAAGCAGACCAAAATTCCCTATACTTATGGAGTCTATATTCCATTAAAAACTCCATAAGTATATATGGCGAATGAGAATAGTAGCAATTATTGAGCACTCACTATGTGTTTGTTATCATTCTAAGCATTTATACATATTAATTTATTTGTCTTATATTGGATAGATACTAGTATTATCATTATAATTATTATCCCCATTTTAGAGTTGAAAACAACTAGTAAGCAGCAGGGTTTGAATTCATGGTCAGGCATGGTGGCTGCAGATGCTCTGCCTTAAGCACAAGGCTCAACTGACTGAATCATAAACTACAATTGTCTGTACCTAAAAGTTCCCCAACTCTTGTCTGTGATGGAGAGATAAATATGTATTTATTCAGTCAGTCATTATTTGCCAAAAGCTTTATAAGTCCCATTTCATTTGGTCCTCACAACAACCCATGAGTAATGTACTGTAATTCCAATTCTATAAACCTAGAAATGGAAGCTTAATGTCTGGCCCAAGGTCATGCATCTAGTAAGTAACAGAATTTAGACTTAAACTGAAATCCTATTATTCAAAAGCCAATAATTCTCTTTTCACTAAACAGTGCTGCCTTCTACAGGTGTCATTTTACCTGAGAGAGATTGGGAATTAAAACTTTCTGAATTGAATTGAAGCAGCAATCGGAATTGGCTGAGTTATCAGGAGGACAACAAAAAGGATGAGATGTGTTGTGGAGTGGCTTTGCATCACCAATATGCACAGATATGCTTAAGCCATGTTTTTAGGCCAAAGAAAGGTGTATCTTTTGATCTGTTTCTCTGTGGTCACAGGATGCAAGTAGGGAGGACACAAGGTATTCTGAATCACATTGACTGCCCTCAGCCACCAGGTTCCCTTTCTCTTCCTTCCCACAGGCCCTAAGTACTTGGCTTGATTTTCTCTCCTCTAAACTGCCCCTACCACTCTGTCCCTCGAGACACCACTCCCCACAGAGTCGTCAGTGTAGTGAGCCTCCCCCTCCTTTGCTGCTCTCCCTTAGAGAAGACCTTTGTGGTTGTAGGATTTTACAGTTATTCATTCCAAGTGTGTGGGTGAGCAGTTCGGAAACAGGGTCAGCATGGGAGAACATCATGAGGTGAGGAAAGAAGAAACACTGCAAAGAAACCAGAAGGAAACTATGCAAAGAGGGCCACAACTTCAAGAATCTAATTACCTTGTTTTAACTGGGAGCTCTGCTTTACTCTCCCTGACTCCTTTGCAATACTCATGGTGGCCTTTTTGCGTTCTAACCCTTTCTTTTTATATCTCTGAGGGAAAGTTCATCAACCACCCTACCATCACCCTGTGCCTGCGGTTAAGGTCAACCTCTTTCTCCATGAAACAGAAGGAGAAAGGGTGATGGGAGAACTAGTATTTATTGAGAACATACCATGTTCTAGGTCATTTGATTCTTATATTAGAGGAAACTAAAGCTCAGAGAACTAAACTTGCCTAATTTCCTATAGCTAGTAAGTGATATAGTCAGGATTTTGATCCAGGACTTTCTTACCCTAAAGTCTCTACTGTCTTTCTAGTGTGCCACGGGGCCTCTCAGTATTTAGACATACAAATACATACAGACTAGAAAAATGATTGTCAGCTAGATGATAGAAATAGTCATCTTACATTTCTTCACATCTTGTGTGAAATATGACTGACCTCGTTGGTCTTATTGGGAGAGTGAGGAGACAACCTTCTGGTCCCTGGATGTAACTAAGGGCTATTGTCCTCAGAACTCAGCATTCACAAACCTGATTGGTGGGAAGGAAGTGGGTGGGCTGCAATGAGCCAGTATCTGTTCAAGACCAGCCTCCTGGGGTAGAACAAGAGTTGCTGGACCTAGTCACAGATATTAAGTATAGAGAAGCTATCAAGCAGTTAGCACTAGGGGAAGGAAGGCTTAAATACATATCAATGATACTTGTTCAACTTTGTTTTTCCCTTAATATTCACATTTTATATATGAGTAAGCTGAGGCTCAGAGAAGTTGTCACTTGCTCATAGGCATACAGCTTGTTAGTGGCAGAGACATATTTTTAACTCAGCTCTTTCTGACTCTAGGGTTATATAGCCACTGCTATACTGTACCAGGGAATGTGAGTTAGGGAAGATTCAGAAGTCCAGTCGATTATACAGATCACTGGTCACTTTATAAGTGGCCACACCCCAACATAACTTATCTAAAGTTAAACCCTTACAACCCAATCCATCTGAAAAGTAAAAGGGAACTAGCCTGGCAGGAAATATGGTTTCTTAGGTTGCAGAAATTGATTGCCACTGGTGAAGAGGGCCAGAGCAGGTGCTGGAGTTATCAAAATATGGAACCAAGTAAGAAGCAGTAGAGAGGAGACACTACTAGGAATTGAATGATTCCTTAGAACCAAAGGGGTGATTCTTTGCTTTATGACCTGATAGGTGTATATGATGTATAGGTAGGTTGTCTCAGATTAAAGGGCTCAGGGAAAAAAGACACTTTCCCCTCCTACCCTTCACTCTCACTCCATTCCTTTGGAGGATCATGTTTGGGGTGTCATTAAATTTGCCTACTAGGAACTTTAAACGTTTGTCTTGGAGTTATTGAGATGGTAATTGACAGCTTCACTCTCCTACTCATATCCAATGAACTGGAGATTTGGCACAGCCTAATGATGCTCACAGAAGTCCAGAAGTCCTTCCACAACATGGTCCAGTGTCTCATATTATATTTATTGGGCTGGGTGTGCCAATATGGAGTAAAAAGCAAAGTCCTTGTTAGGCTAGGCAAAAGAGGAAGTGATTGAAGATGGGATGAATCAGTTGGATATTTAAATCTGAGATCTACAAGATTGAGGGCTTCTGAAAACTTTACACAATCCTAAATAATGAATCTCCATGGTGGCACTGAAGAAGGAATTTTGGTTAAAAGAGAATAGAGAGCTACCCTAGGCAAATTCTTCAGTGGGAAAATAGATGAATTCATTATTATGTCTGTAGGAGCTGTAACAAATATTCATCACAGTGCAGCTAGCTGTCAATTTCCACATGATGAGCTGTGGACAGGTGGAACAAGAAGTGGTAGGGATGAGTGTGTGTGAAGAGAAATCACAAACACTCAGATATGTATTAAGAATTAGATCATTTTTTAGAAGAATAGAATGGTGCTGGCACAAGCAGATGGGAGTCTAAAGCAGGAGCTAAAAAGAATAATTAGGATAAGGTTTCCACCACCATCAGGATGGCATCATGACCCTTGGCAGGTAGCAAGTTCATAATTAAGTTTGTCTTAACCTTCAAGTATGCCAGACGTTGCCAGTGCTGAGTGAATGAGACTCCACCAATAGTCCCCTCTGAACTATAGTTAGGGCTTTTAAAGGGTGGACTAGAACTCTTAATCTCCCAACTTTGTTAATAAAGAGGAGCAATGGGATGAAACTAAATTACATTTAATAGAAATGTAAAGAACATCATTTAAATTCAAATAATCAATTGCTCAAAGACCAAGATGGGTAAGACTTGGATTAGTAGTAGCAGATTTGAAAGAAACTTACGAGTTTTCTTTGACTATAGTTATAGTTTCTTTAACTTATAAGTTCATTGAGTGTTCTGTGGGCAAGGTTATCAAAAGGGCCAATGCCAACCTAAGCTGCATTAATAGAAAAATAGAATCTAGAGCCAGGGAGGAGATGGTTCTCTTTCCTGTGTCCTGTGCCCTGCTAAGACCATAGTAGTATATATGTTAAGTTCTGGGCTGTCCAAACTTCCCAGTTAAATTGTGATTTCTTTTGAGGTAACAGGAATGCCAAAACCAAGTCAAAGGCAGAATAAAACTTTGTGTGGGAAAACCAAAGTCCAGAAAGCCAGAAGTGTTCCCAAACTGAAAGTATACACGAGAGACAAGGTTTGGAGCTGGAAAATCAGGGCTGGTATGATAAAATCATGCACAAAGGAGTTGGGAACAATGCCCATTGATGTTTTTATTGATTGACTGAGGCATAGCAAGTGGGTTGTTGAACCTACTTAACTCCAAAGCTACAATAGTCACTAAGCTGGGTTATTTTTTCAGGGGATATGTTGAAATACAAGTAAAAATGAGTAGGTAGAAATTCATAGTAAGGATAAAAGCAGAAGACAGAGCCCACAGATCCACTAAATTGAGAAAAAGGGAAGAGTCTGATGTAGGCACCCATGACTGGCTTTGGGAGATATCCCAGGGGCTCCATATCTAGCTGGAGGTTAGTATTTGGGGACTATGTAGGAGCCCAGTGCCAACTATTGTGCCAGAAGATCCCAGCCTGAGGTGGGAACTTGGGAAACTGGGTAGGATTGAGCTTAAAGATGGATCTATCGGAGGGCTCAGATGTTAGGGATCTGGAAAGATCTGCAGTTATGCAGGAGTGGTGATGTCAGTTGTGAAGTTAACTCAGTGCTCCTTTCTATACCTGTAAAAGGCGGATATTTGTAAACCCAACACAGACTATCAGGTCTCAAATGAGTGAGTGTCCTGAGCCCATTACTCTGGAAAGAACACACTCCCGGAGGCTGGGATCTTAGACCCAGGACAATTTGCATATATCTTTTGGAATCCTGGGACAATTAGGAACCTGTCTGAGAGCATCTGGGGCCCAAAATAAGAATCTTCAGACTTTATCACCTCTGACCATTTGCATGAAATTGGGAAGTTAAGAGGAAACAAATACATCTGCTAAGGGCTTGTCCTGAATCCTCTGACTCATTCAGTTGCAAGGGAGATGAAACTGTGTGTTTTGTGGGTATGTGGAGAGGAGGGCTTGTGTAGAACTGAGACCACAATGACAGAGAGATAATAACAATGATGAAAACAAAGATATGTGTACACTTAAGGCTAATTTTGCCCTATAAAAGCAGGCTTGAATGGAATGGAGGAGAAAGATGAGACTACATAGAAATGCATATGACCTTTTTATGTATAACAACAACTCCCACTAGTGAATATGACCCAATCAATATCATAGGCTTCTTTCACTGATATTAGCATTACCTCCTCTTTGCGGAAGAGAGGGGGCAGAGGGATAAGACAAGAGTGGAAACTTTTCCTCTACATAAGTACTCTTATCTTCACTATTCAATGCTTGAGCATACCAATGTTCAGAGACATTATGTAAGTTTCTAAGATCAAAGTTAATAGGCATATTTAGTCATCAAACACAGGTCTGTGTTATACTAGCCCCCAAAGTCTTAAAAATGAAGCTATACTTCTTTCATTGGGTCTGAGGGTGTCAGATAGGAAAGGGAAGTCCTGAGAAATCCAGGGGATGATCAGGATTTGCAGTTAGATCAATAAAGGGAGGGGTAGAGATGGTTGTCAGAAAGACCAGAAAACACTCAGAGGTACTAAGGGCTTTACATATGTTATTTCTAAGTTCCATTGCAACACAACAAGGTAGGTGTTAGTTAGGATAACTAACTCTTCTTGTGTGCCTGGGATTTATATTGTTTTAGCTCTGAAATTCCTGTGTCCAGGAAACCCCTCAGTGTCAGGTAAACCAAGACTGTTTGTCATCCTTGTTAGCCCACTTTACAAATGAAGATCATGAGTCTTATAGAGGTGAATAACTCATTCAATGCCATGAAATTAGTAAGAAACATAGAAAAGACTATCAACTCCAACAGCCAAACCTTTTGGATTCAATATGCTGTACCCATGCTGTCTCTTCAGCAGTTCAAGAAGGCTAAAGGGGTGGTCTGGTAGAGTTGGAAGGCTTTGGCTTTGCCATCATTTATAAATTTAGTAAATACTCATTAAACACCAATCATTATACAAAGTGCTGGAAATGGCTTCAGGGGAGAGACAGACAGTAAACTGATTATAGTAAATTAAATAAAAACATCACATAATGACTATATGGACGAGACACCCTAGCAACACAGAGGGAAAGTCTGTATTCTTCCTGGAGGGCTCAGAAAAAGGCTTCTCAGAGGAAGTAATATCTGAAGTGAGTCTTGAATGATAACTAGGAACTTATCAGGAGGGTGATTCAGTCTTAGGGAATCCTAGAAAGAAGAGGCAAAGGCAAAAAAGAACATAGAAGTTTATGTAATTTTCACAAAACTGAGAGCAGGGTGGGAAAGGAAATAATAAGAGGAGAAATTGGAGATGTAGGAAAGGATAATTTATCCATTCCACAAACATTTACAGAGTATTTATTGTGTTCCATACACTATTGTGAGCACTAGGAATAGAGTAGTGAGCAAGACAGGCAAAGTCCTCAATCTCATGGAGCTTAAAGACTAGTTTAAGAAGAAAAACAATAAACAAACAAGAAAATAACAGATAGTTATGAGTGCTGTGCAAAGAATAAGATTAGGTGATATGATAGACTGACTGGGTGGATCTTGACTTGAGTGGCCCAGGAAGGCCTCTCTGAGGAGATGACATTTAAGCTGAGACCTAAATCATGAGAAGAAACCAGGCATGAGACACTAAGAAGGAAGAGCATTCTGGGCAGAGGAAACTTCTTAGGGAAAACACTAAGATGGGAATGAACTTGGTATGTTTGAGGAGCAGCAAAGAGAGATAGTAGGGCAAAGGGTTAGCAGGGGGTAGGAGCAGATTATTTAGAGTCTTAGATATCATTTTCTTTGAATAAGATAGTAAATCATTGGAGGTACAGAGCAGATGAATACCATGGTCTGATTTAGATTTTAAAAAGACTACTATGGTTCTTTGGGGGAAGATGGTGGAAGAGTAAGATACAGAGATCACCTTCCTCCCCACATATACACCAGAAATACATCTACACATGGATCAACTCCTACAGAACACATACTGAACGCTGGCAGAAAACCTCAGACCTGCCAAAAGGCAAGAAACTTCCCACGTACCTGAATAGGTCAAAAGAAAAAAGAATAAACAGAGACAAAAGAATAGGGACGGGACCTGCACCAGTGGGAGGGAGCTGTGAAAGAGGAAAAGTTTCCACAGATTAGGAAGCACATTCTCGGATGGAGACTGTGGGTGGCGGAGGGGGAAAGCTTCAGAGCCACGGAGGAGAACACAGCAACAGGGGTGCGGAGGGCAAAGCAGAGAGATTCCCGCACAGAGGATCCGTGCCGAGCAGCACTCACAAGCCCAAGGGGCTTGTCTGCTCACCCGCGAGGGTGGGCGGGGCTGGCAGCTGAGGCTCGGGCTTCGGTCGGAGCCCAGGGAGAGGACTGGGGTTGGTGGCGTGAACAGAGCCTGCAGGGGGTTAGTGCACCACGGCTAGCTGGGAGGGAGTCTGGGGAAAAGCCTGGAGCTGCCTAAGAGGCAAGAGACCTTTTCTTGCCTCATTGTTTCCTGGTGCGCAAGGAGAGGGGATTAAGAGCGCTGTTTAAAGGAGCTCCACAGACGGGCGCGAGCCGCGGCTAACAGCGTGGACCCCAGAGATGAGCATGAGACGCTAAGGCTGCTGCTGCTGCCACCAAGAAGCCTCTGTGAGAGCACAGGTCACTATCCACACCTCCCTTCCAGGGACCCTGTGCAGCCCGCCACTGCCAGGGTCCCGGGATCCGGGGACAACTTCCCCGGGAGAACGCACAGCACCTCAGGCTGGTGCAACGTCCTGCCTGCCTCTGCCGCCGCAGGCTCACCCCACATCCGTACCCCTCACGCCCCCTGGCCTGAGTGAGTCAGAGTCCCTGAAGCAGCTGCTTCTTTAACCCCATCCTGTCTGAGTGAAGAACAGACGCCCTCCAGCGACCTACACACAGAGGCAGGGCCAAAGCTGAGCCAAACCAAAGCTGAGCCCCAGGAGCTGTGCGAACAAAAAAGAGAAAGGGAAATTTCTCCCAGCAGCCTCAGAAGCAGCGGGTTAAAGATCCACAATCAACTTGATGTACCCTGCAGCTGTGGAATACATGAATAGACAACGAATCATCCCAAATAGAGGAGGTGGACTTTGAGAGCAAGATTTATTATTTTTTCCCCTTTTCCTCTTTTTGTGAGTGTGTATGTGTATGATTCTCTGTGAGATTTTGTCCGTATAGCTTTGCTTTCAACATTAGTCCTAGGGTTCTATCCATCCGTTTTTTGTCTTTTTTTCTTTTCTTTAAAAACTTTTTTTTCTTAATAATTATTTTTATTTTAATAACTATATTTTATTTACATTATTTTATCTTATTTCTCTTTCTTTCTTTCTTTCTTTCTTTCTTCTTTCCTTCCTTCCTTCTTTCTTTCTTTCATTCTTTTTTCTTTCTTTCTTTCTCATTTTTCTCCCTTTTATTCTGAGTGATGTGGATGAAAGTATCTTTGTGCTACAGCCAGGAGTCAGTGCTGTGTCTCTGAGGTGGGAGAGCCAACTTCAGGACACTGGTCCACAAGAGACCTCCCAGCTCCACATAATATCAAACAGCGAAAATCTCCCAGAGATCTCCACCTCAACATCAGCACCGAGCTTCACTCAATGACCAGCAAGCTACAGTGCTGGACACCCTATGCCAAACAACTAGTAAGACAGGAACACAACCCCACCCATTAGCAGAGAGGCTGCCAAAAATCATAATAAGTCCACAGACACCACAAAACACACCAACAGACGTGGACCTGCTCACCAGAAAGACAAAATCCAGCCACATACACCAGAACACAGGCACTAGTCCCCTCCACCAGGAAGCTTATATAACACACTGAACCAACTTTAGCCGCTGGGGACACACACCAAAAACAACGGGAAATACGAACCTGCAGACTGCAAAAAGAAGACCCCATACACAGTAAGATAAGCAAAATGAGAAGACAGAACAACACACAGCAGATAAAGGAGCAAGATAAAAACCCACCAGACCTAACAAATGAAGAGGAAATAGGAAGTGTACCTGAAAAAGAATTCAGAATAATGATAGTAAAGTTGATCCAAAATCTTGGAAATAGAATAGAGAAAATGCAAGAAACATTTAAAAGGACCTAGGAGAAATAAAGATGAAACAAGCAACGATAAACAACACAATAAATGAAATTATAAATATGCTAGAAGAGATCAATAGCAGAAAAAATGAGGCAGAAGAACGGATAAGTGACCTGGAAGATAAAATAATGGAAATAACTCCTGAAGAACAGAATAAAGAAAAAAGAATGAAAAGAACTGAAGAGAGTCTCAGAGACCCCTGGGACAACATTAAACGCAGCAACATTCGAATTATAGGGGTTCCAGAAGAAGAAGAGAAAAATAAAGGGACTGAGAAAATATTTGAAGAGATTATAGTTGAAAACTTCCTTAATATGGGAAAGGAAATAGTTAATTCCAAGACGCATTGCGAGTCCCATAGACGATAAATCCAAGGAGAAACATTCCAAGACACATATTAATCAAACTGTCAAAAATTAAATATAAAGAAAAAAACAGCAAATAACAAACAAGGGAATCCCCTTAAGGTTAACAGCTGATCTTTCAGCAGAAACTCTGCAAGCCAGAAGGGACTGGCAGGACATATTTAAAGTGATGAAGGAGAAAAACCTACAACCAACATTACTCTACTCAGCAAGGATCTCATTCAGATTTGATGGAGATATTAAAACATTTACAGACAAGCAAAAGCTGAGAGAGTTCAGCACCACCAAACCAGCTCTACAACAAATTCTAAAGGAACTTTTCTAGGCAAGAAACACAAGAGAAGGAAAAGACCTACAATAACAAACTCAAAACAATTAAGAAAATGGGAATAGGAATATACATACCGATAATTACCTTAAGTGTAAATGGATTAAATGTTCCCACCAAAAGACACAGACTGGCTGAATGGATACAAAAACAAGACCCATATTTAAGGTGTCTACAAGAGACGCACTTTAGACCTAGAGACACATACAGACTGAAAGTAAGGGGATGGAAAAAGATATTCCATGCAAATGGAAACCAAAACAAAGCTGGAGTAGCAATCCACATATCAGACAAAATAGACTTTAAAATAAAGACTATTAGAAGAGACAAAGAAGGACACTACATAATGATCAAGGGATTTATCCAAGAAGAAGATATAAAATTGTAAATATTTATGCACGCAACACAGGAGCACCTCAATACATAGACAAATACTAACAGCCATAAAAGGGGAAAGTGACAGTAACACTTTCATAGTAGGGGACATTAACACCCCACTTTCACCAATGGACAGATCATCCAAAATGAAAATAAAGAAGGGAACAGAAGCTTTAAATGATACATTCAACAAGATGGATTTAATTGATATGTATAGGACATTCCATCCAAAAACAACAGAATACACATTTTTTCTCAAGTGCTCATGGAACATTCTCCAGGATAGATCATATCTTGGGTCACAAATCAAGCCTTGGTAAATTTAAGAAAATTGAAAGTGTATCAAGTACCTTTTCCGACCACAATGCTATGAGACTAGATACCAATTACAGGAAAAGATCTGTAAAAATTACAAACACAAGGAGGCTAAACAATACACTACTTAATAACGAAGTGATCATTGATGAAATCAAAGAGGAAATAAAAAAATACTTAGAAACATATGACAATGGAGACATGACGACCCAAAGCCAATGGGATGCAGCAAAAGCAGTTCTAAGAGTGAAGTTTATAGCAATACAATCCTACCTTAATAAATAGAAAACATCTCGAATAAACAACCTAACACTGCAGTTAAAGCAATTAGAGAAAGAAGAACAAAAAACCCCAAAGTTAGCAGAAGGAAAGAAATCATAAAGATCAGATCAGAAATAAATGAAAAAGCAGAGGGAGGAACACTCCCAAACTCAATTTACGAGGCCACCATCACCCTGACACCAAAACCAGACAAGGATGTCACAAAGAAAGAAAACTACAGGCCAATATCACTGATGAACATAGATGCAAAAATCCTTAACAAAATACTAGCAAACAGAATCCAACAGCACATTAAAAGGATCATACACCATGATCAAGTGGGGTTTACTCCAGGAATGCAAGGATTGGTCAATATATGCAAATCAATCAACATGATACACCATATTAACACATTGAAGGAGAAAAAGCATATGAAAATCCCAATACATGCAGAGAAAGTTTTGACAAAATTCAACAACGATTTATGATAAAAACCCTGCAGAAAGTATGCATAGAGGGAATTTTCCCAAACATAATAGAGGCCATATATGATAAACCCACAACCAACATCATCCTCAATGGTGAAACACTGAAAGCACTTCCACTAAGATCAGGAACAAGAGAAGATTGCACACTCACACCACTCTTATTCAACACAGTTTTGGAAGTTTCAGCCACAGCAATCAGAGAACAAAAGGAAATAAAAGGAAAGGAATCCAAATCGGTAAAGAAGAAGTAAAGCTGTCACTCTTTGCAAATGACATGCTACTATATAGAGAGAATCCTAAAGATGCTACCAGAAAACTACTAGAGCTAATCAAAGAATTTGGTAAAGTAGCAGGATACAAAATTAATGCACAGAAATCTCTGGCATAACTGTACACTAATGATGAAAAATCTGAAAGTGAAATCAAGAAAACAATCCCATTTACAATTTCATGAAAAATAATAAAATATCTAGGGTTAAACCTGCCTAAGCAGGCAAAAGACCTGTATGCAGAAAATTGTAAGACACTGATGAAATAAATTAAAGATGATACAAATAGATGGAGAGATATACCATGTTCTTGCATTGGAAGAATCAACATTGTGAAAATGACTCTACTACCCAAAGCAATCTACAGATTCAATGCAATCCCTATCAAACAACCACTGGCATTTTTCACAGAACTAGAACAAAATATTTCACAATTTGTATGGAAACACAAAAGATCCCGAATAGCCAAAGCAATCTTGAGAATGAAAAAAAGAGTTGGAGGAAACAGGCTCCCTGAATTCAGACAATACTACAAAGCTACAGTCATCAAGACAGTAGGGTAATGGCACAAAAACAGAAAGATAGATCAATGGAACAGGATAGAGAGCCCAGAGATAAACTCACACACATATGGTCACCTTATCTTTGCTAAAGGAGGCAGGAATGTACAGTGGAGAAAGGACAGCCTCTTCAATAAGTGGTGCTGGGAAAATTGGACAGGTACATGGAAAAGTATGAGATAAGACCATTCCCTAACACCATACACAAAAATAAGCTCAAAATGGATTAAAGACCTAAATGTAAGGCCAGAAACTAACAAACACTTAGAGGAAAACATAGGCAGAACTCTCTATGACATAAATCACAGCAAGATCCTATTTGACCCACCTCCTAGAGAAATGGAAATAAAAACAAAACAAATGGGACCAAATGAAATTTCAAAGCGTTTGCACAGCAAAGGAAACCATAAACAAGACCAAAAGACAACCCTGAGAATGGGAGAAAATATTTGCAAAAGAAGCAACTGACAAAGGATTAATCACCAAAATTTATAATTAGCTCATGCAGCTCAATAATAAAAAAACAAACAACCCAATCCAAAAATGGGCAGAAGACCAAAATAGACATTTCTCCAAAGAAGATATACAGACTGCCAACAAATACATGAAAGAATGCTCAGCATCATTAATCTTTAGAGAAATGCAAATCAAAACTACAATGAGATATCATCTCACACCAGTCAGAATGGCCATCATCAAAAAATCTAGAAACAATAAATGCTGGAGAGGGTGTGGAGCAAAGGGAACACTCTTGCACTGCTGGTGGGAATTTGAATTGGTACAGCCACTATGGAGAACAGTATGGAGGTTCCTTTAAAAACTACAAATAGAACTACCATATGACCCAGCAATCCCACTACTGGGCCTATACCCTGTGAAAACCATAATTCAAAATGAGTCATGAACTAAAATATTCTTTGCAGTTCTATTTACAATAGCCCAGAAATTGAAACGACCTAAGTGTCCATCATCGGATTAATGGATAAAGAAGATGTGGCACATATATACAATGGAATATTACTGAGCCATAAAAAGAAACGAAATTGAGCTATTTGTAATGAGGTGGATGGACCAAGAGTGTGTCATACAGAGTGATGTAAGTCAGAAAGAGAAAGACAAATACCATGTGCTAACATATATTTATGGAATTTAAGACAAAAAAATGTCATGAAGAACTTAGTGTTAAAACAGGAATAAAGACACAGACCTACAAGAGAATGGACTTGAGGGTATGGGGAGGGGCATGGGTAAGCTGTGACATAGCGAGAGAGTGGCATGGACATATACACACTACCAAACCTAAAAGAGATAGCTAGTGGGAAGCAGCCGCATAGCACAGGGAGATCAGCTCGGTGTTATGTGATCACATAGAGGGGAGGGATAGGGAGTGTCAGAGGGAGGTGGACGCAAGAGGGAAGAGTTATGGGAACATATGTGTATGTATAACTGATTCACTTTGTTATAAAGCAGAAACTAACACACAATTGTAAAGCAATTATGCTCCAACAAATATGTAAAGAAAAAAAAGAAATGAAGGAAATGATAGCAAAGATCAATAAAAGTAAAAGCTGGTTCTTTGAGAAGATAAACAAAATTGATAAACCGTTAGCCAGACTTATTAAGAAATAAAGGGAGAAGACTCAAATCAATAGAATTAGAAATGAAAAAGGAGAAATAACAACTGACACTGCAGAAATACAAAATATCATGAGAGATTACTATAAGCAACTCTATGCCAGTAAAATGGACAACCTGGAAGAAATGGACAAATTCTTAGAAATGCACAACCTACCAAGACTGAATCAGGAAGAATTAGAAAATATGAACAGACCAATCACAAGCACTGAAATTGAAATTGTGAGTAAAAATATTCCAAGAAACAAAAGCCCAGGACCAGATGGCTTCACAGGAGAATTCTATCAAACATTTAGAGAAGAACTAACACCTAGCCTTCTCAAACTCTTCCAAAATATAGCAGAGGGAGGAACACTCCCAAACTCATTCTACAAAGCCACCATCACCCTGATACCAAAACCAGACAAGGATGTCACAAAGAAAGAAAACTACAGACCAATATCACTGATGAACATAGATGGAAAAATCTTCAACAAAATACTAGCAAACAGAATCCAACAGCACATTAAAAGGATCATACACCATGATCAAGTGGGGTTTATTCCAGGAATGCAAGGATCCTTCAACATATGGAAATCAATCAACGTGATACACCATATTAACAAATTGAAGGGAGAAAAACCATATGATCATCTCAATAGATGCAGAGAAAGCTTTTGACAAAATTCAACACCCATTTATGATACAAACTCTGCAGAAAGTAGGCATAGAGGGAACTTTCCTCAACATAATAAAGGCCATATATGACAAACCCACAGCCAACATCGTCCTCAATGGTGAAAAACTGAAAGCATTTCGACTAAGATCAGGAACAAGACAAGGTTGCCCACTCTTACCACTCTAATTCAACATAGTTTTGGAAGTTTTAGCCACAGGAATGAGAGAAGAAAAGGAAATAAAAGGAATGCAAATTGGAAAAGAAGAAGTAAAGCTGTCACTGTTTGCAGATTACATGGTACTATACATAGAGAATCCTAAAGATGCTACCAGAAAACTACTACAGCTAATCAATGAATTTGGTAAAGTAGTAGGATACAAAATTAATGCATAGAAACCTCTGGAATTCCTATACACTAATGATGAAAAATCTGAAAGTGAAATCAAGGAAACACTCCCACTTACCATTGCAATGGAAAGATTAAATATCTAGGAATAAACCTACCTAAGGAGACAAAAGACCTGTATGCAGAAAATTATAAGACACTGATGAAAGAAATTAAAGATGATACAAATAGATGGAGAGATATACCATGTTCTTGGATTGGAAGAGTCTATATTTGAAAATGATTCTACTACCCAAAGCAATCCCTATCAAACTACCAAGGGCATTTTTCTCAGAACTAGAATAAAACATTTGACAATTTGTATGGAAACACAAAAGAACCCGAATTGCCAATGCAGTCTTGAGAACGTAAAACGGAGCTGGAGGAATCAGGCTTCCTGACTTCAGACTATACTACAAAGCTACAGTAATTAAGACAGTATGGTACTGACACAAAAACAGAAATATAGATCAATGGAACAGGATAGAAAGCCCAGAGAAAAACCCACGCACATATGGTCACCTTATCTTTGATAAAGGAGGCAGGAATATACAGTGGAGAAAGGATAGCCTCTTCAATAAGTGGTGCTGGGAAAACTGGACAGGTACATGTAAATGTATGAGATTAGATCACTCCCTAACACCATACACAAAAATAAGCTCAAAATGGATTAAAGACCTAAATGTAAGGCCATGCACTGTCAAACTCTTAGAGGAAAACATAGGCAGAACACTCTATGACATAAATCACAGCAAGATCCCTTTTGACCCACCTCCTAGAGAAATGGAAATAAAAACATAAATAAACAAATGGGACCTAATGAAACTTCAAAGATTTTTCACAGCAAAGGAAAACATAAACAAGACCAAAAGACAACCCTCAGAATTGGAGCAAATATTTGCAAAGGAAGTAACTGACAGAAGATTAATCTCCAAAATTTACAAGAATCTCATGCAGCTCAATAACAAATAAACAAAAAACCCAATCCAAAAATGGGCAGAAGACCTAAATAGACATTTCTCCAAAGAAGATATACAGACTGCCAACAAACACATGAAAGAATGCTCAACATCATTAATCATTAGAGAAATGCAAATCAAAACTACAATGAGATATCATCTCACACCAGTCAGAATGGCCATCACCAAAAAATCTAGAAACAATAAATGCTGGAGAGGGTGTGGAGCAAAGGGAACACTCTTGCACTGCTGGTGGGAATTTGAATTGGTACAGCCACTATGGAGAACAGTATGGAGGTTCCTTTAAAAACTACAAATAGAACTACCATATGACCCAGCAATCCCACTATTGGGCATATACCCTGAGAAAATCGTAATTCAAAAAGAGTCATGTATCAAAATGTTCATTGCAGCTCTATTTACAATAGGCAGGAGATGGAAACGACCTAAGTGTCCATCATCAGTTGAATTGATAAAGAAGATGTGGCACATAAATAGAATGGAATATTACTCAGTCCTAAAAAGAAACCAATTGAGCTGTTTGTAATGAGGTGGATGGACCTAGAGTCTGTCATACAGAGTGAAGTAAGTCAGAAAGAGAAAGACAAATACCGTAAGCTAACACATATATATGGAATCTAAGAAAAATGAAAGAAATGTCATGAATAACCTAGAGGTAAGACAGGAATAAAGACACAGACCTACTAGCGAATGGACTTGAGGACATGGGAGGGGAGGGTAAGCTGTGACAAAGCGAGAGAGTGGCATGGACATATATACAGTACCAAACGTAAAATAGATAGCTATTGGGAAGCAGCCGCATAGTACAAGGAGATCAGCTCGGTGCTTTGGACCACCTAGAGGGGTGGGGTTGGGAGGGTGGGAGGGTGGGAGATGCAAGAGGGAAGAGATATGGGAACATATGTATATGTATAACTGATTCACTTTGTTATAAAGCAGAAACTAACACACCATTGTAAAGCAATTATACTCCAATAAATATGTAAAAAAAATTAAAAGAATAAAAAGACTACTATGGCTGTCATGGGAGAATTGGGTGTAGGGAGGCAACAGTGAAGCAGTTAGGAGGTTACTGTAACAGTCTAAGTGACAGATTATGGTGGCTCATCCAAGTGTGGTAGCTGTAAATGTGTAGCAAAGTGCACAGTTTCAAGATGTGTTTTAGAGGTTCTTGTTGACAGAATTTACTGATGGACAAAGAGAGTAAAGGAAACAGGAAAAGCAAGGATGAATCCAAGGCTTTTCCCTAAGCAACTGTGTGGTGTCATGAAGTGCCTCATGTTTCATGTTCAGTTTGGACTTCATTCTATAGACAGTAGGAGTTTTGAAGATGTTTAAGAAGGGAAGCAATATGGTCAGATTTGTGTTTTAGAAAGAATACTGCAGCTAGGTGAAGAATGGATCAGAGAGGCAAGAGACAAGAAGCCAGGAGCTCTTGTCTGGCATATGCAATAGGCAATTGCAGTAGTCCAGAAGATAAATTTTGTGTCTGAATTAAGACAATGACTATGGGAATAGAGAGGAAAGGATGTATTGCATATCTCCTAGCCACGTGGAAACCAGAGGACTTATCAACTAATGATAAGGGGTTACTGAGTAAGGCAGAAATAGGTTTGAGTCCCAGATCCACCACTTACAAGTTGTGTGAATCTGTTGTATAAATGATGAAGGAATAATTGTGATTTTAGGCAAACTTTACCTCTCTCACCTTAGTTTTACACCTGTAAAGTAAGGATATGCTACATCAACGTGTTGTCGTGAGAATTAAAAGTCTATCTATGAACTGGAAAAAAAATCGAAAAAAGAAAATAAAGTGAGCCCTTTCAGGCAGCATATAGTTCAAAAAACTTTTTGTAATGCCACCTTTGTCCCCACCTGTGAGCCTAATACATAGTAAGTACTCATAAATGTCTCTATCCAATGTGAGGCAGGATTATACAACTTATGAGGAGCTCAGTGTCTATGGGACACATACCACAAGGGGAGGGGCAGGTTATGCCCTTGGGATGATTATTTAATGGCTATGAACTCGTCCTCAGATATGTCCCTTACCAAATTTTCATGCTGTTGCTTGACTGGGCTTTGCAGAAATCTTCACATAGTAAATTTATCCTTTGGATAAGCCAACCACATATGTGCTCATTTTTCTAAGGTTGTTATAGAGAACTTCTACTACCTAATCAAAACATGTTAGGATTAGATTGGTCCTAAAAATTCTTTAGGTAAATTGTTAAAAACTTTTTTTACTGGTTAATCCCTTTGTTCCAATGCAGTTTGAGTTGGAACCTCCTTATACTACAGATAACAGCAGAGTTGCTCTGGTTGAAGTGAAGTGTGATGGGCCCAAAGTTATGTAGATCACAGTTAGAAAACCATTTACTTAGAGCTTGTTGCTAAATCACTCTTCTCTATATATCATTTAAGGAAAGTAAGTTCCAGAGAAGTTAAGTGACTTAATTAGCTAAGATCAGACATCTAGAAAATGATATAGTTAATTCTATTCATTTGCTCCTCTACCAGCTGACTATTCCTCATTAATATAAAGTTTAGCTTGGCCCTCAGTTTAGCCGGCTGCCTCCCTGAGCCCCAGAGAGCAGATATTTGCTACTAGAAGATTGATTTTTAGGGGTTAGGAAAGATACGGAGGCTAAAGCATTGAGTAGGAAGGGAGAGATAGAATCTTAGCATCTGTTCTAATACTTGGGGATGGTCCTAGAAAGGAAGGAATCTCTATTCAAGACAAGAGTGTATTAACATGTCTCTGTTGTGTGAGAAGGAGAGAGTGAGAGTGAGAGACAGGAGAGGAGAGGAGAGGAGAGGAGAGAAGGCAGGAGAGAGTCCAGACACAAGACTCTAAAATCCTGTCCTCAATCAGCCTATGAGGTCCCAGAAGGAAATTGCCTAGGGGGCAGTGTGAAAAAAGGAAGACTTGATGACCAAATCTTACTGTTGAACTCTAGTCCTGTTGAGATAGGCTAGATCTTATAGATCCAGGAGGGCTCTATTTTTTCTCTAGAGTAGGGAAGTCTATGTGGCCTCCTTGATAGTTCTCACATGGCTTTCTGAAAGATAGGCAGAGCGATTGATCCTCCCAGTAGATGGCTATATGCTTTTTGAAAGAGGAAGCTGCAAAGCTGGAAGAGTCAAGCTTGATGGGCACTTAAAGCAATATTTCTCAACAGCTGATCTGCAGATTCTCCTTAAAATGATGGCATGCGTTTTAACTCTCTCACATTTCTTTGGATCCATGGGAGATAATAGAAATTTCCCTAGATTACTAGGGAAACCAAAGCCTTGGATGATAGAACACTAGTCAGCTGAAATATGTATCATATTTGGAGAGAAAGTCACTTTCACATTTGGTCAAAAAGAGACACAATAACATGGGCTACTTGGGACTCATACAAAAACAAAACAAAACAAAAGAGCTGAAAATAATAACAAATATTAAGGTTTCCTGTAAGTGAAATATCAGAAAGGAAAGTGTGTGGGAACTATAACCAAACACCTCTGAGATTATCCTTCAGCCTGTCATGACTCCCTAGCTGAAGTGGCCCATAATAAGGAATATGAGCTCTTAAAAATGATGTAATTCAAAGGCCTAGGACCACATGAATATTCCTAGGATATTTCAGGCACTGTACTAGGGGGAGGTGGCACTAACTGGCTAACACTGATAGGTAGACAGGGTATTATGCAGTATTTGCCATTTTGCCTGTTCATAAGAAACACCTGGGAGACCCTTTAAAGACCCTTTAAGGAATTCCTCCCTGGGGATTCTGATAAAAGAAAACAGGGCTTAGGAATGTGCATCACAATAGGCATCTTGGGTGAAATACTATTTTAGGGAAAAGAGTTTGAGACGGGAAAGTGAGATAGACAGGGATCTCAGTTCTGGCTTCATTGCTAACTAGCTGCACATGTCTGTGTAAATAATTTTTCTGAGCTTCAGATTTCTCATCTATAAAGTTGATGTAATTATAACTGCCTTTCCTACCTCACAGAGCTTTTAGGAAGATATCATGCAATAATGTAAGTAAAAGCCACTTTACTAGAATTGCTAGAATGAGATGATGATAATGATGATGATGATGACTATAGCAGTGGAAAAGATGTCAATAGATCTGTAGCATAATTTGTGTAGGCTCACTAAGTGAGGGGTTTGTTGACAGCAGTGAGAGCCCGGATTGCAGACAAGTCATATTATCAAGGCTCTATCTGACAGGAGTGGGTAAAAAACAGTTGGTAGTAGCCCTGGAGGGCATGACTAGACAGAATGGGGATCATTCAGAGCAGAGTCTAGATTCAATAAATAACTGGATTAAAAACTGTCAAAGCTCAAGCAGGAAGGAAGACTAATCCCAACCCCCAAAAAGCTTATTGAATTTTCCTTCCCAGTTCCAGAATTAGGTGAGGCAGGCAGAAGGAATTCATGACTTCAGCTAGAAGTGGCTGGGAGAGGGCAGAATCTCACAGCTATCAGGATTTGATATTTTCCTTCAAAATATTCACGCTCTATGCTCTGACTGCATTTACTCTGGGAGTTTGATCTTGACTTACTTTCCCAAGTGTGTTTCCCTACTGAGAGGAGAATAAGCTGATATAAGTTTTCATCTTGCTCAGGAGTGAGATATTGCTCATTGAAAATTAATAAATAGACTCTAGCTTATAAATTAGTCTCTGGTGGGTCGGTGAATATAAATAAATTCCTCGGGGTCTAACTCATCCCCAGGAAAGCTGTTGCAATGGTGTTTATGAATCTGTAAGTCTTAAATGGGATCTCTCAAGATGGAATGAGCTATCCAAAGGTAAACTATTGGGTGGGCCAAAAAGTGCCTTCGGTTTTTAAGTAAAAATAAAAGACACATTTTTCATTTTCACCAAGAACTTTATTGAACAATGTATTCACCCTTTTGTTCCACTACCTTCTGCCATTTTTCAGGTAACTTCATAATTTTCCAGGGAATTGAAATTTTTTCCATTAAGAGAATTTTGTAAAGACCGAAATAAATGGAAACCTGAAGGTGTAATGTCTGGTAAATATGGCAGATGAATCAGAACTTCCCAGCCAAGCTGTAACAGTTTTTATCTGGTCATCAAAGAAAGACGCAGTCTTGCGTTATCCTGATGGAAGACTATGCGTTTTCTGTTGGCTAATTCTGGATGCTTTTCATAGGCTGCCGCTTTCAGATGGTCAAATTGGGAGCAGTACTTGTTGGAATTAATCGTTTGGTTTTCCAGAAGGAGCTCATGATAGAGGACTCCCTTCCAATCTCACCATATACACAACATCACTTTCTTTGGATGAAGATCGGGCTTTGGTGTGGTTGGTGGTGGCTCATTTCACTTGCCTCATGATCTCTTCCATTCCACATTGTTCTAGAGTATCCACTTTTCATTGCCTGTCACAATTTGTTTTAAAACAAATTTAAAATCGCATGAGGAAATATGGTCAAGAAGAGATTTTTTTCGCTTAACTTATGTGGAACCCAAACATCAAAGAGATTCACATAACCAAGTTGGTGCAAATGATTTTCAGTGCTTTGTTTGGATATTTTGAGGATGTTGGTTCTCTCCCACGTGGTATAACGTTGATTGTTTTCTCAATTATTGTTTCGATTTGATCGCTATCACCTTCAACTGGTCTACCCGACCATGGAGCATTGTCCAATGAGAAATTTCCAGCACAAAACTTCACAAACCACTTTTGACATGTTCGATCAGTCACAGCACCCTCTCCATACACTGCACAAATCTTTTTGTGTGTTTCAGTTGCGTTTTTACCTTTCTTGAGATAATAAAGCATAATGTGTCAAAAATATTGTTTTTTTCTTCCATCTTCAATATTAAAATGGCTACACAAAGATTCACCAACTTTGATAAGTCTTTGATAATGCACACTGATATGACAGATGTCACATACAATCTAATAAAATTGTTTTGAATGATGTTAAAGACAACCAAGTGCTACTAGAACCATCTTACAGAAAAAACTGAATGAACCTTTTGGCCTACCCAATAGCTTAGGGTCAGTTCAACCATGGCTTGACCACCATACTGTGCTCAGTGGTAGGTATGTCTCAGAAGCATCTGAGAGGGCATCTGAGAAATTATATCAAACTAGAAGCATCATGAAAATTCACTTGGAAACTCATTTTAGTATCAATGGTGTGCACTCTTTGTGGGTATTGTTTGAAAACCATTGTACAGTGGAAAATAAGAATTGGTTTTGAGGGTAGATTATACCATGTTGTAACTATATGACCTTGGGCATAGCATTTGTTTATAAGCATAAATGTTTATTTTAAATTTACACAGTACTTCTTCCTGTGTGGAGGAATACATTCCTAATAAATCAACCTTCCTGAAGTGACAAAAATAAACTCTGGGCCAAATGCAATAAACAACTACCCAAAGTCTCTGGGGAACAAACAAAAGCAATTATATTCTATAGGGGAATCTAAACTTTGAGAAAGTGATCAAATGGGGTGGGTTTCCCATTTTTATTACTTTGAACTGAGGGAAACCGAAATTGTGGCACAGCACAGGATAGAGAAAATTCTTATGAAGGACTGTTGTCTTTCTGGCTAGAAAGACTAGGGGAAGGAGCTCAGGGTATAGGGCTTCCAAAGACTGAGGGGGAACCCAAAAAGAAAAATCCAGAGAAGAATCCACATTTTGTGTAAAAACTCTGCCAAGTCACTGGCTGAACCACGCAGTTTGAAATCGGTCTTAACTGAGATCTTAGCTGCCTCCCACAGCAGGCATGACAGCTTGAAAATTGACTCTAACCAAATTTGAGTAATCTTCTGGTAACTATTAGTAATAATTTGAGTCTAGCCAAGTTAATTGGTGGCTAAAATATTCAACACTGTTAAGAGGCATATAAGAGAATACAGAGCTCTACAATACAACATTTACCATGTGCAGGAAACAAGCCAATATTATTCTACATATAAAAAGCCATAAAAGTATGAGCCACTCTCAGAAATAAAGGTGGCAATTCCAAGATCACCTGTATGTTAGAATTATTAGACAAGGACTTCAGAGCAGCTGTTAAAACTGTGTTTGGTGAGTTAAAGAAAGTACAATGAATGAAAATGTAGGTGGTATTAGCAGAGATTAGAAATGTAAGATAAAACTAAATGATAATTTCAATGAAAAAACACAAATTTTGAAATAAGAGTTATATGGAGTCAAGAGCAAATGGAGATGTTATAAGAACTGAGTGGGGAGAAGGGGAAGATGGCAGAAGAGTAAGACGTGGAGATCACCTTCTTCCAAACAGATACATCAGAATTACATCTACACGTGGAACAACTCCTACAGAACACCTACTGAACACTGGCAGAAGACCTCAGACTTCCCAAAAGGCAAGAAACTCCCCACGTACCTGGGTAGGGCAAAAGAAAAAAGGAAAAACAGAGACAAAAGAATGGGGAGGGGACCTGCACCAGTGGGAGGGAGCTGTGAAGGAGGAAAGGTTTCCACACACTAGGAAGCCCCTTCGCAGGTGGAGACTGTGGGTGGCGGAGGGGGGAGGCTTCGTAGCTGCGGAGGAGAGCAGAGCAACAGGGGTGCGGAGGGCAAAGCAGAGAGATTCCTGCACAGAGGATTGGTGCCGACTGGCACTCACCAGCCCGAGAGGCTTGTATGCTCACCTGCCGGGGCAGGCAGGGCTGGGAGTTGAGGCTTGGGCTTCGGTTGTATCCCAGGGAGAGGACTGGGATTGGCTGCGTGATCACAGGCTGAAGGGGGCTAGTGTGCCACAGCTAGCCGGGAGGAGTCTGGGAAAATGTCTGGAGCTGCCTAGGAGGCAAGAGACTTTTTCTTCCCTCTTTGCTTCCTGGTGCGCAAGGAGAGGGGATTAAGAGCACTGCTTAAAGCAGCTCCAGAGATGGGCGCGAGCCGCAGCTAACAGCGTGGACCCCAGAGACGGGCATGAGACTCAAAGGCTGCTGCTGCCACCACCAAGAAGCCTGTGTACGAACACAGGTCACTATCCACACCTGCATTCAGGGGAGCCTGTGCAGCCCGCCACTGCCAGGGTCCCGGGATCCAGGGACACCTTTCCTGGGAGAACGCACGGCGTGTCTCAGGCTGGTGCAACGTCCCACCTGCCTCTGCCACTGCAGGCTAGCCCCACATCGTACCCCTCCAGCCCCCCCGCCTGAGTGATCCAGAGCCACAAAATCAGCTGCTCCTTTAAACCCATCCTGTCTGAGCAAAGAACAGACACCCTCAGGCAACCTACACACAGAGTCGGGGACAAATCCAAAGCTGAGCCCCGGGAAATGTGCAAACAAAGTAAAGAAAGGGAAATCTCTCCCACCAGCCTCAGGAGCAGTGGATTAAATCTCCACAATCAACTTGATGTACCCTGCATCTGTGGAATACCTGACCAGACAATGAATGATCCCAAATTGAGGAGGTAGATTTTCAGAGCAAGATTTATTATTTTTTCCACTTTTCCTATTTTTGTGATTGTGTATGTGTATGCTTCTGCGGGAGATTTTGTCTGTATAGATTTGCTTTCACCATTTGACCTAGGGTTCTATCTCTCCATTTTTTAAAATTTTTTAAAAAAATATTTTCTTAATAATTATTCTTTATTTTATTTTATTTATTTTATCTTACTTTATTTTAATTTATTTTATCCTCTTCCTTCCTTCCTTTCTTTCTTTCTTTCTACTTTTTCTCACCTTTCTTCTGAGCCTTGTGGATGAAAGGCTCTTGATGCTACAGCAAGGAGTCAGTGCTGTGCCTCTGAGGTGGGAGAGCCAACTTCAGAATACTGGTCCACAAGAGACCTCCCAGCTCCACGAAATAGCAAATGATGAAAATCTCCCAGATATCGCCATCTCAACACCAAGACACAGCTTCACTCAACGACCAGCAAGCTACAGTGCTGGACACCCTATGCCAAAAAACAAGCAAGACAGGAGCACAACCCCACCCATTAGCAGAGACACTGCCTAAAATCATAAGTCCACAGACACCCCAAAACACACCATCAGACTTGGATCTGCCCACCAGAAAGACAGATCCAGGCTCCTCCACCAGAACAAAGGCACTAGTCCCATCCACCAGGAAGCCTACACAACCCACTGAACCAACCTTAGCCACTGGGTACAGACACCAAAAGCAACAGGAATTACGAACCTGCAGCCTGCAAAAAGGAGACCCCAAACACAGTAAGGTAAGCAAAATAAGAAGACAGAAAAACACACAGCAGGTGAAGGAGCAAGGTAAAAACCCACCAGACCTAACAAATGAAGAGGAAATAAGCAGTCTACCTGAAAAAGAATTCAGAATAATGATAGTAAAGATGATCCAAAACCTCGGAAATAGAATAGAAAAAATGCAAGAAACATTCAACAAGGACTTAGAAGAACTAAAGATGAAACAAGCACTGATGAACAACACAATAAATGAAATTAAAAATACTCTAGAAGGGATCAATAGCAGAATAACTGAGGCAGAGGAATGGATAAGTGACCTGGAACATAAAATAGGGGAAAAAAACTACTGCAGAAAAGAATAAAGAAAAAAGAATGAAAAGAACTGAGGGCAGTCTCAGAGACCTCTGGGATAACATTAAATGCACCAACATTTGAATTATAGGGTACCAGAACAAGAAGAGAAAAAGAAAGGGACTGAGAAAATATTTGAAGAGATTATAGTTGAAAATTTCCCTAATATGGGGAAGGAAGTAGTTAATCAAGTCCAGGAAGCACAGAGAGTCCCAAAGAGGATAAATCCAAGAAGAAACATGCAAAGATACATATTAATCAAACTGTCAAAAATTAAATACAAAGAAAACATATTAAAAGAAACAAGGGAAAAACAACAAATAACACACAAGGGAATGCCTATAAAGTTAACAGCTGAACTTTCAGCATGAACTCTGCAAGACAGAAGGGAGTGGCAGGATATATTTAAAGTGATGAAGGAGAAAAATCTACAACCAAGAATACTCTACCCAGCAAGGATCTCATTCAGATTTGATAGAGAAATTAAAACCTTTACAGACAAGCAAAAGCTAAGAGAGTTCAGCACTACCGAACAAGCTTTAAAACAAATGCTAAAGGAACTTCTCTAGGCAAGAAACACAAGAGAAGGAAAAGACCTACAATAACAAACCCAAAATAATTAAGAAAATGGGAATGGGAACATACATATTGATAATTACCTTAAATGTAAATGGATTAAGTACTCTCACCAAAATACACAGAGTGGCTGAATGGATACAAAAACAAAACCCATATTTAAGGTGTCTACAAGAGACGCACTTTAGACCTAGAGACACATACAGACTGAAAGTGAGGGGTTAGAAAAAGATATTCCATGCAAATGGAAAGCAAAAGAAAGCTGGAGTAGCAATTTTCATATCAGACAAAACAGACTTTAAAATAAAGAATATTAGAAGAGACAAAGAAGGACACTACACAATGATCAAGGGATCGATCCAAGAAGAAGATACAACAATTGTAAATATTTATGCACCCAACATAGGGGCACCTCAATACATAAGGCAAATACTAACAGCCATGAAAGGGGAAATCGACAGTAACACATTCATACAAGGGGAATTTAACACCCCACTTTCACCAATGGACAGATCATCCAAAATGAAAATAAAGAAGGAATCACATGCTTTAAAAGATATATAAAACAAGATGGACTTAATTGATATTTATAGGACATTCCATAACAAAACAACAGGATACACATTTCCCTCAAGTGCTCATGGAATATTCTCCAGGATAGATCATACCCTGGGTCACTAATCAAGCCTTGGTAAATTTAAGAAATTTGAAATTCTATCAAGTTTCTTTTCTGACAACAATGCTATGAGACTAAATATCAATTACAGGAAAAGATCTGTAAAAAATACAAACACATGGAGGCTAAACAGTACACTACCTAATAACGAAGTGATCACTGAAAAAATCAAAGAGGAAATTTAAAAATACCTAGAAACAAATTGGCAATGGAGAAATGATGAACCAAACCTATGGTATGCAGCAAAAGCAGTTCTAAGAGGGAATTTTATAGCAATACAATCCTACCTTAAGAAACAGGAAACATCTCGAATAAACAACCTAACCTTGAACCTAAAGCAATTAGAGAAAGAAGAACCAAAAGAACCCCAAAGTTAGCAGAAGGAAAGAAATCATAAAGATCAGATAAGAAATAAATGAAAAAGAAATGATAGCAAAGATCAATAAAACTAAAAGCTGGTTCTTTGAGAAGATAAACTAAATTGAAAAATCATTAGCCAGACTCCTCAGGAAAGAAAGGGAGAAGACTCAAATCAATAGAATTAGAAATGAAAAAGGAGAAGTAACAACTGACACTGCAGAAATACAAAAGATCATGAGAGATTACTACAAGCAACATTATGCCAATAAAATGGACAACCTGGAAGAAATGGACAAATTCTTAAAAATGCACAACTTTCCAAGACTAAATCAGGAAGAAACAGAAAATATGAACAGACCAATCACAAGCAATGAAATTGAAACTGTGATTAAAAATCTTCCAACAAACAAAAGCCCAGCACCAGAAGGTTTCACAGGGGAATTCTATCAAACGTTTGGGGAAGAGCTAACACCTAACCTTCTCAAGCTCTTCCAAAATATAGCAGAGGGAGGAACACACCCATACTCATACTACGAGGCCACCATCACCCTGATACCAAAACCAGACAAGGATGTCACAAAGAAAGAAAACTACAGCCCAATATCACTGATGAACATAGATGTAAAAATCTTCAGATAATACCAGCAAACAGAATCCAACAGCACATTAAAAGGATCATACACCATGATCAAGTGGGGTTTATTCCAGGAATGCAAGGATTCTTCAATACATGCCAATCAATCAATTTGATACACAATATTAAAAAACTGAAGGGGAAAAACCATATGGTCATCTCAGTAGATGCAGGGAAAGCTTTCGACAGAATTCAACACCGATTTATGATAAAAACCCTGCAGAAAGTAGGCATAAAGGGAACTTTCCTCAACATAATAAAGGCCATATATGACAAACCCACAGCCAATATCGTCCTCAGTGGTGAAAACCTGAAAGCATTTCCACTACGATCAGGGACAAGACAAGGTTGCCCACTCTCACCACTCTTAATCAACAGAGTTTTGGAAGTTTTAGCCACAGCAATCAGAGAAGAAAAGTAAAAAAAGGAATCTAAATTGGAAAGGGAGAAATAAAGCTGTCACTGTTTGCAGATGACATGATACTATACATAGAGATTCCTAAAGATGCTACCAGAAAACTACTACAGCTAATCAATGAATTTGGTAAAGTAGCAGCATAGAAAATTAATGCACAGAAATCTCTGGCATTCCTATACAATAATGATGATAAATCTGAAAGTGAAATGAAGAAAACACTCCCCTTTACCACTGCAACCTAAAGAATAAAATATCTAGGAATAACCCTACCTAAGGAGACAATAGACCTATATGCAGAAAATTGTAAGACACTGATGAAAGAAATTAAAGATGATACAAATAGATGGAGAGATATACCATGTTCTTTGATTGGATGAATCACCATTGAGAAAATGACTCTACTACCCAAAGCAATCTACAGATTCAATGCAGTTCCTATCAAACTACCACTGGCATTTTTCATAGAAATAGAACAAAAAATTTCACAATTTTTATGGAAACACAAAGGACCCAGAATAGCCAAAGCAATCTTGAGGACGAAAAACAGAGCTGGAGGAATCAGGCTCCCTGATTTCAGACTATACTACAAAGCTACAGTAATCAAGACAGTATGGTACTGGCACCAAAACAGAAATATAGATCAATGCAACAGGATAGAAATCCCAGAGATAAACCCATGCAATATGGTCAACTTATCTTTGATATAGGAGGCAGGAATATATAGTGGGGAAATGACAGACTCTTCAATAAGTTGTGATGGTAAAACTGGACAGATACATGTAAAAGTATGATATTAGAACACTCCCTTACCCCATACATAAAAATAAGCTCAAAATGGATTAAAGACCTAAATGTAAGGCCAGAAACTATAAAACTCTTAGAGGAAAACATAGGCAGAACACTCTATGACATAAAACACAGCAAGATCCCTTTTGACCCACCTCCTAGAGAAATGGAAATAAAAATAAACAAATGGGACCTAATGAAACTTCAAATCTTTTGCACAGCAGAGGAAGCCATAAACAAGACCAATAGACAACCCTCAGAATGGGATAAATTATTTGCAAATGAAGCAACTGACAAAGGATTAATCTCCAAAATTTATAAGCAGCTCATGCAGCTCAATAACAAAAAAACAAACAAGCCAATCCAAAAATGGGCAGAAGACCTAAATAGACATTTCTCCAAAGAAGATATACAGACTGCCAACAAACACATGGAAGAATGCTCAACATCATTAATCATTAGAGAAATGCAAATCAAAACTACAATGAGATATCATCTCACACCGGTCAGAATGGCCATCATCAAAAAATCTAGAAAGAATAAATGCTGGAGTGGGTGTGGAGAAAAGAGAACACTTTTGCAGTGCTGGTGGGAATGTGAATTGGTACAGCCACTATGGAGAACAGTATGGAGGTTCCTTAAAAATCTACAAATAGAACTACCAGATGACCCAGCAATCCCACTACTGGGCATATACCCTGAGAATACCATAGTTTAAAAAGAGTCATGTACCAAAATATTTATTGTAGCTCTAATTACAATCGCCAGGAGATAGAAACAATGTAAGTGTCCATCATTGGATGAATGGATAAAGAAGATGTAGCACATATATACAATGGCATATTACTCAGCCATAAAAAGAAACGAAATTGAGCTATTTGTAATGAGGTAGATGGACCTTGAGTCTGTCATACAGAGTGAAGTAAGTCAGAAAGAGAAAGACAAACACCGTATTCTAACACATATATATGGAATCTAGGAAAAACAAATGTCATGAAGAACCTAGGTGTAAGACAGGAATAAAGACACAGACCTACTAGAGAGTGGACTTGAGGATATGGGGTGGGGGAAGGGTAAGCTGTGACAAAGTGAGAGAGTGGCATTGACATATATCCACTACCAAACATAAAATAGATAGCTAGTGGGAAGCAGCTGCATAGCACAGGGAGATCAGCTCGGTGCTTTGTGACCACCTAGAGGGGTGGGATATGGAGGGTGGAAGGGAGGGAGACGCAAGAGGGAAGAGTTATGGGAACATATGTATATATATATAGCTGATTCAGTTTGTTATAAAGCAGAAATTAACACACCATTGTAAAGCAATTATACTCCACTAAAGATGTAAAAAAAAAAAAAGAAGAACTGAGTGAACTTGCAGACATATCAATAGGAATGTTCCAATCTGAAAAATAAGAAAAAAAATAAACAAATTTTAAAAATGAAGAGATTCTCAGTGACCTGTGGAAGAGCACTAAATTTTAACAGATGGGAATGAGAGTACTAGAAAGAGAAGAATGAGAAAATGGGACAGAAAATGTTATTTGCAGAAAAAATGGCTGAGAAGTTATAAAGTTTGGCAAAGGAAATCAAGTTTTAGATTCATTCACCACACCAGACCCCAGAGAAGATATAAATGAAGAAACCGTGTTTAAATACGTACGAGTCAAACTTCTGGAAATGAAAGACAGAAAGAAATTGTGAAAGTAGCCAGTTGAAAATGACACCTTATATGCGGGGTAACAATTCAAATCTTGATATACTTCCATCAGGATTCATGAAGGCGAGAAGAGAGTAGAGCAGTATCATTAAAGTGCTGAAAGAAAAGCTGTCAGTTCTATACCCAGTAAAAATAACCTTCAAAATGGAGGTAAAATAAAGATATTCTCAGATAAAGGAATTCTGAAATAATTAATTGCTAGACTACATAAAAGCTATATAGGATTCTTTAGGCTGTAGAAAAATCATGCTCGAGGGAAACCCAGATCTTCCAGACTAAATGAAAAGTATCACAAGTATAAATAGGTGAATATCAAATACTATTTTTTCTCTTAATATTTTTAATATCTTAATTTCTTTAAAACACACCTTACTGTATATGTATGTGTAACATTCTCTGAAGTGTACAACTTATGTAGATTAATATACATATTTATACGTATTAAATATGGTATAAAAGATTGAGGATAGCTGTGGTGATGTATGTATATGGTTCCAAGTTTTATATTTTCTGTGAGGTGGAAGAATATTAACTCCAAATACATGGTGAAAAGTTTGTTATGCATATCACAGTCCTTAGGACAACCACTAAAAAACACAAATAAGAATAGCTAAAAGGCCAATAGAGAAAATAAAATGACTCTCTAAAAGATATTTACATTAAAAAAATTCATAAATCAAAAAAAGAAAAAGACAGGAAAAGGAAATAGGACAAAAACTAGAAGAGACAAATCAGAAAAAATAAGAATAAAATAATACACTTAAACCCTACAATTTCAATAATTGCATTAAATGTTGATAGGCTAAGTGCTCCAACTGAAAGATAACGATTATCAAAATGCATTAAAAAAAGCAAACCAAACTACAAGAGGCACACTATAAATGTAAAGACACAAAAATGTTGAAAGTAAATGGATGCAAATGGTTATACCAGGCAAATAATAAGCATATGAAGGCTGAAATTGCTATATTAATATCGATAAAATAGACTTCAGAATAAGAAATTTTACCCTATAAGATAGCTATTTCAAAAAGATAAAAGGGTCTATTCATCAGGAATAAATAACTATCATACACATGAATAGGATGAATAAGAAAGGCTCAAAGTACATAAAGCAAAAACTGACAGACAATTGGACAACTGGACAAATAGGCAATCAGACCATTGTAGTAAGAGGTTTGACCACCCTTTTCTCAGAAATTTATAGTAAAAAGAAACAAAAAATCAGTAAAGACATAGAGGTTCTGAATAACACTATCAAACACCTTGACACTTACATTTATATAATAGACTATGCAAAATCTTCTGACAACATATTCTTTCAAGTGCTCATTGTGCATTCACCAAGAGAGACCATATACTACTGGTTCATAAAACAGTCTCTATAAATTTTTTTAAACATCTTTATTGTGGTATAATTGCTTTACAATGGTGTGTTACTTGCTGCTTTATAACAAAGTGAATCAGTTATACATATACATATGTTCCCATATTTCTTCTCTCTTGTGTCTCCCTCCCTCCCACCCTCCATATACCACACTTCCAGGCGGTCACAAAGCACCGAGCTGATCTCCCTGTGCTATGCGGCTGCTTCCCACTAGCTATCTACCTTATGTTTGGTAGTGTATATATGTCCATGCCTCTCTCTCACTTTGTCACAGCTCACCCTTCCCCCTCCCCATATCCTCAAGTCCACTCTCTAGTAGGTCTGTGTCTTTATTCCTATCTTAACCCTAGGTTCTTCATGACATTTTTCCCCTTAAATTCCATATATATGTGTTAGTATACGGTATTTGTCTTACTCTTTCTGACTTACTTCACTCTGTATGACAGACTCCAGGTCTATCCACCTCATTACAAATAGCTCAATTTCGTTTCTTTTTATGGCTGAGTAATATGCCATTGTATATATGTGCCACTTCTTCTTTATCCATTCATCCAATGACGGGCACATAGGTTGTTTCCATCTCCAGACTATTGTAAATAGAGCTGCAATGAACATTTTGGTACATTACTCTTTTTCAATTATGGTTTTCTCAGGGTATATGCACAGTAGTGGGATTGCTGGGTCATATGGCAGTTCTATTTGTAGTTTTTTAAGGAACGTCCATACTGTTCTCCATAGTGGCTGTACCAATTCACATTCCCACCAGCAATGCAGGAGTGTTCCCTTTTCTCCACATGCTCTCCAGCATTTAATGTTTCTAGATTTTTTGATGATGGCCATTCTGACTGGTGTGAGATGATATCTCATTGTAGTTTTGATTTGCATCTCTCTCATGATTAATGATGTTGAGCATTCTTTCACGTGTTTGCTGGCAGTCTGTATATCTTCTTTGGAGAAATGTCTATTTAGGTCTTCTGCCCATTTTTGGATTGGGTTGTTTGTTTTATTTTTTATTATGCTGCATGAGCTGCTTATAAATTTTGGAGATTAATCCTTTGTCAACTGCCTCATATGCAAATATTTTCTCCCATTGTGAGGGTTGTCTTTTGGGCTTGTTTATGGTTTCCTTTGCTGCGCAAAAGCTTTGAAGTTTCATTAGGTCCCATTTGTTTATTTTTGTTTTTATTTCCATTTATCTAGGAGGTGGGTCGAAAAGGATCTTGCTGTGATTTATGTCATAGAGTGTTCTGCCTATGTTTTCCTCTAATAATTTTATAGTTTCTGGCCTTACATTTAGGTCTTTAATCCATTTTGAGCTTATTTTTGTGTGTGGTGTTAGGGAGTGATCTAATCTCATACATTTACATGTACCTGTCCAGTTTTCCCAGCACCACTTATTGAAGAGGCTGTCCTTTCTCCACTGTACATTCCTGCCTCCTTTATCAAAAATAAGGTGACCATATGTGCGTGGGTTTATCTCTGGGCTTTCTATCCTGTTCCATTGATCTATCTTTCTGTTTTTGTGCCAGTCCCATACTGTCTTGAATACTGTAGCTTTGTAGTATAATGTGAAGTCAAGGAGCCTGATTCCCCCAGCTCCGGTTTTCGTTCTCAAGATTGCTTTAGCTATTCGTGGTCTTTTGTGTTTCCATACAAATTGTGAAAATTTTTGTTCTATTTCTGTGAAAAATTCCAGTGGTAGTTTGATAGGGATTGCATTGAATCTGTAGATTGCTTTTGGTAGTAGAGCCATTTTCACAATAATGATTCTTCCAATCCAAGAACATGGTATATCTCTCCATCTATTTGTATCATCTTTAATTTCTTTCATCAGTGTCTTATAATTTTCTGCATACAGGTCTTTTGTCTCCTTAGGTAGGTTCATTCCTAGATATTTTATTCTTTTTGTTGCAATGGTAAACGGGAGTGTTTTCTTGATTACACTTTCAGATTTTTCATCATTAGTGTATAGGAATGCCAGAGATTTCTGTGCATTAATTTTGTATCCTGCAACTTTACCAAATTCATTGATTAGCTATAGTAGTTTTCTGGTAACATCTCTATGTATAGTATCATGTAGTCTGCAAACAGTGACAGCTTTACTTCTTCTTTTCTGATTTGGATTCCTTTTATTTCCTTTTCTTCTCTGATTGCTGTGGCTAAAACTTCCAAAACTATGTTGATTAAGAGTGGTGAAAGTGGGCAACCTTGTCTTGTTCCTGATCTTAGTGGAAATGGTTTCAGTTTTTCACCATTGAGGATGATGTTGGCTGTGGGTTTGTCATATATGGCCTCTATTATGTTGAGGAAAGTTCCCTCTATGCCTACATTCTGCAGGGTTTTTATTATAAATGGGTGTTGAAATTTGTCAAAAGCTTTCTCTGCATCTATTCAGATGATCATATGGTATTTCTCCTTCAATTTGTTAATATGGTTTATCACATTGATTGATTTGTGTATATTGAAGAATCCTTGCATTCCTGGAATAAGGCCCACTTGATCATGGTATATGATCCTTTTAATGTGCTGTTGGATTCTGTTTGCTGGTATTTTCTTGAGGATTTATGCATCTATGTTCATCAGTGATATTGGGCTGTAGTTTTCTTTCTTTGTGACATCCTTGTCTGGTTTTGGTATCAAGGTGATTGTGGCCTTGTAGAATGAATTTGCGAGTGTTCCTCCCTCTGCTATATTTTGGAAGAGTTTGAGAAGGAAAGGTGATAGCTCTTCTCTAAATGTTTGAAAGAATTCGCCTGTGAATCCATCTGGTCCTGGGCTTTTGTTGGTTGGAAAATTTTTAATGACATTTTCAATTTCAGTGCTTGTGATTGGTCTGTTCATATTTTCTATATCTTCCTGATTCAGTCTTGGCAGGTTGTGCATTTCCAAGAATTTGTCCATTTCTTCCAGGTTGTCCATTTTATTGGCATAGAGTTGCTTGTAGTAATCTCTCATGACATTTTGTGTTTCTGCAGTGTCAGTTGTTATTTCTCCATTTTCATTTCTAATTCTATTGATTTGAGTCTTCTCCCTTTTTCCTTGATGAGTCTGGCTAATGGTTTATCTATTTTGTTTATCTTATCAAAGAACCAGCTTTTAGTTTTATTGATGTTTGCTATCATTTCCTTCATTGCTTTTTCATTTTTTTCTGATCTGATTTTTATGATTTCTTTCCTTCTGCTAACTTTGGGGTTTTTTTGTTCTTCTTTCTCTAATTGCTTGAGGTGCAAGGTTAGGTTGTTTATTCGAGATGTTTCCTGCTTCTTAAGGTGGGCTTGTATTGCTATAAACTTCCCTCTTAGAACTGCTTTTACTGCATCCCATAGGTTTTCAGTCATCGTGTCTCCACTGTAATTTGTTTCTAGGTATTTTGTGATTTCCTCTTTGAGTTCTTCAATGATCACTTCATTATTTAGTATTGTATTGTTTAGCCTCCCTGTGTTTGTATTTTTTACAGATCTTTTCCTGTAATTGATATCTAGTCTCATATTATTGTGGTCAGAAAAGATACTTGATACAATTTCAATTTTCTTAAATTTACCAACACTTGATTTGTGAACCAAGATATGATCTATCCTGGAGAATGTTCCATGAGCACTTGAGAAAAATGTGTATTCTGTTGTTTTCGGATGGAATGTCCTATAAATATCAATTAAGGCCATCTTGGTTAATGTATCATTTAAAGCCTGTGTTTCCTTATTTATTTTCACTTTGGATGATCTGTCCATTGGTGAAAGTGGGGTGTTAAAATCCCCTACTATGAATGTGTTACTGTCGATTTCCCCTTTTATGGCTTTTAGTATTGCCTTATGTATTGAGGTGCTCCTATGTTGGGTGCATAAATATTTACAATTGTTATATCTTCTTCTTGGATCGATCCCTTGAGCATTATGTAGTGTCCTTCTTTGTCTCTTCTAATAGTCTTTATTTTAAAGTCTATTTTGTCTGATATGAGAATTGCTACTCCAGCTGTCTTTTGATTTCCATTTGCATGGAATATCTTTATCCATCCCCTTACTTTCATTCTGTTTGTGTCTCTAGGTCTGAAGTGGGCCTCTTGTAGATAGCATATATATGGGTCTTGTTTTTGTATCCATTCAGCCAATCTGTGTCTTTTGGTGGGAGCATTTAGTCCATTTATATTTAAGGTAATTATTGATATGTATGTTCCTATTCCCATTTTCTAAAGTGTATTGGGTTCGTTATTGTAGGTCTTTTCCTTCTCTTGTGTTTCTTGCCTAGAGAAGTTCCTTTAGCATTTGTTGTGAAGCTGGTTTTGTAGTGCTGAACTCTCTCAGCTTTTGTTTGTTTGTAAAGGTTTTATTTTCTCCATCAAATGTGAATTAGATCCTTGCTGGGTACAGTAATCTCGGTTGCAGGTTTTTCTCCTTCATCACTTTAAATATGTCCTGCCACTCCCTTCTGTCTTGCAGAGTTTCTGCTGAAAGTTCAGCTGTTAATGTAATGGGGATTCCCTTGTGTGTTATTTGTTGTTTATCCCTTGCTGCTTTTAATATGTTTTCTTTGTATTTAGTTTTTGACAGTTTGATTAATATGTGTCTTGGCTTGTTTCTCCTTGGATTTATCCTGTATGTGACTCTCTGTGCTTTCTGGAATTGCTTAACTCTTTCCTTTTCCATATTAGGGAAAATTTCAACTATAATCTCTTCAAATATTTTCTCAGACCCTTTGTTTTCCTCTTCTTCTTCTGGAACCCCTATAATTCGATTGTTGGTGCATTTAATGTTGTTCCAGAGGTCTCTAAGGCTGTCCTCAGTTCTTTTCATTCTTCTTTCTTTATTCTGCTCTGCATTAGTTATTTCCACTCTTTTATCTCCAGGTCACTTATCCGTTCTTCTGCCTCAGTTATTCTGCTATTGATCCCAGCAAGAGTATTTTTAATTTCATTTATTTTGTTGTTCATCATTGCTTGTTTCATCTTTATTTCTTCTAGATCTTTGTTAAATGTTTCTTGCATTTTCTCTATTCTATTTCCAAGATCTTGTATCATCTTTAGTATCATTATTCTGAATTCTTTTTCAGATAGACTGCCTATTTCTGCTTCATTTGTTAGGTTTGGTGGGTTTTTATCTTGCTCCTTAATCTGCTGTGTGTTGTTCTGTCTTCTCATTTTGCTCATCTTACTGTGTTTTGGGTCTCCTTTTTGCAGGCTGCAAGTTCGTAGTTCCTCTTGTTTTTGGTGTCTGTCCCCAGTGGTTAAAGTTGGTTCAGTGGGTTGTATAAGCGTCCTGGTGGAGGGGACTAGTGCCTGTGTTCTGGTGGATGAGGATGGATCTTGTTTTTCTGGTGGACAAGTCCACGTCTGGTGCACTTGTGGGGTGTCTGTGGACTTATGATTTTAGTCAGTTTCTCTGCTAATGGGTGGGGTTGTGTTCCTGTCTTTCTAGTTGTTTGGTATAGGGTGTCTAGCACTGTAGCTTGCTGGTCGTTGAGTGAAGCTGGGTGTTTGTGTTGAGATAGAGATCTCTGGGAGATTTTTGCCATTTGATATTACGTGGAGCTGGGAGGTGTCTTGTGGACCAGTGTCTTGAAGTTGGCTCTCCCACCTCAGAGGCAGAGCACTGACTCCTCGGTGGAGCACTAAGTGCCCTTCATCCACATGGCTCAGAATAAACTGGAGAAAAGTAGAAAGAAAGGAAGAAAGAAAGAAAGAAGATAAAATAAAATAAAGTATGTTAAAATAAAGTTATTAAAATAAAAAATAATTATTAAGAAAAAAATATTTTTATAAAGAAATAAACAGACTGAAAGAACCCTAGGACAAATCGTGAAAGCAAAGCTATACAGACAAAATCTCACACAGAAGCATACACATACACACTCACAAAAATATGAAAAGCAGAAAAAATAATAAATCTTGCTCTGAAAATACACCTCCTCAATTTGGGATCATTCGTTGTCTATTCATGTATTCCACAGATGCAGGGTACATCAAGTTGATTGTGGAGCTTTAATCTGCTGCTTCTGAGGCTTCTGGTAGAGTTTTCCCTTTCTCTTCTTTGTTCGCACAGCTCCCGTGTCTCAGCTTTGGATTGGCTCAGCTTTGGCCCTGCCTCTGCGTGTAAGTCTCTGGAGGGCGTCTGTTCTTCGCTCAGACAGGACGGGGTTAAAGAAGTAGCTGACTCAGGGGTTCTAACTCACTCAGGCTGAGGGGAGGGATGTGTGCAAAGGCGGGCAAACCTGCAGTGCCAGGGGCCGTCGGGACATTGCACCAGCCTGAGGTGTGCCGTGCATTCTCCCGGGGAATTTGTCCCTGGATCCCGGGCCCCTGGCAGTGGTGGGCTGCTCATGCTCCCACGAAGGAGGGTGTGGGTTGTGACCTGTGCTTGCACACAGGCTTTTTGGTGGCGGCAGCCAGCACGGCTTTTTACATTGCTGAACCATTGTCTATTTTTGAGGCAACTTATAGTATAACACTCATTATAAAGGTAATGCTTGAATACAGGACCCTAGTTAGTGTGCTGGTGAGAGTTCTACTGTCCAGGCTGTTTATATAATTATCTAGAACCTTTGAAAGACCCCAAGGGGGCTCCATGACTCTATCCTTTTTCTCTGAGCATATTCACTTCATTCGATTAATTCTTAACATCAGTTGGCCTTTAACAAGCTGCATTTGTCGCTTTGCCATTATGCAATTCAGTGGTTGTAGTGGAAATGAGAACATTTACATTCTAGCACTGAATATTCTTGGAAATGGATGGGGACTGAATTATAGCTTAGGGATAGAGGCAGAGAAAGAAGAAAGGTGTTAGAAAGGATTGTGACCTGGGCTTGACTCTGCCATTGAATCTCTGAGGAACTTTGGCTGGTCAAGATCTTCACCTCCTAGAGTCCCAGTTACCTTAACAATAAAATGAGATCGCTGGCCTGGACCAGTAGACTTGAAAATGTACTCCTAAGATCCTATATTTCTGTGAAGTACTTCAGGGAACACCTGGAATAAATATGTCTATTTATGTCTGTGTGTTTATATTCTTTGTGAGACTTTATTAAAAAAAATTCTTCTTTAAAAGTTAGAAAATCAGTAACCTAGATAATAATTTTGGCTGCCTTGACATTCTAGAATTGTCATGTTTTAGCACTGAGCCTCATCTCTCTCTCTCCCAGAATCCACCTAGCCTCAGAAAAATATCATCAATGAAGGGGGTGGTAGTGGTGAAAGAGAGTTTATACAATACACTGGATTATGTTGTAATTAGGGAGAAAACATTTCTAAATTCAAAACAGAATAAAATTAAAAGGAAGAAGGAGACACTGGAGACAAGTGTAGATTTCCATAACTGTGCATAATATGTTGTTAGATTATCTATTAAGCTATCACAATGAACTAGGGAGCCTCTTTCTTTCTACCACCAGTGTCCTCCCTACCTTTCTTCTTTCTGATAGAGCTTGACTACTCGAGAAAAATTCCTTTAGATGTACTCTATAAGGCTATCCCATTTTTAAAATTTTCTTTTTGTTCTAACTGGAAAGAAAAGTTTTTTCTTATTACAAGCTAATTCGGAGAAGTGATGTCAGCAAAAATGGCAAGAACTGGGAAATTCAGAGCTCGTTCTTCCACAGAAACACTGGAAAAACTGTCATAATCAGCTTATTGGCTGAAACCTAGTAGGAATTCTTTGTGATATTTTACCTTACACTTTCTATATCACTCCCTCCCTGGTTTGGTGGCAGCTTGAAGATGGAATCCTGCATTTCTGATGTTGCTTCATGGTACCAGAGGGAGCAAAGCCAAGCTTATTCTCAAAGAACTGTAGTTCCTTGTTTTGATGTGTTTAGTGGCTCCCTGAAAGACTAATGCAAAGGGCTTACCTTTATTTCACCTGATTTGAAGTCTCTTGGGGTGATAAACACAAAAGGTGTTTGTCAAAAATATTTAGACAAATGAATCAGCCATTGCTGCTTGGGACAAAGGATATCAACTGGGGCAAAAAGTAGACACACTAGAAGCCTGAGAGGAAATATGGGGAGTGAGATGCTATGGGGAATAAGGGCTTTGGAAGCTTCCACATATCCCTGAGCATCTAGAAGTCCACATGCATGTCCAGGCCAGGGCATACACAAAAAATACCTAAGAAAGACCTAAATTTTTTGTTTTGATTTTGTTTTTTTTTTTTTTTTTACCTCTGAATGACCTCCAGGCTCTGCACAAAAGGGAAATGAAGGTGAAAGCAGTGTTGTAAACAGCCCAGCTGAATTTTGAGGCAACCCATGTCTTAAAGCACATGTAGAGCCCAGCCACAAAACCCGGGAGGTTTTATTTTACTTCAGTCTTTTAAGAAAATCTTTGTCAATTCACTTGCTGACTACTAAGCTAATAGAAAAGTAACCTAGTGATCACAGAAGAGAATGAATATAGTAGGAAAAAAGGAGAAAAGTCACTAAACAAACAACTACAATCTACAACAAACAACAACAACAAACCCTGGGAAGGGGAAGGACACCATGTTTTTCCACATCATGATATTCAAAATGTCCAGTTTCAAACAGAAACTTAGGAGGCCTGCAAAGAAATAAGAAAGTGCAGTTCATTAACAGAAAAAAAGAAATTAATAGAAATTATCCCTGAGGAGGCCCAGACATACCACTTAATAGATAGACTTTAAATCAATTATATTAAGTAGGCCCAAAGAACTACAGAAAACCATGTACAAAGAAAATAAAGGAAACCAGGTGAATGATTTCTCATGTCTCACCAAATAGATAATATAAAAAAAGACATATAAATTATAAAAAGGAAGCAAATAGATATTCTGGAGCTAAAAGTAAAATAGCTGAAATAAAAATTTTACTAGAATGGTTAAACAGCAAACAAAACATAGAATCAATAAACTTGAATTTAACTCAATTGAAATTATCTAGTCTGAGGAGGAGAAAGGAAAACTAATTAAGAACAAAGAACAGAGCCTGAGGGACCTGTGAGACACCGTCAAGTATACCAACATATACAGGATGGGAATTCCAAAAGAGAGAGAAAGGGGAAGAAACAATATTTGGAGAAATAGTGATGCCCAAACGGAACCTCCCAAATTTGATTAAAAACATTAATCTACACTTCTAAGAAGCTCAATCATCTCCATGCAGGATAAATTCAAAGAAATTCACTCTTAGACACATTATAATCAAATAGTTGAAGGCCAATGACTAAGAGAAAATCTTGAAAGCAGCAAGAAAAAGTTGACTCATCATGTACAAATGGTCCTCAGTAAGATTAACAGCTGTTTTTTATTATAAACAATGGAGGCTAGAGGGCAAACACACGAAATATTTCAAGGACTGAATGAAAAGTCTGTAAGTCAAGAATACTACATCTTGCAAAACTGTCCTTCAAAAATGAAGGAGAAATTTAGGTAATCCTGATAAGCAAAAGCTGAGGGAATTTATCACTAGTAAGAATGCATTATGAAACATGCTAAAGGTAGTCTTTCTGGATAAAATGAAAGAATGTCATACAAAGAAATGCAGAACACCAAGCATTAGTGTATTTTTTTATTTTAAACTCCTCTTTTTTCTATATTATTTAAAAGAAGGTACATAAAACAATAATTATAAATATGTTAGTTGGCACACAATCATAAAGATGTAATTTGTGATGATAATAACAGCACAAAAAAGGAGGGATAGAGCTGAAAGTAGCAGAGATTTTGTGTACTAATAAAACTACATTGTTATAAATTTAAGATGTTAATTCTAATCACTGGAGTAACCACAAAAGTAACTAAGAAATATATAGAAAAGGATTTCAGAAAGGAATTGAAATGATACGCTATGAAAAACCAACGAAATTACAAAAGAAAGCAGTAATGGGGAAACTGGAGAACCAAAAATATGAGGCATACAGAAAATAAACAGCAAAATGGCAGAAATCAGTCCCTTAATAATTACATTAAACTGTAAATGGATTAAACTCTCAATTTAAAAGGCAAACTCTGGAAAAATGGATTTAGAAAAACATGACCCAAGTATATGTGGTCTAAAGAAACTCACTTTAGATCTGAGTAATCAGAGAAGTTTAAGGTGATAGGATGGAAAAGATATTCTATGCAAATAGTAACTAAAGGAGAGGTAGGTATAATATCTGACAAAATAGACATTAAGTAAAAAAATGTTGCAAGAGACAAAAAAGAAATTATATGCCAATAAAAAGATCAATACATCATGAAAATATAACAATTATAAACATACACACTTAACAAAAAAACTAAGTATGGACAGAATTAAAGGAAGAAATAGAGAATTTTACAACAGTACTTGGAAACTTCAATACCCTACTCTCAATAATGGATAGAAACTATAGAGAGAAGATAAATAAGGAAGTATAGAAACTATAGAGAGAAGATAAATAAGCAAGTAGTGGACTTTGAGCAACATTATGAACCAACTAGACCTAACAGATATATATATATATATATATATAGAACATTCTAATAAAAAACAAGCAGAATACACACTTTTCTCAAGTGCACATGGAATATTTATCAGGATAAATTGTATATTAAGCTATAAAACTGGCCTAAAATTTTCAAAGATTGATGTCATACCAAGTATACTTTATGACCAAAATGGAATGAAATTGAAAGTGAGTAAGAAAGAAGACTGGAAAATCAGAAGGAAAACTGGAAAATGTGAAAACTAAACAACACACTCTCCAAAAATCAGTGCATTGAAGGAGTAATCAAATGAGAAAGAAGAAAATATCTTGAGACAAATGAAACTGAAAATGTAGAATATCAAAACTTATGAGATGCAGCAAAAGCAGTATTAAAAAAGAAGTTTATGGCAGTAAATGCCTACAATAAAAAAAGAAGAAAGATCTCAAATAAACAATCTAACTTTACATATCATAGGAAAAGAAGAACAAACTAATCAGAATTAAGAAAATTATAAAGATTAGAGCAGGAATAAATGAAATAGAGAGTGAGAAAATAATAGAAAATTCAACAAAAAATGAGTGTTTTTAAAATAAAAAATGAACACATCTTAAGCTAAACCAAGAAAAAAGAAGACTCAGATAAATAAAATCAAATTTGAAAGATGAGATTTTAAATTACAGCTGATTCTACAAAAATAAAAAGGATTTCAAGAGATTACTATCAATAAATTGGATAACCTAGAAAGGTGGACAAATTCCTAGAAACATAAATCTACCAAGATTGAATCATGAAGAAATAGAAAACTTGAACAGATATATAACTAGTAAGGAGATTGAATCAGTAATCAAAACTTCCCAATAGTGCAAAGCCCAGGACCAGATGGCTTCACTGTGAATTCTAACAGAGAAAAATTAAAGCTAATCCTTCTCAAACTCTTCCAAAAAGTTAAAGAGGAGGGAACACTTCCAAGCCTGTTTTATGAAGTGAGTATTACCCTGATATAAAGCCAAGCAAAGATACTATGAAAAAAAGAAAACTATAGGTCATTCCTTATGAATCTGGTGCAAAAATCTCCAGCAAAACTCAAAAAATCCAAATTCAACAACACACTTAATGGATCATATACCATGGCCAAGTGAGATTTATCCCTGTGATACAAGGATGATTTAGCATATAAAAACCAAAGTAATGTGATCTACAACATTAACAGGATGAAGAATAAAATAAATGTAGAGGTCTGTGTTATAAAAATGTGCATCTTAACAAAATGTACTGTACACTTAAAAATTTGTTAAGATGGTAGGTCTTGCATTATGTGTTTTTTATCACAACAATTAAAAATACTTTACAAGGAATTGGAAGAAAAATAAATGACTCAATCAAACAAGATTCCTTTAATCTTAAAAGTTTTACAGTTATACAAATAAGAATTGTATTATTTTTAAATGAAAGAGCCATGTTCTTATCAAAATTATTTTAAAACTGTACTACATATCAGTTTTATTATATAAATTTAAACTTTTCTGGATGAAATCAAATGAAAGTGTTAAAAGAACATGACTATGGAAAAAATAAACCTAAAGGAATTAGAGAACTGCCAAAGTAGCCAGAGCTTGAGCACATAAGATCCTGGAGAGACAGAGAAGATGTAAGTCTGACACACAGAGAAATAAATCTGACATTTATATCTCCTCTTTTCCTCTTAAGGCTACTTCGTAACGCACAAATTTGAGAGGTTGAAAAGCTCATCAGAAAGCACAACTAAGAATTTGAGAAGATGGACTAGAGCTTCAACAGTCTCACAGAGATGGGAAGACAAAATTTTACCTCAAAACCTATTAAGTTTGAGAGGAGACAACCTGAGGGGACAGGAATGAGGAGCTCAACAACTGGGAATACCCCTGGAAGAAGCCCAGAGCACCATAGAAGCAAAGCAGCATTGTTAAGTGATGTGCAAAGGGTGGGGCTGCCATCACAACCTCTCTCCCCACAAACCAGCCCCTGCTTCCACAGTTACTGGGGGTGGCTCCTGCCAGAACTAGCACACATGCCCCAGTTGTTGCTGCTTTATCCTCCTCCAGCATGAGTGAGCACATGTGCTCCAGTTGGTAACCACCTCCTGCAAGCCCCTGCCTCTGCAGGTACTGGGAGAGGCTCCCAGTCAAGTGAGTGTGCATGCCCTTCCTGTCCCACTGAGATGAGCCAGAGTGCCCCCTGTTGCTGCCTTTGCCCTCACTCGCCTAGGCTGGGAGTAGACGCCTGAGGATAGCCCACACAGAGAGGTGGGGCCCAAACCAAAGCTGAACCCCAGGAGCAGTGCAACTAATGAAGAAGACCTGAAGTCACTCCTTGCAGCTGCATAAGCTGCAGATTAAACACTCGCAATTGGCTTGGTAAATGCAGCACCTGCAGAACATCTGAATGAACAATGAGTGCTCCTGCAACTGAGATGGGTTTAGCTTTAACAGATGTAGACTTTGTGGGCATGTACAAGAGGGAGTTTGGCCATTTCAGAGTCTGAGCTACTCCCACAGTGCCCACATCAGGGACAGAGACCTACCTAGAGGTTTTGAATGGTCTCCTGGGGAGGCAGCATTTGGCTGTAGTTCACCATGGGGGCAAGGATACTGGTAGTGGAGGCTCCAGGGACATTTTTGGTAGGTGTTGTTGTTTTATTTTATTTTATTTAAAAGTTTTTAATATATTTTTATTTTTTTGAAATTTGATTTTGAATTTTTGGGGTTTTGTTTTGGGGTTTTTTGGTTTTGTTGTTTTTGTTTGCTTTTTGTTTTCTTTGATTATTTTAATTTGATTTTTGTTTTTTGCTAGTTTTGTTTCTATTATTGGTTATGATTTTGTGTTTGGTTGTTTTCTTTGTTTCTTTTATTTGTTTCTTTCTTTTATTTTTATTGCTTGTCTCTGTTTTTGTTTTTCTGTTTGTTTTGTGTTTTCTTGTTTCCTTCTGCCTGCACTGTGCACATTGTGAGGTCATGGTTCTGCAGCTGGAGGTCAAGCTCAAGCTCCCATGGTGGGAACACAGAGACCCAGACCCAGGGAATATTAATTGGCATGAGCTCACCCAGAGGTCCTCATCTCGGCCCCAAGACCCGGCTCCACCCAACTAATGCAAGTTCCAGGGCTGAACTCCTCAGGGCAAACAAACAGCAAGACAAGAACACAGCCCCACCCATCAGCCTACAGGCTGCCTAAAGTCATACTAAGCTCACAGACACCCTAAACCATATCCCCAAGGTGGCCTTGCCTATAAGATGGACGAGACTCAGCTCCATCTATGAGAGGGCAGTCACAAGTCCCTCCCACCAGGACGCCTACATAGACCCCTGGAACAACCTCACTCATCGGGGGCAGACATCAGTAGCAAGAGGAACTTTGACCCTAAAGCCTGTGAAAAGAGACCACAAACATAGTAAGTTAGACAAAATGAGATGACAGAGAAATACGTTGGAGACAAAGCAGCAAGGTGAAAACCCACAAGACGAAATAAACGAAGAAGAGATAGGCAATCTACCTGAAAAAGAATTCAGAGTAATGATAGTAAAATTGATCCAGGATCTCAGAAATAGAATGGAGGCACAGATTTAGAAGATACAAGAAATGGTTAACAAGGACCTGGAAGAACTAAAGAACAAACAATCAGTGATGAACAACACAATAACTCCCATGAAAAATACAGTAGAAGGAATCAAGAGGGGAATAACTGAGGCAGAATGGATAAGTGAGAAGGAAGATAGAATGGTGGAAATAACTGTCACAGAGCAGAATAAAGAAAAAAGAATGAAAAAATGAGGACAGTCTCAGAGAATTCTGGGACAACATTAAATGTAGCAACATTCAAATTAAAGGGATCCCAGAAGAAGAGAAAGAGAAAGGGACTGAGAATATATTTGAAGAGATTTTGCTGAGTCACTCAATGCTTCTGGGTGGCAGGTCCTCCTTTGAAAGAACTTGGTGGCAGATCTCCAGATCCAGCAAAGATAGCCTCATCCACCAGAGGGCAGACAGCAGAAGCAAGAAGATCTATAATCCTGCAGCCTGCAGGAAAAAAACCACAATCACAGAAAGTCAGACAAAACGAAAAGGCAGAGGATTATGCCACAGATGAAGGAACAAGATAAAGCCACAGAGAAACAATTAAATGAAGTGGAGATAAGCAAACTTCCAGAAAAAGAATTCAGAATGATAGTGAAGGTGATCCAGGATGTCAGAAAAAATGGAGGGAAAGATTGAGAAGGTGGCAAGAAATATTTTAAAAAGACCTACAAGAACTGAAGAACAAACAAACAGAGATGAACAATACAATAACTGAAATGAAAAATATACTAGAAGGAATCAATAGCAGAATAACTGAAGCAGAAGAACGGATAAGTCACCTGGAAGACAGAATGGTGGAAATCACTGCTGTGGAACAGAATAAAGAAAAAAGAATCTAAAGAAATGAAGACAGTCTAAGAGACTTCTGGGACAGTGTTAAATGCAGCAACATTCACATTTTAGGGATCCCAGGAGGAGACGAGAGAGAGAAAGGACCTGAGAAAGTATTTGAAAAGATAATAGCTGAAAACTTCCCTAAAATGGGAAAAGAAACAGTCAACAAGTCCAGGAAGTGCAAAGAGTCCCAGGCAGGAGAAAACCAAGGAGGAACATGCCGAGACACATAGTAATCAAACTAACCAAAAATTAAATACAAAGAAAAAATATTAAAAGCAATAAGAGAAAAATGACAAATAACATAAAAGGGAACTTCCATCAGGTTATCAGCTGTTTTCTCAGCAGAAATTCTGCAAGCCAGAAGGCACAATATATTGAAAGTGAAGATAGGAATAACCTACAACCAAGAATAATCTACCCAGATAGGCTCTCATACATATTTGATGGAGAAATAAAAAGCTTTACAGGCAAACAAAAGCTAAAAGAATTCAGCACCACCAGATCAGATTTGCAACAAATGCTAAAGGGACTCCTTTAGGAAGGAAAGGCACTAGAAACTTAAAAAAACTTGTACATATATAGGCTGTTATCTCAAAACCTCATGGGAACAGCAAACCCCAAAACTACAATAGATACACACACACAAAAGAAAAATGAAGCCAAACACAGCACTAAAGATGGTCATCAGACCACAGGAGAAGAGAACAAAAGAGAAGGGGGGAAAATAAAAAGACCTACAAAAACAAACCAAAAACAATTACGAAAATGGCAATCGGAATACACATGTAGATAATTAAATGTAAATGGATTAAATGTGCCAACCAAAAGACATAGACTGGCTGAGTGGATACAAAAAAAGAGAGAGAGAAAAGTGTACATATTCTGTCTACAAGAGACCCACATCAGACCCAGAGAAACATACTAACTGAAAGTGAGGGGATGGAAGAAGGTATTCCACACAAATGGAAATCAGAGTAGCAATACACATATCAGAAAAAATAGACTTTAAAATACATTCTTTTACCAGAGACAAGGAAGGACACTATATAATGATTAAGGGATCAATCCAAGGCAAAGATATAAAAATTGTAAATATATATGCACCCAACATAGGAGCACCTGAATATATAAGGCAGATACTAAAAGCTATAAAGTGAAAAATTGGCAGTAACAAAATAATAGTGGGGGACTTTAACACCCCACTTCTTTCAATGAACAGGTCATCCAGACAGAAAATCAATAAGGAAACAGAGGAATTAAATGACACATTAGACCATATGGACTTAACTGATATTTATAGAGCATTCCATCCAAAAACAGCAGAATACTCATTCTTCTCAAGTCAACACGGAACATTCTCCAGGATTGACCACATGCTGGGCCACAAGGCAAACCTCAGTACATTTAAGAAAATTGAAATCACATGAAGCATCTTTTCTGATCACAACACTATGAGATTAGAAATAAACTATATGAAAAAAACTATAAAAAATCAAACACGTGGAGGCTAAACAATATGCTACTAAACGACCAATAAATCACTGAAGAAACAAAAGAGGAAATAAAAAAACACCTAGAGACAAATGAAGATGAAAGCAAAACGATCCAAAAGCTATGGGATACAGCAAAAGCAGTTCTAAGAGGAAAGTTTGCAGCAATACAGTCTTACCTCAGGAAACAAGAAAAATCTCAAATAAAAAACCTAGCATTACACCTAAATCAACTAGAGAAAGAAGAACAAGCAAAACCTAAAGTTAGTAGAAGGAAAGAAATCATAAAGATCATAGCAAATCAATCTCTATAAATGAAATAGAGACAAAGAAAACAATAGCAAAGATCAATGAAACTAAAAGCTGGTTCACTAATAAGATAAACATAGTTGATAAACATATAGCCAGACTTATCAAAAAAGAAAGGGAGAGGTCTCAAATCAATAAAATGAGAAACGAATAAGAAGTTACAACTGACACCACAGAAGTACAAATGATTGTAAGACACTACTACAAGCAAATATATGCCAAAAAATTGAAAAACCTGGAAAAAACAGACAAATTGTTAGAAAGGTACAGCCTTCCAAGACTGAACCAGGAAGAAATAGAAAATATGAACAGACCAATCACAAGCACTGAAAATGAAACTGTGATTAAAAGTCTCCCAACAATAAAAGTCCAAGACCAGATGGCTTCATAGGCAAATTCTATCAAACATTTAGAGAAGAGCTAACACCTACCTTCTGAAACTTTTCCAAAAAATTACAAAGGAAGGAAAACTCCCAAACTCATTCTATGAGGCCACCACCACCCTGACACCAAAACCAGACAAAGATATCACAAAAAAGAAAATTACATGCCAATATCACTGATGAACAAAGATGCAAAGATCCTGAACAAAATACTAGCAAACCTAATCCATCAACACATTAAAAGGATCATACACCATGAACAAGGGGGATTTATCCTAGGGGTGTAAAGATTTTTCAATATCTGCAAATCAATCAGTGTAATACACCACATCAACAAACTGAATAATAAAAACCATATGATCATCTCAATAGATGCACAAAAAGCTTTCGACAAAATTCAGAACCCATTTATGATAAAAGAAACCTCTCTAGAAAGTGGGCATAGAGGGAACATACCTCAACATAATAAAAGGCGTATATGACAAACCTGCAGCTAACATAACACTCACTGGTGAAAAGCTGAAAGCATTTCCTCTAAGATCAGGAACAAGACAAGGATGTCCACTTTAGCCACTTTTATATAACATAGTTTTGGAAGTCCTAGCTATGGCAATCAGAGAAGAAAAAGAAATAAAAGGAATCAAAATTGAAAAAGAAGTAAAACTGTCATGGTTTTCAGATGACATGATACTATACATAGAAGATCCTAAAGACACTACCTGAAAATGACTAGAGCTTATCAGTGAATTTGGTAAAGTTGCAGGTTACAAAATTGTTACACAGAAATCTGTTACATTGCTATACACTAACAACCAAAGATAAGAAAGAGAAATTCGAAAAACAATCCCATTTACCATCACATCAAAAAGAATGAAATACTTAAGAATAGATGCACCTAAGGAGACAAAAGACTTGTACTCCCAAGAGGGTAAGACGCTGATGAAAGAAATCAACAAAGACACAAATGGATGGAAAGATATACCATGTTCATGGATAGGAAGAATCAATAATGTCAAAATGACTATACTACCCAGGTAATTTACAGATTCAATATAATCCCTATCAAATTACCAATGGCATTTTTCACAGAACTAGAATAAAAAATCTTAAGATTTGTATGGAGACACAAAGGACTATGAATAGTGAAAACAATCTTGAGAAAGAAAAATGGAGCTGGAGGAATCAGGCTCCCTATCTTCAGACTATACTACAAAGCTACAGTCATCAAAACAGTATAGTAATGGCAAAAATTATAGATCAATGGAACAGGATAGTAAGCCCAGAAATAAACCTATGTACCGATGGTCAATTAGGCAAGACTACAGAAATCATGGAAAGACAGTCTTTTCAATAAATGGCACTGGGAAAAATGGACAGCTACATGAAAATAAATGAAAATATATCATTCTTTAACACCATACACAAAAATAAGCTCAAAATGGATTAAAGACCTAAATGTGAGACTGGACACTATAAAACGCTTAGAGGAAAACATAGATAGAAAACTCTCTGACATAAATCACAGCAATATCTGTTTTGATCCATCTCCCAGAATAATGGAAATAAAAGGAAAAATAAACAAATGGGCCTTAATTAAACTCAAAAGCTTTTGCACAGCAGAGGAAACAAAACAAAACAAAACAAAAACTGAAAATACAAACCACAGATTGGGAGAAAATATTGGCAAATGATGTGACTGACAAGGGATTAGTCTCCAAAATTTACTAACAGATCATGGGGTTTAGTATCATCAAAACAAACACCTCAATAAAAAATGGGCAGAAGACCTAAATAAACATTTCTCCAAAGAAGACATGCAAATGGACAAGAGGCATATGAAAAGATGTTCAACATAGCTAATTATTAGAGAAGTGCAAATTAAAACTACAATGAGATATCACCTCACAACAGTCAAATGGCTATCATCAAAAATTCCACAAACAATAAATGCTGGAGAGGATGTGGAGAAAAGGGAACCCTACTACGCTGTTGGTGGGAATGTAAACTGGTATACCTACTATGGAGAACCATGTGGAGGTTCCTTAAAAACCTAAAAATAGAGCTAACATATGATCCTTCAATCCCACTCCTGGGCATATATCCAGAGAAAACCATAATTCAAAACTATCCACGTACCCCAATGTTCTTTGCAGCACTATTTACAATAGCCAGGACATGGAAGTAAACTAAATGTCCATCAACAGAAGAATGGATAAAGAAGATATGGTACATATATACACTGGAATATTACTCAGCCATTAAAAAGAATTAAATAATGCCATTTGTAGCTACATGGAGGGACATAGAGATTCTCAAACTGAATGAAGTCAGTCAGACAAAGAAAGAGAAATATCATATGATATCCCTTATATGCAGAATCTAAAAAGAAATGATACAAATGAACTTATTTACAAAACAGAAACAGATTCACAGACATAGAGAATGAACTAATGTTTACCAGGGTAGAGCATGGGGGGAAAGGATACTTAAGGAGTTTGGGATCATCATGTACACATTGCTTTATTTAAAATAACCAACAAGGACTCTATAGCACAGGGAAGTCTGCTCAATGTTATGTGGCAGCCTTGATGGCAGAGGAGTTTGGGGAAGAATGGATATATATATATATGCCTGAGTTCCTTTGCTGTGCAACTGAAACTTCCATAACTTTGTTAATCGGCTATACTCCAGTATAAAATAAAAAGTTAAAAAAAGAAAGCCAGTCAATTTTGAAACATATTTTTCCAGAGAAGTACTTTATCTAAATTTTAAAATTTATTAGCTTCAATTATTAGTAAAATACTACATTTATTTTAAGAAATTGGTAAACCTATAGCCAGACTCATTAAGAAAAAATGGAGAGTACACAAGTCAATAAAATTAGAAATGAAAAAGGAGAAGTTACAACAGACATCATGGAAATACAAAGGATCATGAGACTATTTCAAGCAATTATATGCCAATAAAATGGAAAACCTAGAAGAAAAGACAAATTCTTAGAAAGGTACAGCATTCCAAGACTGAACCAGGAAGAAATAGAAAATATGAACAGACCAATCACAAGTACTGAAATTGAAACTGTGATGAAAAATCTTCCAACAAACAAAAGTCAAGGACCAGATGGTTACACAGGAGAATTCTATCACACATTTAGAGAAGAGTTAACACCTACACTTCTGAAACTCTCCCAAAAATTTGCAGAGGAAGGAACACTCCCAATCTCATTTGATGAGGGCAATATCACCCTGATACCAAAACCAGACAATGATATCACAAAATGAGAAAACTACAGGCCAATATCACTGATGAGCACAGACGGGAAAATCCTCAACAAAATATTAGCAAACCTAAGCAAACAACACATTAAAAGGATCGTACACCAAGAACAAGTGGGATTTACCACAGTGGTTCAAGGATTTTTCAATATCTGCAAATCAGTTAGTTTGATACACCACATCAACAAATTGAAAACTAAAAACCATATGATCATCTCCATAGATGTAGAAAAAGCTTTTGACAAAATTCAAGACCCATTTATGATAAAAACTCTCCAGAAAGTGGGCTTAGAGAGAACCTACTTCAACATAATAAAGGCCATATATGAGAGACACACAGCAAACATCATTCTTAATGGTGAAATGCTGAAAACATTTCCTCTAAGATCAGGAACATGACAAGATACTACCAGATAACAAGTAGAGCTCATCAATGAATTTGGTAAAGTTGCAGGATATGAAATTAATACACAGAAATCTCTTGCATTCCTATACATTAACAATGAAAGATCAGAAATAGAAATCAAGGAAATAATCCAATTTACCAGTGCATCAAAAAGAATAAAATACCTAGGAATAATCCAACCTAAGGAGGTAAAAGTCCTGTTCTCAGAAAAATATAAGATCCTGATTTTAAAAATGAAAGATGACACAAAGAGATGAAGAGATACCACGTTCTTGGATTGGAAGAATCAATATTGTGAAAATGACTATACTACTCAAAGCAATCTACAAATTCAATGCAATCCCTCTCAAATTACCAATGGCATTTTTCAAAGAATTAGAACGAAAAAGTTTACAATTTGTATGGAAACACAGAAGACCAGGAATAGCCAAAGCAATCCTGAGAAAGAAAAACAGAGCTGGAAGAGTCAGGCTCTCTGACTTCAGACTATACTACAAGCTACAGTCATCAAAACAGTATGGTACTTGCACAAAAGCAGAAATATAGATCAATGGAACAGGATAGAAAGCCCAGAGATAAACCCATACACGTATGGTCAACTAATCTATGACAAAGAGGGCAAGGATATACAATGGAGAAAAGACAACCTCTTCAATTAGCGGTGCTGGGAAAACTGGACAGCTACATGTGAAAGAATGAAATTAGAACACTCCTTAACACCATACACAAAAATAAACTCAAAATAGATTAAGGAACTATATGTAAGGCCGGATACTATCAAACTCTTAGAGGAAAATATAGGCAGAACACACAATGACATAAGTCACAGCAAGATCTTTTTCGATCCACCTCCTAGGGTAATGAAAATAGAAAGAAAAATAAACAAATGGGACTTAGTTAAACTTAAAAGCTTTTGCAATGTAAAGGACACCATAAAGAAAATGAAAGGACAACCCTCAAAATGGTAGAAAATATTTGCTAATGAACCGACCAAAAAGGGATTAATCTCCAAAATATATAAACTGCTCATGCAGCTCAATATCATAAAAACAAACAATCCATTCAAAAAATGGGTGGAAGATCTCAACAGACATTTCTCCAAAGAAGACATTCAGATGGTTAAAAAGGACATAAAAAGATGCTTAATATCACTAATTATTAGAGAAATGCAAATCAAACCTCATCACAGTCAAAGTGGCCGTCATCAAAAAATCTACAAGCAATAAATGCTGGTGAGGGTGTGGAGAAATGGAAACCCTCCTACACTGTTGGTGGGAATGTAAATTGGTATAGTCAATATGGAGAACAGTACATAGCTTCCTTAGAAATTAAATATAGAGCTACCATATGATCCAGCAGTCACACTCCTGGGCATATACCCAGAGAAAACCATAATTCAAAAAGCAACATGCACCCCAAACGTTCATTGCAGCACTATTTACAATAGTCAGGAAATGGAAGCCACCTAAATGTTTATTGAAAGAATGGGTAAATAAGTTGTGGTACATATATACAATGGAATATTAGCCATAAAAAGAACTAAAAAATGTCATTTGCAGCAACAAGGCTGGACTTAGATATTGTCATACTGAGTGAAGTAAGTCAGACAGAGAAAGACAGATATAATAAGATTTTGCTTATATATGGAATCTAGAAAATATTGTACAAATGAACTTATCTACAAAACAGAAATAGAGTTACAGATGTTGAAAATAAACTTGTGGTTACCAGGATGTAAGGGAGGGGATGGATAATTCGGAAGATTGGGATTGAAATATACACACTACTATATATAAAGCAGATAACTAATAAGGACTTACTGTATCGCACAGGGAACTCTACTCAATACTCTGTAGTGGCCTGTATGGGAAAAGAATCTTAAAATCGGGGAATTTATATATTGGTATTTGTATAACAGATTCACTTTGCTGTACACTTGATACTAACACAACATTGTAAATCAACTATACTTAAATAAATTTGTTTTAAATTGTATAAAAACCCAAAAAACTAAATAACCTCTCTAAGGCACATTATAATGAAACTGTCAAAATGCAAAGATGAAAGGAGTATCCTAAAAGCAACAATAAAAAATGTTGTATCCTACAAAGGACACAACAAGAAAACTTTAGACCAATGTCCCTGGCAAATATAGATGCAAAAATTCTCAAAAAAATATTGTCAAAATGAATTCAACAACACATTACAACACAGAAACAGACTCACAGATATAGAAAACAAATTTGTGGTTACAAAAGCAGAGAGGGAAGGGGGGAGAAGCAAATCAGGGGTATGGGATTAACAGATCTGACTATTATGTATAAAATAGATAAGCAACAAGGATATACTGTATAGCACAGGGAATTATAGTCATTACTTTGTAATAACCTATAATTGAGTATAATCTACAAAAATACTGGATCACTATGCAGTACATCTGAAACTAATATAATATTGTCAATCAACTATACTTCAATTAAGAAACCACATTAAAAGAATCATACAATATGATCAGTGGGATTTAACCCTGGGTTGCAATTATGGTCCAAAATAAGCAAATCAATAATGTGATACATCACACTAATGGACTAAGTAATAAAAATTATATGATCACCTCAACAGATAAAGAAAAATTATTTGACAAAATGAAGCAACTTTTTGTGATAAAAACCTTCAACAATTTGTTACTTCTAGGAATACACTGCAACATAATAAAGGTATGTGTGCCAAACTCACAGCCAACATTATATCCATGATGAAAATTTGAAAGCTGTCCTCTGATATTAGGAACAAGACAAGGGAGCCTACTATTACAATCATTATTCAACATAGTACTGGAAGTCTTAGCTAGAGCAATGAGGCAAGATAAAGAAACAAAATACATCCAAATCATAAGGGAAGAGGTAAAATTTTTGTTATTTGCAGATGATATAATTTTATATACAGAAAATCTTGAAGACTCAACAACAACAAAAAAAACTGTTGGAACTAATTAACAAATTCAGTAAAGTTGCAGGATATAAATTTAACATGCAGAAATCAGTTGCATTTCTATGCACTATCAACAAAATATCTGGAAAAAAACAAATAAAACTATATCATTCACAATAGCATCAAAAACAGTAATATACTTAGGAATAAATTTGGCCAAGGAAGGGAAAGATCTGTACAATAAAATCTACTGATGAAAGAAATTGAAAAAAAATAGAAACATGTTGAAAGATACCCTTGTTCATGGCTCAAAATAACTAATATTAATATCACATTCCTGATTTCAAACTATACTACAAAGCCTTAGTAATTAAAACAGTGTGGTAGGCATAAAAATAGATTTTGTAGAATGGAGTGGAATATAGAGCCCAGAAATAACTTCCACACACGAATATAAGGTCAACTAATATTTGAAAAGGGAGCCAAGAATACTCAATGGGAAAGGATAGTTTCCTCAATATATGGTGTTGGGAAAACTGGATAATCACATGCAAAAATGTGAAATTGATCCCTTATCTTATACCATTCACAAAGAGTAACTTGAAATGGATTACAGACTTAACCATAAGCTGTGTTACAAAAAACTTAGGAAAACATTGGAAAGAAGCTCCTTGACATTGGTCTTGGCAATGACATTTTGGACATGACAACAAAAGCAGTATCAACAAAAACAAAAATCAACAAGTGGGACTACATCAAAAGCTTCTGCCAATAAAAGAAACAATCACCAAGATGAAAAGGCAACCTGCAGAATGGGCAAGAATATTTGTAAATTATGTATTAGTTGAGGGGTCAATATAAAAGTACATGCAAAATACTCATACAACTCCATAACTACAACAACAAAACAAACAATCCAATTTAAAAATGTACAGAGAAACTGATTAGACATTTTTCCAAAGAATATATTCAAATGGTCAACAGGTACACCAAAAGATGCTCAACATCACTAATTATCAAGGAAATTCAAATGAAAACCAAAATGAGATATCACCTCACACCTGTCAGAACGGTTATAATAAAGAAAAAAGAGATAACAGGTGTTGGCAAGGATGTGCAGAGAAGGAAACAATTGTGCACTGTTGGTGGGAATGTAAATTGGTTCAGCCACTACAGAAAACAGTATGAAGGTTCTTCAAATAAAAATACAACTACCATATCATGCAGCAATCCCAATTCTTAGTATATATCCAAAGGAACAAAAACCAGATATTAAAAGTATACCTGCACTCAAATGCTTATTGCACCATTAGTCACAATAGCCAAGATATGGAAGAAACATGTTTCCATCAATGGATGAATGGATAAAGAAGATGTGGTGTTTACTTATACAATGAAATATTATTCATCTATGAGAAAGAAGGGATTCCTGCCATTGTGATGACATTTCTGGAACTAGAGGGGATTATGTAAGTGAGGTAAGTCAGAGAAAGACAAATACTGTGTAATATCACTTATATGTGGAAACTAAAAAAAAAAACAAAACCTTGTAAAGACAGAGAGTAAAATAATGCTTACCAAGGTCTGGAGAGTGAGCCAATTGGGTGAGAGATGTTACAAACGTACATTTAGAAGATGAATAAATTCTGAAGACCTAATGCACAGCATAGTGTTTATAATCAACAATACTGTATTGTATACTTCAAAGTTGCTAAAAAACTACATCTTAAATGTTGTGACCACAAAAAAAGAAGGTAATTATGTGATGTAATAGAGATGTTAACTAATGCTACAGAGGTAATCATACTGCAATATATGAATGTATCAAATCAAAATATTGTATACCTAAACTTACACAATTATCAAATAAATAAATAAATAAATAAATAAACTTCCCAAACTCTAGCCTAGACCTACTGCCACTTGTATTTTTAAAACAGTTTTATTGAGCTATTATTGATATTTAAAAAACTGGACATTTTAAATATATACAACATGATAAATTTGGAGATATGTATACTCCATGAAACCATCATCACAAAGCAATAAATATATCCTTAACCTCCAAAAATGTAAGAAATCAATTCAGTAAGAAATGGGAAAACTATAGAGAAAATCAGCGAAACAAAAAGGTGCTTCTCTGAAAAGATCAATAAATTTGACAAACATCTAGTGAAACTGACAAAGAAAAAAGAAAGAAGACACAAGTTATGAATATCAAGAATGAAACAGGGCATATAACTACATATTGCTCTCATTAAAGTGAAAAAAGGAAATATGAGAAAAACTCTATGCATATAAATTCAACAACTTACATGAATGGGCCAATTTCTCATAATCCACAAGTTACCAGTACTCATCCAATATGAAAGAGATAAGCTGAATAGTCCCCCTGAATTTGAGTCCAAAATTTAAAAGAATGTAAAAAAAGTAGACTTCAGGTTCAAATGGTTTCATTATACCAAACATTTAGAGAGGAATTTGTACCAATTCTACATGGAATGTGGAAGGCATTGCTTTTGCCCTCTTGGATTTTAGAGCAAATCATGGAAAATAAATAATAAACAAATAATTATAAGTATAATGAGTGTTAGGAATTCTCTTACACTCCCATAATACCTTGTACTTCTAAATACTCATCCATAAGAAGGATCAAACCTTTTCTGGGTAGGAATGGGAGCATCATGGGACTAGGGAGTAAGTATAGGGAAGGTGTTCCTAAGGAATGACATGTTAACTGGTTTCTTAAGGATGAGTAGGAGTTAATCAGGTAAAGAACAATGAGAGAATATTCAGATGATAAATAATGTCACATTCACAGCTGTGAGACAGAAGAGGGCATGGTACGTTCACGGAATTGAGAGAGGTCTAATGTGGCTGGAATTGGAACAGGGAGAATGCAAGTAGATATAGATAAAGCTGAGAAGCTAAATTTGACCTTGTGGTCCAGTTAAGGATTTGGGAACATTAGCCAAGGTGCACTTGGAAGCCATTGAAGCAGGGAAGAGAAACAATCAAATGTTCATTTTTAAAAGATCACTTTACTAATGTGTGGAGAAGGATTACAGGGGCATGAAAACACTTATAAGGAGATTGGCTAAAAGATTATTTCATTAGGCCAGACTAGAGGTGATAATCGACTGGCCTAGATTCATAACTGAATGTATGGAGGGAGGAAGCTGGAATAAAATTATTTTGGAGATAGAATAAGAGGATTTACTGATAGATTGTCTGTGGAGGGTGATGGAGAAGGAGGAAGACAGGAAGACTTCTACATTCCTCTCTTTGCCTGGGCGGGTGGTGTTGCTATCAACTAGAACATTCCCAGTATATGTAAAATGCCTGACAGAGCACCTGGTATGTAGGAGGTGCTCTGAAAATGTGAGTTCCCTTATCCTTTAGTAATAACATAAACAAAACCAAACCTAAACCCTAGCTCTCTCATTCATTGGACAGCAATTGCTTCACTGAAGGAAATCTTGGGAGACAATCAGCCTCTGAGGCTTTCTCTTCATCCTACTTAATTTCCACTGGTTTTATGAGAACTTCCCCTGAGTATACTGAATACTTGATCTGGGATGAGATCTGGGAGAGCCTTTCCACAGGAGGAGGGTTGTCCTGAAGCAGGTGGTAAGTTAACAACCATGCTATGATGAGACCTTTATGGACTTATGGAATACTCTGACATTTGCATAATTTTAGACTTAGGTCAAAGGAAGAGGCCCCAGGACACAGTCTTGATTGTCCCTATGATCTCATCAACAAGAATGTCCTTATGCTTGGTGAGAGATATTTTGCCAGAGGCTTACTCTAAACCAGGGTAAACTACCACCCCTTTCCTCTTGGACTGCTGCTCCCACGCAGAGAGAGAAATGACTTGGAAGTGATCCAGAGTAGAGAAAGCTGAGGGAGGAATGCATGAAGAACGGCTGCCTGGAAAGAAAGATGAAATCAGGGAACACAGTGGCCTGCCCGAGAGGCAGAGAAGGAAGCTGGGTAACAGAATAAACAGACTTCAAGGAGAACAAGGGCGAGAGTAAACACAGATGGGGAAGAAAAATAACTTATCTCTAGAGATCATTATTGCCTGGTCTAAGTTGGAACCCTGAGAGGCAAAGCCAAAAGGGAGCTATGAATCCTACAGACAAGCATTTTCCTCTGTGTGAGAGATATATTCGTTATCTGCGTGACCTTGGAAACATTCCTTCCCCTCTCTAGACTTAAGGTTGCCCAACAGTAACATGACAGATTGGAACTAGAATACTTCTGAACTCTGGAAGCATATGATTTTAGATAAAGAATCAAGTGGGCCATATAGGATAAATGAAGTGACTTAGTTATTAGAGAGTTGTCTCTGGCAGTGGAGAGAGTGAAGGGTAGAGGGGTGCAGAAGACTGAGACTCCTTTCAAAGATACCATGCATAAAGCACATGCCAAATTCTGGCAAGTAAATGTAAGGCTTACTTGGGCACCCACCAGTAGATGCCTTGATTTCCTGAGTACATCCCAAACCTGGAGTTTGACTCTGGCCATAGAGAGCCTGTCCTGATGCCTTGTAACACATTTATCATCTCTGTCTGGTTTGGAAGCTTTGTTTACTTAAATGATGGCTAATGTCCTCATCAGAAAGATACACACAAAAAAGATAATTTTGGAATTCTATGTATAAATTCTAGACAAACAAAATGGAAAACGTAAGTCTAATACATCGCTTTAATGACTTTAATAACATCACTTAATTAGGAGAGGTACAGGATCTGTGGGTGGGAGCTTGATAAAATAGATTTGAGTTTAATATAAGAGAGAACAGTGTAGCTGACTCTAGGTGAGGATGGGGACCATCACCACAGGTGACCACAGAATGTTTTGGAAGGTAAGCTTATACCTTTCATAGTACTTATTCTCTGTTCATGTTATATATATTAGGCAGTTTTAAGTTGTAATAAAAATGAGTACCTGGATTAGCTTATGTCAGATCTTGTTATGTAGAGGTGCCTTGGGGGGGTATGGAGTTCATGGTGAGATAGAAATGTGTGACCTCAGGGAGAATGAGAATACTGACACCATCATTCAAAATATAACCACAGTTCCAATGACTCAGATAACTGATCCTGCAAAAGAATATCACCATTTCTCCTTAGGGTCTTCTCTTTGTTAGACTTCCATCTTTAGACTTCCAAAGTGAGGAAGAGGCTCTGATTGGCTTGATTTGTCATCAGGAATCACATAGGATTTATCATATAGGTTTCTGAGTTCGTCAAACTGCATTTTTTGTTTGTTTTTTATTTTTATTGGAATGTAGTTGATTTACAATGTTGTGTTGGTTTCAGGTGTACAGCAAAGTGAATCTGTTATATATATACATATACCCACTCTTTTTAAGATTCTTTGCCCATATAGGCCATTATAGAACATTGAGTAGAATTTCCTGTGCTATACAGTGGGTCCTTATTACTTATCTATTTTATATATAGTAATGTGTATATGTCAATCCCAAACTTCCAATTTATCCCTCCCTTTCCCCTTACCCCCTGGTAACCATAAGTTTGTTTTCTACATCCATGACTCTATTTCTTTTTTGTAGATAAGTTCGTCTGTACCTTTTTTAAATTTAAAGATTCCACATATAAGTGATATCATATGGTATCTGTCTTTCTCTGTCTGACTTACTCTATACTCAGTATGACAATCTGTAGGTCCATCCATATTGCTGCAAATGGCATTATTTCATTCCTTTTTATGGCTGAGTAATATTCCATTGTATACATCTACCACTTCTTTTTTTATTTTTTTTACATCTTTATTAGAGTATAATTGCTTTACAATGGTGTGTTAGTTTCTGCTTTATAACAAAGTGAATCAGTTATACATATACATTTGTTCCCATATCTCTTCCCTCTTGCATCTCCCTCCCTCCCACCCTCCCTATCCCACCCCTCCAGGTGGTCACAAAGCACCAAGCTGATCTCCCTGTGCTATGCAACTGCTTCCCACTAGCTATCTATTTTACGTTTGATAGTGTATATATGTCCATGCCTCTCTCTCACTTTGTCACAGCTTACCCTTCCCCCTCCCTATATCCTCAAGTCCATTCTCTAGTAGGTCTGTGTCTTTATTCCTGTCTTACCCCTAGGCTCTTCATGACATTTTTTTTCTTAAATTCCATATATATGTGTTAGCATACAGTATTTGTCTTTCTCTTTCTGACTTACTTCACTCTGTATGACAGACTCTAGGTCTATCCACCTCATTACAAATAGCTCAATTTCGTTTCTTTTTATGGCTGAATAATATTCCACTGTATATATGTGCCACATCTTTTTTATCCATTCATCCGATGATGGACACTTAGGTTGTTTCCATCTCCTGGCTATTGTAAATAGAGCCTCAATGAACATTTTGGTACATGAGTCTTTTTGAATTATGGTTCTCTCAGGGTACCACTTCTTTATCCATTCCTCTGTTGATGGACATTTAGGTTGCGTCCATGTCCTGGCATTGTAAATAGTGCTGCAATGAATGTTGGGGTGCATGTATCTTTTCAAATTATGGTTTTCTCTGGTTATATGTCCAAGAGTGGGATTGCTGGATCATATAGTAGCTCTATTTTTAGTTTTTTAAGGAATCTCCATACTGTTCTCCATGGTAGCTCTACCAAGTTACATTCCCACCAAGAGTGTAAGAGGGTTCCCTTTCCTCCACACCCTCTCCAGCATTTATTGCTTGTAGACTTTTTGATGATGGCCACTCTGACCCATGTGAGGTGATACCTCCTTGTAGTTTTAGTTTGCATTTGTCTAATAATTAGTGACATTGAGCATCTTTTCATGCACTTTTTAACCATCTGTATGTCTTTTTTGGAGACATGCCTATTTAAGTCTTCCACCCATTTTTTGATTAGGTTTTCTTTTTTTTGATATTGACCTGCATGAGCTGTTTGTATATTTTGGAGATTAATCCCCTGTCAGTTCTTTCATTTGCAAATATTTTCTCCAATTCTGAGGATTGTCTTCTCATTTTGTTTATGGTTTCCTTTACTGTACAAAAGCTTTTAAGTTATTTAGGTCCCATTTGTTCAGTTTTGTTTTTATTTTCATTATTCTAGGAGGTGGATCAAAAAAGATCTTGCTGTGACTTACATCAAAGAGCATTTTGCCTATGTTTTTCTCTAAGAGTTTTATAGTATCTGTTCTTACATTTAGGTCTATAATCCACTTTGAGTTTATTTTTGTGTATGGTGTTAGGGAGTGTTCTAATTTCATTCTTTTACATGTAGCTGTCCAGTTTTCCCAGCACCACTTATGAAGAGACTGCCTTTTCTCCATTGTATATTCTTGCCTACTTTGTCATAGATTAGGTGACCATAGGTGTGTGGGTTTATATCTGAACTTTCTACCCTGTTCCATTGATCTATATTTTTGTTTTTGTGTCAGTGTACGTCATACAGCATTTGGATCAGAGGGATATTGAGGCTCAAGGGTATCTTCAGGAGGTCCACAGCCTCCCTAAAATATTTGGTAAAGTATAATCAATGTGCAGTTTTCTCAGGAAGAAAGAATTTCATTATCCCCAATTGGTCAAGAAAACCTCTTTAAGATTTTTTTTTGGATTTTGCATAGATCTCTGATTCAATTACTTGTGGCCATGATATCAGCATCCTATATCACATGGCATGACAATTTTATACAGAAACAACTGCCTAAGGCTGCTTGTCCAGAAGAGGTCAGTGTAGGAAACAAGCACGTAGAGCTTCCTATATTATGCATCTGCTAAACAGGCTCCTGTTGAATCTTCAAATTCTAAACTTATAAATCTTCATCATCATCATCAACAATAACAACAATATAACATCTTTATTGCTATTTATTGAGTATTTACTATGGAACAAAAACACTGACACCTTCTGAAACAAGCGTTATTGATTTTCATTTTATGTGTAAGGAAACAGGCTTGAAGAAGTTAAATAAATTACTCAAGGTCACATAGCTAAGGCATTAGTAGAGCTAAGATTTGAATGTATGCAGTTTCTGACTTCAGATCTAGGCCTCTTAACTGCTAAATTGTAAATGTCTACATTACATGATCATTTATAGACATAACAGCTTCTGTTGAAAACAGCACTATCAATCAAAATAACAGCTCATTAAATTGAAATGAGGTCTGCCCAAGAACCTGGGGTGGAATATTGGCTACCTTCTAACCCCCACGACAGCTCCCTGATGAAAGATAATCCAGTGGGTTCATTGTCTGGGAAAATACACCATTTTTATGAAGATCTTAAAATGTGTGCAACATTTGTTCAGCAAATATATTTCTAGGAATATTTTTAGGCAAGTATTAAGGATGGCCACAAGACTTGGCTGTGGTGTCCCTTCCTAAATTTATATTTTAAATTATTATTTTTAAAAAATTTGATACATTAAAATTTACTTTTTTGGCGTGTAGAGCTATGAAACTTTGCAATCACTTGCACAATCGGGATGTAAATGTTCTTTGAAAAAATTATGTTGTTTTGCAACTTTGTAGTCCAGCCTTCTGCTCATCTCCAACCCAAGAAAACCATATCTACAGTTTTGCTTCTTCCAGAATGTTATATAAATGGAATTATACAATATGTAGTCTTTTGTGTATGACTCCTTTTGTTTAGCGTAATTCATTTGAGATTAATCCACATTTTGCATGTTTTATCGCTGAGTAGTGTCACATTTTATGAAATTACCAGTTTGTTTATCCATCATCACCAGGTAAATTGCATTTGGATTTTGTCAAGTTTTGGTGATTACAAATAAAACTACTATAAATTTCCACTGTACAGTTATTTTGCAAATATAAGTTTTCATTTCTCTTAGGTATATGCATAAGAGTAGAATTACTGAGTTATATTTTAATATTATAAGAAACAACAGTTTCCCTAACAGTTGGCTCTAGCAATTTGCATTCCAACCAGCAATGTATGAGAGTTCCAATTGCTCCTACTTTTCCTCAGCACATAGTATTGTTGCTTTTTAAAAAATCTTTCGCCATTCTCGTAGTTGTATAGTGGTGCCTCACTGTGATTTTAGTTGAATTTCTCTAATGAACAATGATGTTAATATCTTGTTTCTACCAGTGACGAAATTTAGGTGTGAAACTGTAAATCTTAATGTTGGCAGGTCTTTTGAACAGTTTTATTGACATATAATTCACATACAAAATACTGTGCATTTTTAAAGTATACAATTTAATGTGTGTGAACCTGTGAATATATAGATCTTTATCTTTCACCAACTTTAGGCAGATTTTGGACATAATTTCCTCAAAATTTTATCCTGCACCAGTACCTTTTTCTCCCCTTCTGGAACTCAAGCTATACCTTCAGATTTTATTCCATACACTTCTGAACCCCAGTTTACTTTTAAATGTTTTTCTCTCTGTTCTGCAGATTGGATAATTATTATTGACTGTTTCCTCTGCCATCTCTATAATGATACTGATCCCATCCAATGAATCATTTCATAAAGTTTGATATATTCATATATTGCAATATGATTGCCATTGTAAAGATAATTAGCATCTCTATCATAGTACATAATTATCTTTTCTTTGTATTTATTTTTTATTGGAATATACTTGCTTTACACTGCTGTTGACACAATCAGTTTCTGCTGTACAGCAAAGGGAATCAGCTATATGTATACATATATCCCATCATTTTTGGATTTCCTTCCCATGTAGGTCACCACAGAGCACTGAGTAGAGTTCCTACTGAGTAGGTTCTCATCAGGTATCTATTTTATACATAGTAGCGTATATACGTCAATCCCAATCTCCCAATTCATCCCACCTCCCCTTTCCCCCTTAGTATCCATACTTTTTTTGTCTACGTCTATGTCTCTAGTTCTGCTTTTCAAGTAAAATCATCTATGCCATTTTTCTAGATTCCACATATATGCATTAATATACGATATTTGTTTTTCGCTTTCTGACTTGCTTCACTATGTATGACAGTCTCTGGGTCCATCCATGTCTCTGTAAATGGCACAATTTCATTCCATTTTATGGCTAAGTAATAATCCATTGTATATATGTACCACATCTTCTTTATCTGTTCTTCTGCTGATGGACATTTAGGTTGCTTCCATGTCATGGCTATTACAAATAGTGTTGCAATGAACATTGGGGTGCATGTGTCTTTTTGAATTATGGAATTCTTTGGGTATATGATCAGTAGTGGGATTGCTGGGTCATATTGTAGTTCTGTTTTTAAGTTTTTAAGGAACCTCCATACTGTTCTCCACAGTGGCTGTATCAATTTATATTCCCACCAACAATACAAGAGGAATCCCTTTTCCCCACACCCTCTCCAGCATTTATTGCTTGTAGACTTTTTAATGATGGCCATTCTAACTGGTGTGAGGTGATACCTCCTTATAGTTTCGATTTGCATTACTCTAACGATTAGTGATGCTGAGCATCTTTTCATGTGCATTATGGCCATCTGTATGTCTTCTTTGGAGAAATGTCTATTTAGGTCTTCCACCCATTTATTGATTGGGTTGTTTGTTGTTTTTTTTTTTTTTTATTGAGCTGCATGAGTTGTTTGTGTACTTTGAAGATTAATCCCTTGTCCAGTGCAAATATTTTCTCCCATTCTGAGGATTGCCTTTTAATTTTGTTTATGGTTTCCTTTGCATTGCAAAAGCTTTTAAGTTTAATTAGGTCCCATTTGTTTATTTTTGCTTTTATTTTCATTACTTTAGGAGGTGGATCAAAAAAAGATCTTGCTGCAATTTATGTCATAGCTTGTTCTGCCTATGTTTTCCTCTAAGGGTTTTATAGTGTCTGGCCTTACATTTAGGTCTTTAATCCATTTTGAGCTTATTTTTGTGTATGGTGTTAGGGAGTGTTCTAATTTCATTCTTTAATTATAGCAGTCCAATTTTCCCAGCACCACTTATTTAAGAGGCTGTCTTTTCTCCATCATATATTCTTGCCTCTTTGTCATAGGTTAGGTGACCATAGAAGCATGGGTTTATCTCTGAGCTTTCTATCCTGTTACATTGATCTATATTTCTATTTTTGTGACTACTGTAGCTTTGTAGTATAGCAATGATTACTGTAGCTTTGTAGTACAGTCTGAAATCAGGGGGCCTGATTCCTCCAACTCTGTTTTTCATTCTCAAGATTGCTTTGGCTATTCAGGGTCTTTTGTGTTTCCATACAAATTGTATGATTTTTTGTTCTAGTTCTGTGAAAAATGCCATTGGTAACTTTATAAGCATTGCATTTAATCTGTAGATTGCTTTTGGTAGTATAGTCATTTTCACAATATTGATTCTTCCAGTCCAAGAGCATGGTATATCTCTCCATCTGCTTGTGTTGTCTTTGATTTCTTTCAACAGTATCTTATAGTTTTCTGCATACAGGTCTTTCGCCTCCTTAGGTAGGTTTATTCCTAGGTATCTTACTCTTTTAGCTGCAATGGTAAATGGAATTGTTTTCTTAATTTCTCTTTCTGATATTTTGTTGTTAGTGTATAGGAATGCAAGAGATTTCTGTGTATTTTGTTTCCTGCAACTTTACTAAATTCAGTGATTAACTCTAGTAGTTTTCTGGTGGCATCTTTAGGATTTTCTATGTATAGTGTCATGTCATCTGAAAACAGTGACAGTTTTACTTCTTCTTTTCCAAATCAGATTCTTTTATTTCTTTTTCTTCTCTGATTATGGTGGCTGGTAGTTTCAAAACTATATTGAATAATAGTGGTGAGAGTGGGCACCTTTGTCTTGTTCCTGATCTTAGAGGAAATGCTTTCAGTTTTTCACCATTGAGAATGATGTTTGCTGTGGGGTTGTCATATATGGCCTTTATTATGTTGAGGTAGGTTCTCTGTATGCCCATTTTATGGAGAGTTTTTATCATAAATGGGTGTTGAATTTTGTCAAAAGCTTTTTCTGCATCTATTGAGATGATCGTTATGGTTTTCATTCCTTAGTTTGTTAATATGGTGTATCACATCGATTGATTCATATATCTTGAAGGATCCTTGCATCCCTGGGACAAATCCCACTTGATCATGGTGTATGATCATTTTAATATGTTGTTGGATTCATTTTGCTATTATTTTGTTGAGGATTTTTGTGTCTATGTTCATCAGTGATATTGGCCTGTAATTTTCTTGTTTTGTGATATCAAGGGGGATGGTGGCCTCATAGAATGAGATTGAGGGTGTTTCTTCCTCTGCAATATTTTGGAAGAGTTTGAGAAGGCCATGTGTTAGATCTTTTCTACATATTTGATAGAATTTTCCTGTGAAGCCATCTGGTCCTAGACTTTTGTTTTTTGTCAGATTTTTAATCACAGTTTCAATTTTATTACTTGAGATTGGTCTGTTCATATTTTCTATTTCTTCCTGGTTCAGTCTTGGAAGATTCTGCTTTTCTAAGAATTTGTCCATGTCCCCCAGGTTGTCCATTTTATTGGCATATAGTTCCTTGTAGTAGTCTCTTATGATCCTTTGTTTTCTGTGGTGTCAGTTGTAGCTTCTCCTTTTTCATTTCTAATTTTATTGATTTAAACCTTTTCCATTTTTTCTTGATAAGTCTGGCTAAATGTTTATCAATTTTGTTTATCTTCTCAAAGAACCAGCTTTTAGTTTCATTGATCTTTACTATTTCATTTATTTCTGCTCTGATCTGGATAATTTCTTTCCTTCTACTAACTTTGGGTTTTGCTTGTTCTTCTTTCTCTAGTAGCTTTGGGTATAAGATTAGGTTGTTTATTTGAGGGTTTTCTTCCTTCCTGAGGTAAGTTTGTATTATTATAAACTTCCCTCTTAGAACTGCTTTTGCTGCATCCCATAGGTTTTCCGTCATTGTGTTTTCATGGTCATTTGTTTCTAGGTAGTTTTTGGTTTCCTCTTTGACTTCTTCAGTGATCTCTTGGATATTTAGTAGCATACTGTTTAACCTCCATGTGTTTGTGTTTTTTAGTTTTTTTTTTCCTGTAACTGATTTCTTATCTCATAGCATTGTGGTCAGAAAAGATGCTTGGTATGATTTCAGATTTTTTTAATTTACCAAGGCTTGTTTTGTGATCCAAGATGTCATCTATCCTTGGAATGTTCTGTGTGCACTGGAGAAGTGTATTCTGCTGTTTTCAGAGGAAATGCCCTATAAATATGCATTAAGTCCATATTGTTTAATGTGTCATTAAAGGCTTGTGTTTCCTTATTAATATTCTGTCTGGATGATCTAACCATTGGTGTAAGTGGAGTGTTAAACTCCCTCATTGTTATTGTGTTAGTGTCAATTTCCCCTATTATGGCTGTTAACATTTGCCTTATGTATTGAGTTGCTCCTATGTTGGGTGCATAAATATTTCTAAATGATTTATCTTCTTCTTGGATTGATCCCTTGATCATTATGTAGTGTCCTTCCTTTTCTTTTGTAACAGTCTTTATTTTAAAGTCTATATTGACTGATATGAGTATTGCTACTCCAGCTTTCTTTTGATTTCCATTTGCAGGGAATATCTTTTTCCAGCCCCTGACTTTCAGTCTGTATGTGTCTCTAGGTCTGAAGTGGGTCTCTTGTTAACAGTATATATATGGGTCTTGTTTTTGTATCAATTCAGCCAGTCTATGTATTTTGGTTGGAGCATTTAATCTATTTACATTTAAGGTAATTATCAACATGTATGTTCCTATTGCCATTTTCTTAATTCTGATCAGCTTGCTTTTTTCTGTTTTTTTTTTAATAGTGAAGCAGACATTTATTAAGCACCTTACATATGCAGTCCCAGCGGTGATCTCAGCTTTTAAATGTGCTATTCACTTAATCCTGACAACAGCCTTATGAAGAAGTTACCACTAGTATCCTATTTACCACAGAGGAAACTGAGGTCAAGAGAGGTAAGTATCATTCTGGTATTGGAGCTACGATTCCAATTCAGCTCATCTGGCTCCAGAGGAACTAGCTCTTCATACCAAAACTAAGTGCCAATCTGCTTTTCAGGGGTCCCAAGTGCATGTCTCCATTTAAAAAACTTTGATGTACCAAGAGTTTTTAAAAATTATTTTAGAGGATAGGTATTATTGCTACAAGCACCATCTACATTACAAAGGGACTCCTTTAACGAATGAAGGCACAACTAAGATTAAGATGAGATAATCTGATCAATTCTTATTTACCTAAAGCTATTTGGGGAAAGCACTACTGTACACAGTGAGGCACACTCCCTTCTCTCCCTCCTTTTGTCTGCTTGGTTCATTTGGTCCTTATCTGTGAAACTAGAGAACCATCTGGATTATGCCTAGGGAGAACAATGCAGTGCACTTGGCGATTTTCACACCTGATGCAAAAAACAAAACAAAAACAAAAAATAATTTATCTTAACAAGATAATACGTGGTCCCTCTATGTAAGATTTATTATTTTTTTATTTTTTAACATCTTTATTGGAGTATAATTGCTTTACAATGGTGTGTTAGTTTCTGCTTAAAAACAAAGCGAATCAGTTTTACATATACATATGTTCCCATATCTCTTCCCTCTTGCATCACCCTCCCTCCCACCCTCCTATCCCACCCCTCTAGGTGGTCACAAACCACGGAGTTTATTTCCCTGTGCTATGTGGCTGCTTCCCACTAGCTATCTATTTTACGTTTGGTAGTGTATATATGTTCCTGCCACTCTCTCACTTTGTCACAGCTTACCCTTCCCCCTCCCCATATCCTCAAGTCCATGCTCTAGTAGGTCTGTGTCTTTATTCCCTTCTTACCCCTAGGTTCTTCATGAACTTTTTAAAATTTAGATTCCATATATATGTGTTAGCATATGGTATTTGTTTTTCTCTTTCTGACTTACTTCACTCTGTATGACAGACTCTAGGTCCATCCACCTCACTACAAATATCTCAATTTCATTTCTTTTTATGGCTGAGTAATATTCCCTTGTATATATGTGCCACATCTTCTTTATCCATTCATCCAGTGATGGACACTTAGTTTGCTTCCATGTCCTGGCTATTGTAAATTGAGCTGCAATGAACATTTTGGTACATGACTCTTTTTGAATTATGGTTTTCTCAGGGTATATGCCCAGTAGTGGGATTGCTGGGTCATATGGTAGTTCTATTTGTAGTTTTTTAAGGAACCTCCATACTGTTCTCCATAGTGGCTTTATCAATTTACATTCCCACCAACAGTGCAAGAGAGTTCCATTTTCTCCACCCTCTCTCCAGCATTTATTGTTTCTAGATTTTTTGATGATGGCCTTTCTGACCAGGGTGAGATGATATCTCATTGTAGTTTTGATTTTCATTTCTCTAATAATTAGTCATGTTGAGCAGCTTCTCATGTGCTTCTTGGCCATCTGTATGTCTTTGGAGAAATGTCTATTTAGGTCTTCTCCCATTTTTGGATTGGGTTGTTTGTTTTTTGATATTGAGCTTCATGAGCTGTTTGTAAATTTTGGATATTAATCCTTTGTCAGTTGATTCATTTGCAAATACATTCTCCCTTTCTGAGGGTTGTCTATTGGTCTTGTTTATGGTTTCCTTTGCTGTGCAAAAGCTTTGAAGTTTCATTAGGTCCCGTTTGTTTATTTTTGTTTTTATTTCCATTTCTCTAAGAGTTGGGTCCAAAAGAATCTCGCTGTGATTAATGTCATACAGTGTTCTGCCTATGTTTTCCTCTAAGAGTTTGATAGTGTCTGGACTTACATTTAGGTCTTTAATCCATTTTGAGTTTATTTTTGTTGATCGGCTTGTTATTGTAGGTCTTTTTCTTCCCTTCCTCTTTTTTTCCTCTTCTCTATTGTTTCCTGCCTTTAGCATTTGTTGTGGAGCTGGTTTGGTGGTGCCTAATTCTCTTAGCTATTGCTTGTGTGTAAAGCTTTTGATTTCTCCATGAAATCTGAATGAGATTCTGCTGCATAGAGTAATCTTTTATTTAGGTTTTTCCCTTCCATCACTTTAAACTTATCTTGCCACTCCCTTCTGACCTGCAGAATTTCTGCTGAAAAATCACCTTATAACATTATGGGATTCCCTTGTATGCTATTTGTTGCTTTTCCCTTGCTGCTTTTAATATTTTTTCTTTGCATTTAATTCTGTTAGTTTGATTAATATGTGTCTCTGCATGTTTTTCCTTGGGTTTATCCTGTAACAGACTCTCTGTGCTTCCTGGAATTGGGTGGCTATTTCCTTTCTCTTGTTTTGGGAGTTTTCAACTATAATCTCTTCAAATATTTTCTCATACCTTTTCTCTTTCTCTTCTTCTTCTGGGACCCTATAATTAGAAAACTCATGTGTTCACTGTTGTCCCAGAGGTCTCTGAGATTTTCCTTATTTCTTTTCAATGTTTTTTCTTTATTCTGCTCCATGGCACTTATTTCCACCATTCTATTTTCCATCTTATTTATCCGTTCTTCTGCCTCAGTTATTCTGCTCTTGATTACTTCTAGTGTATTTTTCATTGGAGTCATTTTGTTCATCACTGATTGTTTGTTCTTTAGTTCTTCTAGGTCCTTGTTAAGCATTTCTTGTATATTCTCAGTCTGTGCCTGCATTCTACTTCTGAGATGTTGGATCATCTTTACTCTGCATTCTTTTTCAGGTTGATTGCCTATTTCCTCTTCATTTATTTGGTCTTGTGGGTTTTTACCTTGCTGCTTTACCTCCAGCATATTTCTCTGTCACCTCATTTTGTCTAACTTACTGTGTTTATGGTCTCCTTTCTGCAGGCTGCAGGGTCATAGTTCCTCTTGACTCTGATGTCTTCCCCCTGGTAGGTGAAGTTGGTCCAGGGGCTTGTGTAGGCTTCCTGGAGGGAGTGACTGGTACCTGTGCTCTGGTGGATGGAACTGAGTTTTTTTTCTCTGATGGGCAGAGCAGTGTCAAGTGGTGTGTTATGGGGTGTTTGAGAGCTTAGTATGAGTTTAGGTAGCCTTTCTGCTGATGGGTGGGTCTGTGTTCCTGCCTTGCTGTTTGTTTGATGTGAGGTGTCCAGTACTGGAATCTGCAGACAGTTGGGTGGAGATGGGTATGGGAGTCAAGATAGATACCTCTGCAAAAGCAAATGCTGATTAATATTCCCTGGGCCCAGGAATTCTCTGGTGGTCCAGCATTCTGGACTTGGTGCTCCCATCTTTGATGCGAAGGCCCAACCCCTGGCCAGGGGACCAAGAAGCTGCAAGCTGTGCAGCATGGCCAGAGAAAAATAAGATAAGAAAAAGGGGAAAAAAAGAAGTAAAAGGAAAAAAGAAAAAATAGAAGAAAGCAAACAAACAAAACCCAAGACTAATAGCAAAAACAAAAATAAACAGCAAGAACAAGCACACCAAACATATTAAAAAATTAAAAAAAGAAAACAGACAAATCAAACCCAAGACAAACGGTAAAAACAAACAAACAGAAACAAAGAAAGAGAAAAAATTTAAAAAAAATGATCAAACAAAAGAATTCAAAACTGAAAACAATCCATAAAAACTAAATAAAGATAAACAAACAAATAAATAAGCAGAAAGTTCTTCCTTGGTGGTGCAGTGGTTAAGAATCTGCCTGCTAATGCAGGGGACAAGGTTTTCAGCTCTGGTCTGGGAAGATCCCACATGCCATGGAGCAACTAAGCCCATACATCACAACTACTGAACCTGTGTTCTAGAGCCCGTGAGCCACTACTACTGAGCCCACGTGTCACAACTACTGAAGCCCACATGCCTAGAGCCCATGCTCCGAACAAGAGGAGCCACCACAATAAGAAGCCTGTGCACCACAACAAAGAGTAGCCTCCACTCGCCACAAATAGAGAAAGCCTGTGCACAGCAAAGAAAGCCCAACATGCAAAAAATAAATTAATTAAATAAATTTATAAGAAAAATAAATAAATAAAAAGTTAGATAAAAAATAAAGAGAAAGCAATCTATAAAAAGCAAATAAATCATAAAACATACACACAAAGATGATCAAAGGAAAAACAAGAAAAAATTACAAAACAACACAAAAGTAAAGTAGAAAACTTAAGAAATATATAAAAAACAAAAAAAATAATAAAACAACAACAGCAACAACTGAACAAACTAATAGAGAATAATAGTAATAAGAGTATTTACCTGAGGCCTCTGCTGTCAGAGTCCTTGCTCCCACAGTGAGCCACAGCCAACCCCCGCCTCCCCACAAGTCCCTCCAATACTTGTAGGTAGGTCTGTGGACTTGCTTTTGGCACTGTGGGGGAGCTCAGACTCTCACCTGGCCCAATTTCCACGTTTACTTGCCTGTAAAGTCTACTGATGCTAAAGCTAGACTGGTCTCAGTTGTGGGAACACTTGTTGTCTATTCAGATATTCCACAGACGCATGATTTACCAAGTGGATGGTGGGGATTTAATCCACGGTTTGTGCAGATGCATGGAGAGATTTCTGTTCCTCTTCCTTAATTGCACTGCCCCTGGGGCTTAGCTTTGATTTTGGCCCCACCTCTGAGTGTGTGCCACCATCAGGTGTCAGCTCCCCACCCGAGAAAGAAGGAACAAAATCAGCAGCTGATTGGAGCACATCTTCTCACTCAGGCTCTTTGTATATTTTGGACATTAATCCCTTTGTCTATTGTTTCATTTGCAAATATTTTCCCATTCTGACGGTTCTCTTTTTGTCTTGTTTATAGTTTCCTTTGATGTACAAAAGCTTTTAAGTTTCATTAGGTCCCATTTGTTTATATTTGTTTTTATTTCTATATCTCTAGGAGATGGGTCAAAAAAGGATTTTGCTGTGATTTATGTCATAGAGTGTTCTGCCTATGTTTTCCTCTAAGAGTTTGATAGTTTCTGGTCTTACATTTAGGTCTTTAATCCATTTTGAGCTTATTTTTGTGTATGG